>NC_040036.1:58063774-58409602 GCF_003713205.1 Coffea eugenioides
GTGCAAACTTCTCTTCAGATAGGGAGTTGCCTTCGAAATCAAAATCTTTTCAAAATTCATTCTAGATTTTGTCCGATGATTAATTCCATTTTTTGGAATATATGAGGACTAGCTCGGCCTTCTAATTTTCGTCAGCCGAAGAGATTGGTATGCTCTCATGGTATTCAGCTTTTAGCTCTTTGTGAAGTTAAAGTTGATAATCGCTTAATTGATTCTTTTTGCTTGAAGTTGAATTTTGATCATGCTATATGTAATTCTGAAGGATCTGTTTGGGTGTTCTTTAATCAAGTTTTCCAGTGTAATGTTATTGGTGAAAGTAGTCGGCACATTTCGGTTTTAGCATAGCATTCTTATATGTCAACTCCGGTTCTTCTTTCATTTGTTCATGCAAAATGTACTTAATTGGAGAGAATGGAGTTAGGGTCAAATTTAATGATTGATAAGTCCTCTCAAAGGCATCCTTGGATGGTTTGTTGGGATTTTAATTTGATTATTGACCCTCAAGAAAAAAGGGAGGCTCGGTAGTTTCAGTTTTCTAAAGCTGTGGTTTTCCTTCAATTCTTAACAAATGCAGGTTCAGTTGATGTTGGACTTTCAGGCTTTAAGTACACATGGAGTAATAATCAAGAGAGTTCTGTGCGAATTTGGAAATGATTGGATAGATTGCTTACGTCTAATTCTTGTGATGATTTCTCTTTGGTCACTTCTGTATATTATTTGCTAGACATCCTTTTGATCACTCATCTCTTTTACTTTCTTCATACACATTCACCTCTTTTCGATTATCCTTGTTATTTAACAACTGTATATCCTTCTTTTGTAAATGAACTGAAACTTATTCAAATTGTATGTATTTGAATGTGTGTGTGTGTATGTAAATATATGTCAAATAGTGCTCATGAAATTTTTTACGTGTGCTCATGAAATTTTGTTTCCAAAATTTAGTAGTTTTTTTATGTGTGCTTATGAAATTTTTGTGTTTTTCATAAATTAACTGTTTTTTGAACAATTATACATACTTTGAAGAAATCATCTTGTAAAGCCAAAATATAAAATTTTGCTACCTTTTATTATGAAAAGTACTCAATTCAACAAAAAATAATGCCTTTCTCATATCGGAAACTAAATAATTGGCACTAGTCAAATTATTTTGTCATTTTGCATTAGAAATTTCTTAATTGGGAAAAAAAATTCATATCAACCAAGTTGGTATTCTCCTTCACTATGCAGCATACTTTATTAGATTGTATTGTGGACCAATATTCATATCAATTAAAAGATATTAAAGGGCACAACAACTAAAACAAAGAAGATAGGATATTGTAAAATGCAATATGGTACTCTACTGTATGAGCAATTGGGACAAGGACTCAACACAATTGGAATTTGTGCAGCTTTATCCAATCATTGTACATGTTTAAATTTTTGGTGTATAAATATATCATAATATTGTATTGAATATATGTCATATATTTTATTTACGTACACCACTTTTACCCTAAATACATTAATGTAATGTAATTATACACCAAATAATATAAAATGTATAACAATTGGATCAAACCGTACCAAGTCCCTAAGATACAACAACTGCACCAAATCATAATGTCCAGTTCAGTGAAATTCCAAGGTTGCCGCGTGGGGAAATTCGCATTGATAGGTTAGGCATGCCTTCGATCAGGAAGAGGGAGGTAGGATAGCTGTGCGGGTTGTTTGAGTCGGGAAACTAGGAAAATTTTGTAACCGTGGGATTTCTACCTAAATGAATAAAACGTATTAATTTTGGGAAAAAAAAACTGCACCAAACCCTACCAAGTCCCTAAGAAAATAAGTATGAACTGCAACAAGGCAGTCTTTCGCATGAGTAATTGAGTTGGATCCAATTCATATCAACCAAATCAATGTTCTTCTCTAGCATAGTGGCGTACTTTACTAGATTATTTAATATATTGATAATCATATCTACCAAGTGAATGTTATTTTCCAACATAGTAATGTACTTTGCTAGATTGTATAACGCATCGATATTTGTATCCACCAGAAATATTAAATAATACTGTGACAGCCCCATTTTTCCCTAGGGCGTACCCCAAGGGTTAGTGGACCGCCTACGCAACTCTTGCCAAGACTCACTCACTGACATTAACTTCAGAGATAATATTAACTACAAAGTAAGCACAAAATTTTCCAAAATATATTGCGACTATCCAACTTCATAAAACATTCATATTTAGGTGCACAGCTAAATGGGTCAAAATAAAAGTAATTCAATCACCCCTGTGAGAACCTCGAAATATATATATATACCTCAGTGCATATTTCATTTGCATTTCTTATTCTTTAATAAATTCTAGCATTATTTTTTTATTATTTATTTGTTTTTAAATAAGTGCAAAAAAAAAAAAATTTTTATGTGAAAAATAATATAATTGTGCTAAACTATTAAATTAATTGGTTTTGTTATACTAAATTAATAAATCTTGAGTTAAATTAATTTTATTCCTTAAAAATAAATTCTTTAAATTCCGATAGCTAGTTTAATCGTTAATAATGTAAAGGGTTATGAGGAACCTTAGTATTAAGATGCAATCGACACAAGTATACTAAGTATACTTAGGACGTGAAAATTCCCAATGATTAAATTTTCGCAAGGTTAGTATATAATTAGGCGTTTCAATCACAATTGGGATAATTTTTGGAATTAAGTTAGAATTGAGGACTTGAGTAGAAATTAGGAGGAGATGTGAAAAGACCGAAATACCCTCCACTATTTCGGAAAATTACCATGCAACCACACCAACACCCTCTCGGCCAACCTTATAACATAGCCATTTTAATTCGGCCGAACACACTTCACTTTCACCTCTCCAACACTCAAGCTCTCTTCACTGCGAATCACCTCTCTCAAACACTCCACTTTATCTCAGCCTCGCACCCCCACTCCACCTTACCTCGTGAGTATCGACCGTGAGAAGAGAGCTGCCTGTTGTATCCGAGAGTAAGAAAAAGAAAACCCCGAGCCGTAGTTTTCTGTTCTGTCCAGGAGCTAGAGGGAAGAAAGGAGAGAAACACTGTGTGAGTTCCTTCTGCATTTTCTTAACCTCAACCAGCTGCTGATCGTCACCATCTTCATCAGTTCCAACCGCAACTCCACAACTGCAACCATCGAGTGCGTAAGCTGTCCGAGAGAGGAGGAAACTTGACAGCTTTTGTGCCACGCGTATAAGCTTCAGTTCGAGGTAAATCTTGGACTTAGACTGACTAACTACAAGTAGGTGAAGATGTTAAGGAGCTTGCATGTAATGTTTAAGCGTTTGGATGAGTAATTGAGGAAAGGGAAAACTCTGATGTGCGCAGAAAGTGGGTTTGCCGAGACTTTAAGGGGATAATGCTGAGATTAATTCGTTTATCTCTTGAGAATCTGAGCATGCAATTGTAATTAACTAAAAAAAAATTAAAAAAGATGATTAAGACATGCATGTATTGTTTGTGCGTTCGGATGATGAGATTGATAGCTTAAGAAATCCGATTCGGAAGGAAATAGAAATTGCCGAGAGTTGATTAGGAAATGCAGACTTAATCTTGCTTAATTAAAGTAATCTGAGCTTGTAATTTCGATTAACCAACTAAACACTAGGTGATTAAGTCTTGCATGAGGATAGTTAGCTAGGTTAGGCAAGAAAAATAAAAATAAAATGAAACCAGCTTACATGCATGTTCATTCGAGGCTAGCTGGACAAATTTCTGGATTTTTGGGATGTTTGTAGTTGTTACTTGAATCTGATTTTGAACTAGAAATGTTAACTAGCTAGCTAAGTGTTTGCATGTCGAACTTGAGTACTTAAAACACTGTTTTAGCCAAGGAAAAGTTGGATTGATGATCAATTAAGCTGCTGGAAAATTTGCTAGTAGCCGAGAGACTTGAGTTGGAAATTTTAACTTGTTTCTGGAATTTTTTCCTTGGAAGAAAATGGTTTAGAAATGCATGAAAAATGTGTATTTAAGCCGTGTAAGTGGTTTAGCTATGAAACATTTGATATGTTGGAAGATTGAACCAAAAATGTTGAAGTATAGATGCCGGAAAATTTTCAGTTTGGCTATTTGAGTAATTTTTACAAACATTAAAATTTTGATGAAATTAACGGCTGTAATTACTTGTTATTATTTATACTTGGTTGACAAAACCCTTGCGGTTTAGTCGATGGAACTGCTTGGAAGCCTTGCATTTATTTTGTTCAATTGTGATATGATATGAGCCTGTTGGATACCAAGAGCTAATGATTGACGAAGCCTTGGTCATTTGTTTAAATTTTGATCAGATATGAATCTGTTGAAACCTAGAGCTAATGATTGACGAAGCCCTAGTGAGATTTCTATTTGAAATGTGAGTTTGCTATATTGACAAATCTGAAATATCATGTGCTTGTGAATCGGAATCGTAAGAAATCCGTTTTGGTCCTGTGAACTTGTGAAAGTTTTAAGCAAGCTATTTAAATATATCTTTGCCCTAATATCGAACGATAAAACTTGGTATTGTACGTTAACGTTAGAAAGTCTTGTGTAGAAATTTTCTAAACTTTGCCGACTCGATATTTCTTCCTTTAGCTTAAACTAACCTTATTACTTCTAGAAAACGACTTCACTAGTTTCTAAAACCCTAAGTCTTGTTTTACCTCCTTTTCCTTCCTTAAAATTTGTCCCTGGCTGGATGTCTAGAGGAAAATTGACAAAATACGAGATTTTAATAATTTTAACTAAAAAGCGTAGAAAACCTGCTCGGCAAGAAAACTTACTTTAAATAAAAAAAAAGTACTAATGGCACTTTGAGAAAGAAAAGTATTATAAAGAAAGCCATATGAAACAATTTACTACTTTTACTAAGTTTAATCCTAAGGGGATTGTCGAATTATTTCGAGGAAATAAACTAGTAATATACCAGATAACCTTTTATGTTTATATACCTAGAATTTGAATAGAAAACTCATAGTTCTTAAAACTTGGTTTTCTAGGATTTAGCGAGGACGCGGATTTTGATTCCCAACTTGACATCTGAGCTTCACTCTTGGTGAGTGTTCCTGCTTGTTTTATGACTATTTGGTTACAGTGCTTTCTTGACTCGATATATAATAATTGCAAAGTGGTTTCTGATCCATCGAAGTAAGCAGTGTGTACTTTATCACAATAGTCGTTCGAGTGGCGACTTGTGTGAAATGTTTTCGTGAATATCTCAAGTGTTGTGACGTCGTTGGGTAAATCCTTCGACTAGTTTGTGACGTCGTTGGGTAAATCCCTCGACTAGTTTGTGACGTCGTTGGGTAAATCCCTCGACTAGTTTGTGACGTCGTTGGGTGAATCCCTCGACTAGTTTATAAAAGGGTGTACTCGAGTATTACCACTATCATTTTTGGTGTGCGGGCCCGGGACAGGGGTATGAATGGAGGTAGGAACTGGTGTGAAGTGGCGTTCTACATGGACCGTAGGTAGTGAAAGTTGACGGAGGGTCAACTACGGAAATTTTTGATCAATTTCGTGGAGAATGGCTTCTGAGAGCCCTTGTATCCTATCTTGTGTTGTTATAGGCTTTCCTAATCGTTTACTTTAGTTGAAATCAAAATTTGCTACTTGCCTTATGTAATTGCATGTTTTGGGGCATCACTGAGCTTTAGCTCACCCCACGTTATTTTGTTTTCCTTGACAGGTTCTGGCATATGAGAAAGGCCTGAAATCTACTTTACTTGTTATTAATGTATTTCGGATTAAAAAATGTAGTTTTGTTTCGGGTTGCCACTTGAAGCTGGAAAAGTGTAAACCCTAGATTGGTTATGTGGCTTGTGTAAATTTGTTACTTAGTTTGTAAAAATGTATTTGGCTTGTATGAATTTGTTAAATGGGATTGTTTGACTTTATTCCGTGGTTTGTAACGTGTAAGGTATTTAAGAATCGACGAGTCGCTATCTTAAAGTGCTGTTATCTCTGAAGTTAATGTGGTCTTAGTTATTGGTCTATTTTGGAGGAGCAATACTGTAATAATTTAGGCTATACTTCGGAAGGATTTGGGCTAGATCTCTTGCGTGAGTCCTGGCGAGAGCTAGGCAGACGGCCCGCCAACCCTCTGGTTCGCCTTAGGGGGAAGTGGGGTCGCCACAGGTGGTATCAGAGCTTACGTTAGAAAAGTTAATTGAAAGATATATTAGATGTGTTAGAAACCCTAATCCTTTCTAGAAGTAAGAAATGAGATACCTAGACATATTTAAGTAGTACCTGACCAAACTAGCTATTTAAGTTTTAACCTTTGGGTTTTGGTTATTTTGCAGGTATGGAGAACGGAAATGGGCATGCTAATGGTAATGGAGAGACTAATGGACATATAGAGGCTCTTAGGTCCATCTCCTATAGGCCACGAGGCGGAGGAGCTCATATACGCTACTCACCAGCTGATAGGCATCCCCGATGTCAGTGTAGGGCCACCCATGCCTACCCTAATGAGTTAGTGCTGTCCTTAGACGATGAGCGTCGCCATTTGAGGGACGCTAACTATACTTTGACCCAGGATGTTGAGGAGTTGAGCATCATGGTGGACACTCAGTTTGACCGTATAGCTGAGTTAGAGCAGAGGTTAGCAGCTGAGCATGCTAGATTGGAGGCTGCTCGTGGGGAGATGGGGAGACAGAGATCTTGGTTGACTCGATTAGTCGAGAGAGTACGTGATAGGAGTGTTGGTATTAGGGCTGACGCCACTATGATGATGGATGAGGCCACGAGTATTCTTCAGGGTAACGCTCAGGTAGGTGTTGAGGAGGACCCGGAAGAGGACCCAGAGGAGGATCCGGAGGAAGATCCAAAGGAGGATCCAGAGGAGGATGTTGCTCCTGGTAGCCCTGCTGAGGGTTAGGTTAGATCTGACTTGATTGTATTAGATAGGTAGGGTTAGAAAGGAGGACACTAGGTTAGGCCATCAAATTTTGTCTAGCTCGATGGCCTACTTTTGAGGCACCACATCCCTGATTTTTGTTTTAGGGATTACTTGTATATGTTTTTGTTAAACTCATGTGCCTTACTTTTGGAAATGTCCCAACCCGTTATTTGTATGACTTTTACACGTAACTATATGTTAAGCGTTTTATTCTTATTCTTCTCAATTTTTAGGTTGATTCTATTTACAAAGAGAAAAATAATAACAAATAATATTCTAGCCTAATTGCCTTATTTTTCAATAATAGGCATAATTAGGCTATGGATCGCCAAGTAATAGGAAGGGGACGTGGGAGACCTACTAGACAACACCCAGAAGCGGGTGGTGATAGGGAACCTGAGGTCAATCATGACCAAGGGCAAGAGGGAATGGCCGGAGATCAAGTGGCCGCTGCAATTAATCGGATCACTGGTGTCTTAGAGCGCTTGACTGAACACCAAGCCTCTGGACAAGTACATCACCAAGGAGGCCCAGCCGATACTGAGGATCGGGCATCAGAAAGATTTCTGAAGTTCGGACCTCCCAAGTTTTATGGAGGACCCGAACCGAAGATAGCCGAAGGCTGGTGGGAGAGAATCTCTGACATTTTCGCAGCCTTAAACTATGCGGAGGAGAGACAAGTGACTTTCGCCGCATTCCAGTTTGAGGGAGCTGCTCGTTTCTGGTGGAACCTGGTTAGGATTAATTGGGATAGGAACCATACTCCGAGGACTTGGGCGAACTTCACAAGGGAGTTCAACGCCAAATTCCTTCCACCTCTCATCCAAGAGAAGAGAGAGGATGATTTCATCAAATGTAGGCAAGGGGCGATGAGTGTCGCCGAATATGAGGTCCAATTCATGAAATTGTCCCGTTTTGCTCTTGAATTGATAGCCACGGAGCAAAGGCGTGTAAGGAGGTTTGTGCAGGGACTGAACGTGGAAATTCAGGAAGGATTAGCTGCCGTACGGATAGACACCTTTGCCGACGCTGTCGAGAGAGCCCAACGAGTTGAAGTAGCCAGAGCCCAAGTGAAATCTTTTCAAGCTAAGAAAAGATTTGCCCCTAGCAGTAGTCGGGAGCCGACTTATGGAAATGCTCCACCGGCCAAAATAGGTCGAGGAACAAGCAGAGTGAATAGTCCTGGAGCACCACGCCAGGGTGTACGCTATAGATGACCAACCTGTACCTGACTCCTCAGAAGTTGTGGAAGGTACTCTTCCAATTTTTCATCGATTAGCTAGAGTATTAATTGACCCTGGTGCAACTCATTCATTTGTGAATCCAACTTTTATATCCGGAATTGATGTGAAACCTGTTAGATTACCCTTCGATCTTGAAGTTAGGACACCTATGGGTAATAAGAATATAATCACTAGCTTAGCCTATAAGAATTGCGAATTCTGGATTGGAGAGCGTAAAATGCTAGTGGATCTAATCAGCTTGGACATAAAAGGTTATGATGTTATTATAGGAATGGATTTTCTAGCCCATCATCATGCTAAGCTTGATTGCAGAGCAAAAGTGTTAGAACTTTGGATTCCCGGGGAAGCAACCCTGAAATTAGATGTGAAAGGTAGATTAGCATCGTCTGCTATGATCTCGGGAATACGGGCGAGGAAAATGTTACATAAAGGAGCGCAAGGTTTCCTAGCCTTCCTGATTAACGCTCCTAGTTACCAAGTGAAGTTAGAAGATGTACCAGTGGTACGGGAATTTTCAGACGTTTTTCCTGAAGAATTAAAGACATTACCTGTGACGCCCCGAAAGAATGAGTGTGAGAACCCGAAATTTTTTATATATTTTCGAGACATTATTTTGTGTCCTTGTCTATAATTTTATGTCTTTCTTCAATATATTAATTTCCTATACATTTTTATAAGGGAATATAGTTTTCAAATCATTTCCTTGATACAAGTTAGTCCACGTTAAGTTTGAAGTGTATTATGGACGTGGGACCCGCTAGTGCGGTAAATACGATATATTTTTGACAACTTGTTGGAGTTTTGTATTAAGTATTACAAGGTGCTAGGAGATAATTAGGGGTTACCTAGCTGGATTAACCATGGAGAGACAAGGAAATAACTCTAAGCAAAAATAAAGTGACAAGTGTCACTTTCTTACTTGAGTGGACTTGCCTAACTTTTGCCTAACTTTCTTAACTTTACTAAAAGACCAAATTTGACTTAAATCATCTTCATTCTTGAAGCTTCTTGGCCGGCCATTGAGGAGAAAAGAAGAGAGAAAGCTTCTTCAATTTTCCTTCCTTTCTTGCTTGAATCTTGCAAACCTACCGTTTAAATTCCAAATTTCTCCACAAAAGTGAGTTGACAAGCTAGTTTAAGGCTTTTAGTGGAGCCATTTGTGAAGAACAAGCTCTAGTTATCTTGCTTCTTGGAGTTGCAAAGGTGAGTTGTCTAGATATCTTCCTTCTCATGATAATAGTGATCAATTGCGGGTTTCTAGTGGTGAAGCATGTCATTTTGTGGGTTATTTCTTAAGTTATGGTTGAATTGTTTAAATTTTCCTATTTATTGAGGATTTTTCTGTTTTTATATGTTTAAATGTTGTGTGGCCATGTATGATGGTCTAGTATGGGTTAGAATGAAGCTTTGGTATGATAATTGTAATGATTAGTGGGAAATTTCGGGTTTGATGCAAAACTTCCAGATTTGGGTTTCTCTTAGGCCTGTTCTTCCCGGTACTATTCGACTAGATTAGAGACTGAATTAGCCTTGGCTTAAAACATCAAAGTTGTAGAGAATGATGTTTTATAATTTTCTGTAAACTTTCAGCTCAATCGGAGTAACGTAGCCTGTGAAAAGACCGAAATACCCCTGCTGCCCTGTTTCTGTCCGAACCTGGTAATTAGCTTTAGTAATTGGTTAATTTGATTGGGAATACTACTGATTTGGTTGATTATGTCTTCTTAATAATTATAGCCTTGTATCTTAGCTTTCAAATGGCTTTGGAATCACCTGAATTGGAGTTGTGTGTGCTGAGATATGAGTGAATAAAGCAGGACTGCTAGTTGATTTCTGCAGTTCATTTCGAACTGGAAAATCTGGAATTGTTTTGGTAAATGTGACCTAGTTAGGGTGAGAACTGGACTGAGTGGTCTTCATCAAAGTTATAGCCCTCTGTCTTAGCTTCGAAACGGTATAAGTTTCACCCCAATCCGATAAGTGTAGTAACGGTTGTGTCCTTTCCACAAAAACCCGTCAAAACTGTCTTTTGATTAACTTCATTTCCACACTTGTTGTTAACTTGAATTTTGTCCTTGAAGTGTCTTGAGCCTATTGAATGGCTGTTGAGATGAATTGTGTTGTGTGTAATCTTGAGTTTGATCGAGGAAAAGAATGAAGCCATAAATGGCTGGAAATTAGGTAAACACAAAGGGCGTACTGCCCAAATTTACGCTTGAGGGAATGAATTCCGGTTTCTAGGGTTTAATTGGGGATTTTTCTAGTGGTGGCTCTTAAGCTTCTAATAAGCTTTGATTGAAGGAGATTGTGGCCTAATTGGATATATTTTATTGCTTATTAACCGTATGTGTGTAGGCCATGACATAACTTGACTCCGATGAGTTCTTGGGAAATCTTGTGATTAGAACCAACGTCTCCACTACTATTTATTTAGAGCAATTGGCTCCCTTGTACTGTTTGACTTTTCTGGATCCGTTGGAGCGTCGGAATTCTAAGTACGATGATTTCACTGGTTCACATGAGCATTAAATGTACATTTGATTACTGATTCATGTCATCATCTAAATGCACTATGGTGAAGCTTATTTGATTTCTGATTTTACTGGTTACTCACTGAGCTTTTAGCTCACTCCCAATTATTTTCTTCTCCCCACAGGGATTGAGGCAAAGGAAGAACTTGTATTTGGTTCTTTGTGTGACTGGAAGGCGTATATCTTGTATAGTTTAGATTTGGATTTATTATATGTACTAGTTGGGATTGTACAAATATTTGGATTTGAAATGGATGTATGTGTACGTTCCACGCTTAGAACTAGTTTCCGCTTCGCTTATGATATGTAAAATTGTGGAACATTTGATGTGTATTTGAGACTTATATTGTAATTTATTTGAGGATTGTAGTGAACGACAGAATCCCGGCAAGAGCTGGGCAGGCGGTCCGCCGAACCCTCTGGTTCGCCTTAGGGGGAGGTGGGGCTGTCACATTACTGCTGGAGAGAGAAGTGGAGTTCAAGATTGACTTGGTGCCGGGAACGGCTCCGATTTCTAAGACTTCGTACCGAATGGCTCCTGCAAAGCTAAAAGAGTTGAAAATTCAACTGCAGGACCTACTGGGGAAAGGTTTCGTTAGAGAAAGTGATTCACCATGGGGAGCACCCGTTCTATTTGTTAAGAGAAAAAACGGAAGCTTGAGGTTATGTATTTATTACCGAGGGTTAAATGAGATTACAATTAAGAATAAATACCCTCTACCGTTGATTGACAGTTTATTTGATCAATTGCAAGGATCCGTAGTTTTCTCTAAGCTGGATTTGAGGCAAGGATATTACCAGTTGAAGATTAAGAAGGAAGATATACCCAAGACTGCTTTTAATACAAGATATGGACATTTTGCATTTGCAGTCATGCCATTTGGATTAACTAATGCACCAGCTGCTTTCATGGATTTAATGCAGAGAGTTTTTAAGAAGTATTTAGATCAGTTCGTAGTGGTTTTCATCGATGATATTTTGATATACTCTAAGACTCGAAAGGAACATGTTAAGCACTTGGAGCTAGTTTTACAGATACTAAGAGAGCATAAGTTGTATGCCAAATTTAGTAAGTGCGAGTTTTGATGGAAGAGATATCTTTTCTAGGGCATAAAGTTTCTGAAGAGGGAATTGCCGTGGATCCGGCAAAAGTTGAGGCCGTTATGTTGTGGAAACAGCCAGAGACTCCAACAGAAGTTAGAAGCTTCTTGGGATTAGCAGGTTACTATAGGCGGTTCATCAAGGATTTTTCGAAGATTGCTGGACCTATGACCGAGCTGACCAAGAAAGGTAACAAGTTTATCTGGACTCCAAAGTGCGAGTTGAGTTTTCGGGAGTTAAAGAAGCGATTAACATCCGCTCCTGTTTTGGTATTACCTGATGGAGGAGAAGGTTATGCCGTATACTCTGATGCTTCTAGAGAAGGTCTAGGATGTGTTTTGATGCAAAAAGATAAGGTAGTTGCCTATGCTTCTAGGAGATTGAAGCCTCATGAACAAAATTACCCAACGCACGACTTAGAATTGGCTGCAGTGATTTTTGCCTTAAAGAAATGGAGACATTACTTGTACGGCGTGACTTTCAAAGTTTATACGGACCATAAGAGCCTCAAGTACTTGTTCTTCCAAAAGGAATTGAATTTGAGACAGAGGCGATGGGTAGAATTTTTGGAAGATTATGATTGTTCAATTAACTACCACCCAGGAAAGGCCAATGTGGTAGCCGACGCTCTAAGTAGAAAAGCCCAAGTAGCGGGGTTAATGGTTAAGGAATGGGACATGCTCGAGGAGGTTAGTAGTTGGAACCCTCGCTTGGAGAGATTGAAGATATTATTTGGGAATTTGACATTAAAGTCACCATTATTAGAGCGTATTAAGGAGGCCCAGAAAACGGACCCTGTAATCCAGAAGAATGTGGAGAAAGTGCAAAAAGGGGAAACCCTAGATTTTAAATTAGGGTCTGAAGGTGTGTTGAGGTTTCGAGATCGAATTGTGGTTCCGGCAGATGAAAAGTTAAGGAAAGAAATTTTGGAAGAATCAAATCGATCAAAGTATACCATACATCCAGGAGTGAATAAGATGTGTCACGATGTGAAAGAGTTATATTGGTGGGACGGTTTGAAAAAGGACGTAGCGGGGTTCGTACAGAAATGTTTGATCTGCCAACAAGTAAAAGCTGAGCATCAGAAGCCCTCTGGTCTATTGCAACCACTAGAAATTCTCGAATGGAAATGGGAACATATAACCATGGATTTTGTAACGGGGTTGCCTCGAAGTCAAAAGGGATATGATGCGATTTGGGTGATAGTTGACCGACTTACCAAGTCCGCACATTTTCTACCTGTGAGCATGAGCTTTTCTTTGGAGAAATTGGCCAAGTTGTACACAGAAGAGATCATGAGATTGCATGGTATCCCTATAAGTATTGTGTCTGATAGAGATCCAAGGTTTGTCTCGCGTTTCTGGCAGAAATTTCAAGAGTCATTGGGAACCAAGTTGAAATTTAGTACTGCGTACCATCCCCAAACCGATGGACAGTCGGAAAGGACAATTCAAACTTTGGAGGATTTGCTGAGGTCGTGTATATTGGATTTTGGGGGAAAATGGAGTCAGTATATGACCTTAGTAGAATTTACGTATAATAATAGCTATCATGCCTCGATTCAAATGGCACGTTATGAAGCGTTGTACGGGAGAAGGTGTCGATCTTCGAATCATTGGGATGAAGTGGGAGAAAAGGAAATTGTGGATCCAACGGCTATACCTTGGATAGAAGAAGCCCATGAGAAAGTGAAGCTAATTAGAGAAAGGCTTCAAGTTGCCTAGAGTAGACAAAAGAGCTACGCCGACACAAGGAAAAAAGATTTGGAATTTGAAGTAGGAGACAAAGTTTTCCTAAGAATTAAACCCTTGAAAGGCGGAGTAGTATCCAAGAAGGGTAAAAAACTAAAGTCAAGGTATATCGGACCTTTTGAGATCTTGAAACGAATCGGAAAGGTAGCATATCAGTTGAAGTTGCCTGCAAGCATGGCCAAGGTTCACGACATCTTTCATGTCTCCATGCTTAGGAAATATTACCCCGACCCAAGCCATGTGTTGCAATTGGAAAGAATTGAAGTGAATGAGTCATTAACGTATGAAGAAGGTCCAGTCCAGATTTTGGAAAGAGAAGTGAAGGAACTGAGAAATAAGAAAGTTCCTTTGGTGAAGATTTTATGGAGAAATCACGGACTAGAGGAAGCAACTTGGGAATTAGAAGAAGAAATGCAGAAAAAGTAACTCGATTTATTTCTCTAGAAAGTGTGAATTTTGAGGACAAAATTCATTGTAAGGAGGGGAGGATGTGAGAACCTCGAAATATATATATATACCTCAGTGCATATTTCATTTGCATTTCTTATTCTTTAATAAATTCTAGCATTATTTTTTTTATTATTTATTTGTTTTTAAATAAGTGCGAAAAAAATAATTTTTATGTGAAAAATAATTTAATTGTGCTAAACTATTAAATTAATTGGTTTTGTTCTACTAAATTAATAAATCTTGAGTTAAATTAATTTTATTCCTTAAAAATAAATTCTTTAAATTCCGATAGCTAGTTTAATCGTTAATAATGTAAAGGGTTATGAGGAACCTTAGTATTAAGATGCAATCGATAAATTTTAGACAAAATCGATACAAGTATACTAAGTATACTTAGGGCGTGAAAATTTCCAATGATTAAATTTTCACAAGGTTAGTATATAATTAGGCGTTTAAATCACAATTGGGATAATTTTTGGAATTAAGTTAGAATTGAGGACTTGAGTAGAAATTAGGAGGAGATGTGAAAAGACCGAAATACCCTCCACTATTTCGGAAAATTACCATGCAACCACACCAACACCCTCTCGGCCAACCTTATAACATAGCCATTTCCATTCGGCCGAACACACTTCACTTTCACCTCTCCAACACTCAACCTCTCTTCACTGCGAATCACCTCTCTCAAACACTCCACTTTATCTCAGCCTCGCACTACCACTCCACCTTACCTCGTGAGTATCGACCGTGAGAAGAGAGCTGCCTGCTGTATCCGAGAGTAAGAAAAAGAAAACCCCGAGCTGTAGTTTTTCTGTTCTGACCAAGGGAGCTAGAGGGAAGAAAGGAGAGAAACACTGCGTGAGTTCCTTCTGCATTTTCTTAACCTCAACCAGCTGCTGATCGTCACCATCTTCATCAGTTCCAACCGCAACTCCACAACTGCACCATCGAGTGCGTAAGCTGTCCGAGAGAGGAGGAAACTTGACAGCTTTTGTGCCATGCGTATAAGCTTCAGTTCGAGGTAAATCTTGGACTTAGACTGACTAACTACAAGTAGGTGAAGATGTTAAGGAGCTTGCATGTAATGTTTAAGCGTTCGGATGAGTAATTGAGGAAAGGGAAAACTCTGATGTGCGCAGAAAGTGGGTTTGCCGAGACTTTAAGGGGATAATGCTGAGATTAATTCGTTTATCTCTTGACAATCTGAGCATGCAATTGTAATTAACTAAAAAAAAATAAAAAAGATGATTAAGACATGCATGTATTGTTTGTGCGTTCGGATGATGAGATTGATAGCTTAAGAAATCTGATTCGGAAGGAAATAGAAATTGCCGAGAGTTGATTAGGAAATGCAGACTTAATCTTGCTTAATTAAAGTAATCTGAGCTTGTAATTTCGATTAACCAACTAAACACTAGGTGATTAAGTCTTGCATGAGGATAGTTAGCTAGGTTAGGCAAGAAAAATAAAAATAAAATGAAACCTACTTACATGCATGTTCATCCGAGACAAGCTGGACAAATTTCTGGATTTTTGGGACGTTTGTAGTTGTTACACGAATCTGATTTTGAACTAGAAATGTTAACTAGCTAGCTAAGTGTTTGCATGTCGAACTTGAGTACTTAAAACACTGTTTTAGCCAAGGAAAAGTTGGATTGCTGATCAATTAAGCTGCTGGAAAATTTGCTAGTAGCCGAGAGACTTGAGTTGGAAATTTTTACTTGTTTATGGAATTTTTTCCTTGGAAGAAAATGGTTTAGAAATGCATGAAAAATGTGTATTTAAGCCGTGTAAGTGGTTTATGTGAGAACCCGTAACTTTTCCATTTGTTAGGTTTTATAATCTTTCTAGGCTTTCTTATTTTCAATGGCTTGTTTTCTACACTTTCTGTATCCGGAAAATTTTCTAGATAAATTTTATGAGCAATTATAGTTTTTAGATAAGTTTTCTAGTATTGGAGAGTTTTTAGAAAATTAAGAATATATATTGGACGTGGGACCCACTAGTGCGAAAAGTTCGGAAAAATTCGGCCAATAAGGTTAAGTTTCGGATACTGTGTAAAATTTATCGGGTGTTAAGAGATAAGTAGAGAGTGAGATTGATTGATGTGAGAGGAAAAGAAAGATAAGATTGCATTAATGTAGGTGACAAGTGTCACCCTCTTAGTGGTTTGACTTAAGAGTTACTATTCACTATTTTGACTTTTGACCAAAAATTGGTTAAATATCTCAAAAATGCACAAAAAAATTACCATTTCTTACCTCTTGTTGGCCGAACCTCTTGTGCAAGGAAGGAAGAAGAAACTCTTCAAGTTCTAGCTACTACTTGGTGCAAATCACCCAAAAACATTTGCTTACATCCATTTCTACTCCATAAAAATCTTTCTAGTTGGTGATGGAGGTTGTTTGGTGAAGTTTTCTTGAAGAGCTAGGGTGGTCTACAACTCCTCTTCTCTTATTTCTTAGGTAAGTGATGATTAAACATTCTACTACACTTATTGATGCTTATATGGTGCTTAATGGGACCTAAAGTGATGGATTATGTGACTTGTTTCTTGATTTGAAGTGTTTTGGTGAAGTTTTCAATTTTATGATGAATTTTCTGGTTTCATATGATCTTGATGGTGTGGTTGTTTTTTATGGTTGGTAATAAGGGGCTTTAGCTCTAGTAGGTGCATATGATAGGAAATTGCAATCAATTTTGAATTTGGAAGAATTTCTGGAAAATTAGGGTTCTTGGTTGAACATTCTGTCCGAAATTTTAGGTCATATATAGAGGCCGAATTGGACTTTGCTCAAAACATGAAAGTTGTAGGTATTGATGTGTTTGAAGTGCCTGCAAAATTTCAGGGCATTTGGAGTAGTGTAGAGTGAGTTATGCCGTTTTTACTGTTGCTGTTCTGGGTGAACAGAATGTACGAACTGTGATAGTAATTGTCTATTTTGACTGGCATTGGTTTGGATTTTGAAGTTGGTGTCTTCTGATGAAATGTAGCTGGATGTCTTAGCTAGCTTATTCCTTTGGAATTTCGGCATTTGGACTTGTATAGACTGAGTTGTGTTCATTACAGTTTTGTGTGTTTTGCAAACCTGTTTTGGTAATTCTGGTTTAGTATTTGGCACATTTGACTTAGTTGTGCTAGGATTTGGACTGAGAGGCCTTCTACATTGTTGTAGCCCTTTCTTTTAGCTTCGAGATGGTGGGTCTTACGCCCTCATCCGATAAGCGTAGCGCATTTTGTGCCATTACCGCATACGGAGGCCAAACCTGTTTTTGTTGATTGATCAAATGAGTTATATTTTCTGATTTTCTGGTTTGCTATTATGCTTATATATGTATATGAAACCCCTATTGGGGTTGTGATTGGCATGGCTTTACGATTCGTTATCGAGTCTCATTGTACTTGTTTGCATGTTTTAAGGCTTACTCTTATTCCGGTCATTTCCTAGCTAACTTTTGTACTTGTACTGCTTTGAGCCTAGTGAACGGCTTTTGGGAATTGAGATGACTTTTGTGTGAGGTTTTGGGACTGATTTGAGGAAATCATGAAGCCTTAATGGATGGAAAAGTAAGAAATTTAGGGGAAATGCTGTCCGATTTTCTAGGCCGTTTGGTTCTTTAAGTTGGATTTGCCTTTTGATGGAAATGAAGGGCTTTTGGGTTGTTGACCCTAGGTCTTCATGTTATCTTTTGTTTCCAAGAAAATCATGTTTTTGCACCCTTGCATTAGTATTTTTGGGCAAGGCGTACGACGTGTAGTCGAGCCTCACTTGTGCATTCCGTTTACTCGATTTGGGATATGAAACCTTCAATTGGTTTATTTTGATTATTTTAGGGTTTCTTGGCGATTAAGGCCATTCTGAAGTAAAAACTTTTGAAGTTGAGCCGGTGAGTGTACCACTCCCCTCCATTGCTATTTAACTTGATTTCTGCTCTGCAATCTGTTTATTTGTTCGAGACGAGGGTGTACTTTATCACACTCGTTCTCTAGTCTGTTCATATGCCAATTTACTATGCAAAATTTGAATCTGTTATCTGTGTCTGCATCTGTTCGGATTTCTATGACCTATGAGCTCAATCCTGTGGCTAAGTTATTCGAGTCGGGCCGGCAAGGGCCTGGACGATTAGATAACGAACCACGGTAGTCTGTTCGGGGATTTTGGGTATTGAGACCCTTGATTCCGGGTATACTCGAGTATTACCATTTTGTTCGTTTGAGGTGAGCGGGCCCGGTAAAGGGGTGTTTGGTGGACGGAATTCGGTGATAAGAGGGGTCTACGGACGCATTGGTTCTATATACGTTGACGGAGAGTCAACCGGTTTGGATCAAGTATTGCGCTGGAAATTTGGCTCCTGAGAGCCACCCGTATCCTTCTGATTTGAATCATTGGTTCCTTTGCTTTACATCTGACATGTGTATCTGATTTGTTAAATGTGAAATGCCATGATTTTAATGCTATCTGTTTGGTACCTCATTGAGCGCAAGCTCACCCCTTTCCGTTCCTTTTGTTTTCCTTACAGGAAAATAAACCCTTTTGGTCTGGATTTGACAAATGGCTGCCAAATTGAGCTAGTTGAACATATCTTTTGTATAGCTCATGTATTAAAACCCTAAGTGTACTTTTGGGGCGTTTTCTCTTTTGATTTGGCAAACCGTGTGTATATATTAACTTTTGAAAACTTTTGTATGTCATTTTGATTTGTAAACGTTAAAGTTCAGATGTGAATGTTTGTTGGCTATTTCGATTGGGTTCTGACGGGTCGGTCACTATTCATGGCCGACTTCGGATTTCTTTTTTTTAAATTTTGGGTTATTGTACCATTTTGACTCGTTTACGCTCGTTCGTAAGTTCCGGATCGCTATAGATAGTTCTAGTCTGCATCGTGAGTCCTGGCGAGAGCTGGGCAGGCAGTCCGCTCACCCCTTTGGTTCGCCTTAGGGGAAAGTGGGGCTGTTACAGTTGGTATCAGAGCCACATCGCGTGGTCTCTGCGCGGAGCGAGCTTGGGGCCAAGGGATGTTATGGTCCTGCTTGTGGTGAAAGTGTTTAAAGGTATCAGTGCTCTTTTGAGCGTAAGCTATGAACTGTGCATGTCATTAGTGTAAGGATCATTAACATGGGACATGAGGAAGTTAAGTATGTATGTCGGGTAGGAATCTTTAATAAGGATGATTTACGCTTGGGACCGGCCGGCTCGAGTTGTGAATTATCTTAGATGGGATTCTTGCGCCCGGATACGAAAGATATGAGGGCCTAGGTTAGAAAGGATTTGGTGAACTAGAAAGGCCATTCCTCGGTGGATCGTTTATGTTTGTACTTGACTTAACTGGCTGTATATATGATAAGGAATTTCGAGGACGAAATTCTTTTAAGGGGGAGAGAGTGTGAGAACCCGTAACTTTTCCATTTGTTAGGTTTTATAATCTTTCTAGGCTTGCTTATTTTCAATGGCTTGTTTTCTACACTTTCTGTATCCGGAAAATTTTCTAGATAAATTTTATGAGCAATTATAGTTTTTAGATAAGTTTTCTAGTATTGGAGAGTTTTTAGAAAATTAAGAATATATATTGGACGTGGGACCCACTAGTGCGAAAAGTTCGGAAAAATTCGGCCAATAAGGTTAAGTTTCGGATACTGTGTAAAATTTATCGGGTGTTAAGAGATAAGTAGAGAGTGAGATTGATTGATGTGAGAGGAAAAGAAAGATAAGATTGCATTAATGTAGGTGACAAGTGTCACCCTCTTAGTGGTTTGACTTAAGAGTTACTATTCACTATTTTGACTTTTGACCAAAAAATTGGTTAAATATCTCAAAAATGCACAAAAAATTACCATTTCTTACCTCTTGTTGGCCGAACCTCTTGTGCAAGGAAGGAAGAAGAAACTCTTCAAGTTCTAGCTACTACTTGGTGCAAATCACCCAAAAACATTTGCTTACATCCATTTCTACTCCATAAAAATCTTTCTAGTTGGTGATAGAGGTTGTTTGGTGAAGTTTTCTTGAAGAGCTAGGGTGGTCTACAACTCCTCTTCTCTTATTTCTTAGGTAAGTGATGATTAAACATTCTACTACACTTATTGATGCTTATATGGTGCTTAATGGGACCTAAAGTGATGGATTATGTGACTTGTTTCTTGATTTGAAGTGTTTTGGTGAAGTTTTCAATTTTATGATGAATTTTTCTGGTTTCATATGATCTTGATGGTGTGGTTGTTTTTTATGGTTGGTAATAAGGGGCTTTAGCTCTAGTAGGTGCATATGATAGGAAATTGCAATCAATTTTGAATTTGGAAGAATTTCTGGAAAATTAGGGTTCTTGGTTGAACATTCTGTCCGAAATTTTAGGTCATATATAGAGGCCGAATTGGACTTTGCTCAAAACATGAAAGTTGTAGGTATTGATGTGTTTGAAGTGCCTGCAAAATTTCAGGGCATTTGGAGTAGTGTAGAGTGAGTTATGCCGTTTTTACTGTTGCTGTTCTGGGTGAACAGAATGTACGAACTGTGATAGTAATTGTCTATTGTGACTGGCATTGGTTTGGATTTTGAAGTTGGTGTCTTCTGATGAAATGTAGCTGGATGTCTTAGCTAGCTTATTCCTTTGGAATTTCGGCATTTGGACTTGTATAGACTGAGTTGTGTTCATTACAGTTTTGTGTGTTTTGCAAACCTGTTTTGGTAATTCTGGTTTAGTATTTGGCACATTTGACTTAGTTGTGCTAGGATTTGGACTGAGAGGCCTTCTACATTGTTGTAGCCCTTTCTTTTAGCTTCGAGATGGTGGGTCTTACGCCCTCATCCGATAAGCGTAGCGCATTTTGTGCCATTACCGCATACGGAGGCCAAACCTGTTTTTGTTGATTGATCAAATGAGTTATATTTTCTGATTTTCTGGTTTGCTATTATGCTTATATATGTATATGAAACCCCTATTGGGGTTGTGATTGGCATGGCTTTACGATTCGTTATCGAGTCTCATTGTACTTGTTTGCATGTTTTAAGGCTTACTCTTATTCCGGTCATTTCCTAGCTAACTTTTGTACTTGTACTGCTTTGAGCCTAGTGAACGGCTTTTGGGAATTGAGATGACTTTTGTGTGAGGTTTTGGGACTGATTTGAGGAAATCATGAAGCCTTAATGGATGGAAAAGTAAGAAATTTAGGGGAAATGCTGTCCGATTTTCTAGGCCGTTTGGTTCTTTAAGTTGGATTTGCCTTTTGATGAAATGAAGGGCTTTTGGGTTGTTGACCCTAGGTCTTCATGTTATCTTTTGTTTCCAAGAAAATCATGTTTTTGCACCCTTGCATTAGTATTTTTGGGCAAGGCGTACGACGTGTAGTCGAGCCTCACTTGTGCATTCCGTTTACTCGATTTGGGATATGAAACCTTCAATTGGTTTATTTTGATTATTTTAGGGTTTCTTGGCGATTAAGGCCATTCTGAAGTAAAAACTTTTGAAGTTGAGCCGGTGAGTGTACCACTCCCCTCCATTGCTATTTAACTTGATTTCTGCTCTGCAATCTGTTTATTTGTTCGAGACGAGGGTGTACTTTATCACACTCGTTCTCTAGTCTGTTCATATGCCAATTTACTATGCAAAATTTGAATCTGTTATCTGGTGTTGCATCTGTTCGGATTTTCCTCTATGACTATGAGCTCAATTCCCTGTGGGCTAAGTTATTCGAGTCGGGCCGGCAAGGGCCTGGAAACGATTAGATAACGAACCACGGTAGTCTGTTCGGGGATTTTGGGTATTGAGACCCTTGATTCCGGGTATACTCGAGTATTACCATTTTGTTCGTTTGAGGTGAGCGGGCCCGGTAAAGGGGTGTTTGGTGGACGGAATTCGGTGATAAGAGGGGCTACGGACGCATTGGTTCTATATACGTTGACGGAGAGTCAACCGGTTTGGATCAAGTATTGCGCTGGAAATTTGGCTCCTGAGAGCCACCCGTATCCTTCTGATTTGAATCATTGGTTCCTTTGCTTTACATCTGACATGTGTATCTGATTTGTTAAATGTGAAATGCCATGATTTTAATGCTATCTGTTTGGTACCTCATTGAGCGCAAGCTCACCCCTTTCCGTTCCTTTTGTTTTCCTTACAGGAAAATAAACCCTTTTGGTCTGGATTTGACAAATGGCTGCCAAATTGAGCCAGTTGAACATATCTTTTGTATAGCTCATGTATTAAAACCCTAAGTGTACTTTTGGGGCGTTTTCTCTTTTGATTTGGCAAACCGTGTGTATATATTAACTTTTGAAAACTTTTGTATGTCATTTTGATTTGTAAACGTTAAAGTTCAGATGTGAATGTTTGTTGGCTATTTCGATTGGGTTCTGACGGGTCGGTCACTATTCATGGCCGACTTCGGATTTCTTTTTTTTAAATTTTGGGTTATTGTACCATTTTGACTCGTTTACGCTCGTTCGTAAGTTCCGGATCGCTATAGATAGTTCTAGTCTGCATCGTGAGTCCTGGCGAGAGCTGGGCAGGCAGTCCGCTCACCCCTTTGGTTCGCCTTAGGGGAAAGTGGGGCTGTTACAGTTGGTATCAGAGCCACATCGCGTGGTCTCTGCGCGGAGCGAGCTTGGGGCCAAGGGATGTTATGGTCCTGCTTGTGGTGAAAGTGTTTAAAGGTATCAGTGCTCTTTTGAGCGTAAGCTATGAACTGTGCATGTCATTAGTGTAAGGATCATTAACATGGGACATGAGGAAGTTAAGTATGCATGTCGGGTAGGAAACTTTAATAAGGATGATTTACGCTTGGGACCGGCCGGCTCGAGTTGTGAATTATCTTAGATGGGATTCTTGCGCCCGAATACGAAAGATATGAGGGCCTAGGTTAGAAAGGATTTGGTGAACTAGAAAGGCCATTCCTCGGTGGATCGTTTATGTTTGTACTTGACTTAACTGGCTGTATATATGATAAGGAATTTCGAGGACCGAAATTCTTTTAAGGGGGAGAGAGTGTGAGAACCGTAACCTTTTCATTTTGTTAGGTTTTATAATCTTTCCTAGGGCTTGCTTATTTCAAATGGCTGTTTTCTACACTTTCTGTATCGGAAAATTTCTAGATAAATTTTATGAGCAATTTAGTTTTTAGATAAGTTTTTCTAGTATTGGAGAGTTTTTAGAAAATTAAGAATATATATTGGGACGTGGGACCCACTAGTGCGAAAAGTTCGGAAAATTCGGCCATAAGGTTAGTTTCGATACTGTGGTCCATAATCGGGTGTTAAGAGATCAAGTAGAGAGTGAGATTGATTGATGTGAGAGAAAGAAAGAAAGATTGGCAATTAATGTAGGTGACAAGTGGTCACCTCTTAGTGGTTTGAACTTAAGAGTTACTATTCAACTATTTTGACTTTTGACCAAAAATTGGTTAACTATCTCAAAAAATGCACAAAAATTACCATTTCTTACCTCTTTGTTGCCGAACCTCTTGTGCAAGAAGGAAGAAGAAACTCTTCAAGTTCTAGCTACTATTGGTGGCAAATCACCCAAAAACATGTGGCTTACATCCATTTCTACTCCATAAAAATTCTTTCTAGTTTGTGGATAGAGGTTGTTTTGGTGAAGTTTTCTTGAAAGAGCTAGGGTGGTCTACAACTCCTCTTCCTTATTTCCTTAGGTAAGGTGATGATTAAACATTCTACTACACTTATTGATGCTTATATTGGTGCTTAATGGGACCTAAAGTGATGGCTTATGTGACTTGTTTCTTGATTTGAAGTGTTTTTGGTGAAGTTTTTAATTTTATGATGAATTTTCTGGTTTCATATGATCTTGATGGTGTGGTTGTTTTTGATGGTTGGTAATAAGGGGCTTTAGCTCTAGTAGGTGCATATGATAGGAAATTGCAATCAATTTTGAATTTGGAAGAATTTCTGGAAAATTAGGGTTCTTGGTTGAACATTCTGTCCGAAATTTTAGGTCATATATAGAGGCCGAATTGGACTTTGCTCAAAACATGAAAGTTGTAGGTATTGATGTGTTTGAAGTGCCTGCAAAATTTCAGGGCATTTGGAGTAGTGTAGAGTGAGTTATGCCGTTTTTACTGTTGCTGTTCTGGGTGAACAGAATGTACGAACTGTGATAGTAATTGTCTATTGTGACTGGCATTGGTTTGGATTTTGAAGTTGGTGTCTTCTGATGAAATGTAGCTGGATGTCTTAGCTAGCTTATTCCTTTGGAATTTCGGCATTTGGACTTGTATAGACTGAGTTGTGTTCATTACAGTTTTGTGTGTTTTGCAAACCTGTTTTGGTAATTCTGGTTTAGTATTTGGCACATTTGACTTAGTTGTGCTAGGATTTGGACTGAGAGGCCTTCTACATTGTTGTAGCCCTTTCTTTTAGCTTCGAGATGGTGGGTCTTACGCCCTCATCCGATAAGCGTAGCGCATTTTGTGCCATTACCGCATACGGAGGCCAAACCTGTTTTTGTTGATTGATCAAATGAGTTATATTTTCTGATTTTCTGGTTTGCTATTATGCTTATATATGTATATGAAACCCCTATTGGGGTTGTGATTGGCATGGCTTTACGATTCGTTATCGAGTCTCATTGTACTTGTTTGCATGTTTTAAGGCTTACTCTTATTCCGGTCATTTCCTAGCTAACTTTTGTACTTGTATTGCTTTGAGCCTAGTGAACGGCTTTTGGGAATTGAGATGACTTTTGTGTGAGGTTTTGGGACTGATTTGAGGAAATCATGAAGCCTTAATGGCTGGAAAAGTAAGAAATTTAGGGGAAATGCTGTCCGATTTTCTAGGCCGTTTGGTTCTTTAAGTTGGATTTGCCTTTTCATGGAAATGAAGGGCTTTTGGGTTGTTGACCCTAGGTCTTCATGTTATCTTTTGTTTCCAAGAAAATCATGTTTTTGCACCCTTGCATTAGTATTTTTGGGCAAGGCGTACGACGTGTAGTCGAGCCTCACTTGTGCATTCCGTTTACTCGATTTGGGATATGAAACCTTCAATTGGTTTATTTTGATTATTTTAGGGTTTCTTGGCGATTAAGGCCATTCTGAAGTAAAAACTTTTGAAGTTGAGCCGGTGAGTGTACCACTCCCCTCCATTGCTATTTAACTTGATTTCTGCTCTGCAATCTGTTTATTTGTTCGAGACGAGGGTGTACTTTATCACACTCGTTCTCTAGTCTGTTCATATGCCAATTTACTATGCAAAATTTGAATCTGTTATCTGTGTCTGCATCTGTTCGGATTTCTATGACCTATGAGCTCAATCCTGTGGCTAAGTTATTCGAGTCGGGCCGGCAAGGGCCTGGACGATTAGATAACGAACCACGGTAGTCTGTTCGGGGATTTTGGGTATTGAGACCCTTGATTCCGGGTATACTCGAGTATTACCATTTTGTTCGTTTGAGGTGAGCGGGCCCGGTAAAGGGGTGTTTGGTGGACGGAATTCGGTGATAAGAGGGGTCTACGGACGCATTGGTTCTATATACGTTGACGGAGAGTCAACCGGTTTGGATCAAGTATTGCGCTGGAAATTTGGCTCCTGAGAGCCACCCGTATCCTTCTGATTTGAATCATTGGTTCCTTTGCTTTACATCTGACATGTGTATCTGATTTGTTAAATGTGAAATGCCATGATTTTAATGCTATCTGTTTGGTACCTCATTGAGCGCAAGCTCACCCCTTTCCGTTCCTTTTGTTTTCCTTACAGGAAAATAAACCCTTTTGGTCTGGATTTGACAAATGGCTGCCAAATTGAGCCAGTTGAACATATCTTTTGTATAGCTCATGTATTAAAACCCTAAGTGTACTTTTGGGGCGTTTTCTCTTTTGATTTGGCAAACCGTGTGTATATATTAACTTTTGAAAACTTTTGTATGTCATTTTGATTTGTAAACGTTAAAGTTCAGATGTGAATGTTTGTTGGCTATTTCGGTTGGGTTCTGACGGGTCGGTCACTATTCATGGCCGACTTCGGATTTCTTTTTTTTAAATTTTGGGTTATTGTACCATTTTGACTCGTTTACGCTCGTTCGTAAGTTCCGGATCGCTATAGATAGTTCTAGTCTGCATCGTGAGTCCTGGCGAGAGCTGGGCAGGCAGTCCGCTCACCCCTTTGGTTCGCCTTAGGGGAAAGTGGGGCTGTTACAGTTGGTATCAGAGCCACATCGCGTGGTCTCTGCGCGGAGCGAGCTTGGGGCCAAGGGATGTTATGGTCCTGCTTGTGGTGAAAGTGTTTAAAGGTATCAGTGCTCTTTTGAGCGTAAGCTATGAACTGTGCATGTCATTAGTGTAAGGATCATTAACATGGGACATGAGGAAGTTAAGTATGTATGTCGGGTAGGAATCTTTAATAAGGATGATTTACGCTTGGGACCGGCCGGCTCGAGTTGTGAATTATCTTAGATGGGATTCTTGCGCCCGGATACGAAAGATATGAGGGCCTAGGTTAGAAAGGATTTGGTGAACTAGAAAGGCCATTCCTCGGTGGATCGTTTATGTTTGTACTTGACTTAACTGGCTGTATATATGATAAGGAATTTCGAGGACGAAATTCTTTTAAGGGGGAGAGAGTGTGAGAACCCGTAACTTTTCCATTTGTTAGGTTTTATAATCTTTCTAGGCTTGCTTATTTTCAATGGCTTGTTTTCTACACTTTCTGTATCCGGAAAATTTTCTAGATAAATTTTATGAGCAATTATAGTTTTTAGATAAGTTTTCTAGTATTGGAGAGTTTTTAGAAAATTAAGAATATATATTGGACGTGGGACCCACTAGTGCGAAAAGTTCGGAAAAATTCGGCCAATAAGGTTAAGTTTCGGATACTGTGTAAAATTTATCGGGTGTTAAGAGATAAGTAGAGAGTGAGATTGATTGATGTGAGAGGAAAAGAAAGATAAGATTGCATTAATGTAGGTGACAAGTGTCACCCTCTTAGTGGTTTGACCTAAGAGTTACTATTCACTATTTTGACTTTTGACCAAAAATTGGTTAAATATCTCAAAAATGCACAAAAAATTACCATTTCTTACCTCTTGTTGGCCGAACCTCTTGTGCAAGGAAGGAAGAAGAAACTCTTCAAGTTCTAGCTACTACTTGGTGCAAATCACCCAAAAACATTTGCTTACATCCATTTCTACTCCATAAAAATCTTTCTAGTTGGTGATAGAGGTTGTTTGGTGAAGTTTTCTTGAAGAGCTAGGGTGGTCTACAACTCCTCTTCTCTTATTTCTTAGGTAAGTGATGATTAAACATTCTACTACACTTATTGATGCTTATATGGTGCTTAATGGGACCTAAAGTGATGGATTATGTGACTTGTTTCTTGATTTGAAGTGTTTTGGTGAAGTTTTCAATTTTATGATGAATTTTCTGGTTTCATATGATCTTGATGGTGTGGTTGTTTTTTATGGTTGGTAATAAGGGGCTTTAGCTCTAGTAGGTGCATATGATAGGAAATTGCAATCAATTTTGAATTTGGAAGAATTTCTGGAAAATTAGGGTTCTTGGTTGAACATTCTGTCCGAAATTTTAGGTCATATATAGAGGCCGAATTGGACTTTGCTCAAAACATGAAAGTTGTAGGTATTGATGTGTTTGAAGTGCCTGCAAAATTTCAGGGCATTTGGAGTAGTGTAGAGTGAGTTATGCCGTTTTTACTGTTGCTGTTCTGGGTGAACAGAATGTACGAACTGCGATAGTAATTGTCTATTTTGACTGGCATTGGTTTGGATTTTGAAGTTGGTGTCTTCTGATGAAATGTAGCTGGATGTCTTAGCTAGCTTATGCCTTTGGAATTTCGGCAATTGGACTTGTATAGACTGAGTTGTGTTCATTACAGTTTTGTGTGTTTTGCAAACTGTTTTGGTAATTCTGGTTTAGTATTTGGCACATTTGACCTAGTTGTGCTAGGATTTGGACTGAGAGGCCTTCTACATTGTTGTAGCCCTGTCTTTTAGCTTCGAGATGGTGGGTCTTACGCCCTCATCCGATAAGCGTAGCGCATTTTGTGCCATTACCGCATACGGAGGCCAAACCTGTTTTTGTTGATTGATCAAATGAGTTATATTTTCTGATTTTCTGGTTTGCTATTATGCTTATATATGTATATGAAACCCCTATTGGGGTTGTGATTGGCATGGCTTTACGATTCGTTATCGAGTCTCATTGTACTTGTTTGCATGTTTTAAGGCTTACTCTTATTCCGGTCATTTCCTAGCTAACTTTTGTACTTGTATTGCTTTGAGCCTAGTGAACGGCTTTTGGGAATTGAGATGACTTTTGTGTGAGGTTTTGGGACTGATTTGAGGAAATCATGAAGCCTTAATGGCTGGAAAAGTAAGAAATTTAGGGGAAATGCTGTCCGATTTTCTAGGCCGTTTGGTTCTTTAAGTTGGATTTGCCTTTTCATGGAAATGAAGGGCTTTTGGGTTGTTGACCCTAGGTCTTCATGTTATCTTTTGTTTCCAAGAAAATCATGTTTTTGCACCCTTGCATTAGTATTTTTGGGCAAGGCGTACGACGTGTAGTCGAGCCTCACTTGTGCATTCCGTTTACTCGATTTGGGATATGAAACCTTCAATTGGTTTATTTTGATTATTTTAGGGTTTCTTGGCGATTAAGGCCATTCTGAAGTAAAAACTTTTGAAGTTGAGCCGGTGAGTGTACCACTCCCCTCCATTGCTATTTAACTTGATTTCTGCTCTGCAATCTGTTTATTTGTTCGAGACGAGGGTGTACTTTATCACACTCGTTCTCTAGTCTGTTCATATGCCAATTTACTATGCAAAATTTGAATCTGTTATCTGTGTCTGCATCTGTTCGGATTTCTATGACCTATGAGCTCAATCCTGTGGCTAAGTTATTCGAGTCGGGCCGGCAAGGGCCTGGACGATTAGATAACGAACCACGGTAGTCTGTTCGGGGATTTTGGGTATTGAGACCCTTGATTCCGGGTATACTCGAGTATTACCATTTTGTTCGTTTGAGGTGAGCGGGCCCGGTAAAGGGGTGTTTGGTGGACGGAATTCGGTGATAAGAGGGGTCTACGGACGCATTGGTTCTATATACGTTGACGGAGAGTCAACCGGTTTGGATCAAGTATTGCGCTGGAAATTTGGCTCCTGAGAGCCACCCGTATCCTTCTGATTTGAATCATTGGTTCCTTTGCTTTACATCTGACATGTGTATCTGATTTGTTAAATGTGAAATGCCATGATTTTAATGCTATCTGTTTGGTACCTCATTGAGCGCAAGCTCACCCCTTTCCGTTCCTTTTGTTTTCCTTACAGGAAAATAAACCCTTTTGGTCTGGATTTGACAAATGGCTGCCAAATTGAGCTAGTTGAACATATCTTTTGTATAGCTCATGTATTAAAACCCTAAGTGTACTTTTGGGGCGTTTTCTCTTTTGATTTGACAAACCGTGTGTATATATTAACTTTTGAAAACTTTTGTATGTCATTTTGATTTGTAAACGTTAAAGTTCAGATGTGAATGTTTGTTGGCTATTTCGGTTGGGTTCTGACGGGTCGGTCACTATTCATGGCCGACTTCGGATTTCTTTTTTTTTAAATTTTGGGTTATTGTACCATTTTGACTCGTTTACGCTCGTTCGTAAGTTCCGGATCGCTATAGATAGTTCTAGTCTGCATCGTGAGTCCTGGCGAGAGCTGGGCAGGCAGTCCGCTCACCCCTTTGGTTCGCCTTAGGGGAAAGTGGGGCTGTTACAGTTTAGCTATGAAACATTTGATATGTTGGAAGATTGAACCAAAAATGTTGAAGTATAGATGCCAGAAAATTTCCAGTTTGGCTATTTGAGTAATTTTTACAAACATTAAAATTTTGATGAAATTAACTACTGGAATTACTTGTTATTATTTATACTTGGTTGACAAAACCCTTGCGGTTTAGTCGATGGAACTGTTTGGAAGCCTTGCATTTATTTTGTTCAATTGTGATCTGATATGAGCCTGTTGGATACCAAGAGCTAATGATTGACGAAGCCTTGGTCATTTGTTTAAATTTTGATCAGATATGAATATGTTGAAACCTAGGGCTAATGATTGACGAAAACCTAGTGATATTTCTATTTGAAATGTGAGTTTGCTATATTGACAAATCTGAAATATCATGTGCTTGTGAATCGGAATCGTAAGAAATCCGTTTTGGTCATGTGAACTTGTGAAAGTTTTAAGCAAGCTATTTAAATATATCTTCGCCCTAATATCGAACGATAAAACTTGGTACTGTACGTTAACGTTAGAAAGTCTTGTGTAGAAATTTTCTAAACTTTGCCGACTCGATATTTCTTCCTTTAGCTTAAAGTAACCTTATTACTTCTAGAAAACGACTTCACTAGTTTCTAAAACCCTAAGTCTTGTTTTACTTCCTTTTTCTTCCTTAAAATTTGTCCCTGGCTGGATGTCTAGAGAAAAATTGACAAAATACGAGATTTTAATAATTTTAACTAAAAAGAGTAGAAAACCAGCTCGGCAAGAAAACTTACTTTAAATAAAAAAAAAAGTACTAATGGCACTTTGAGAAAGAAAAGTATTATAAAGAAAGCCATATGAAACAATTTACTACTTTTACTAAGTTTAATCCTAAGGGGATTGTCGAATTATTTCGAGGAAATAAACTAGTAATATACCAGATAACCTTTTATATTTATATACCTAGAATTTGAATAGAAAACTCATAGTTCTTAAAACTTGGTTTTCTAGGATTTAGCGAGGATGCGGATTTCGATTCCCAACTTGACATCTGAGCTTCACTCTTGGTAAGTGTCCCTGCTTGTTTTATGACTATTTGGTTACAGTGCTTTCTTGACTCGATATATGATAATTGCAAAGTGGTTTCTGATCACTCGAATTGAGCAGTGTGTACTTTATCACACTAGCCGTTCGAGTGGCGACTTGTGTGAAATGTTTTCGTGAATATCTCAAGTGTTGTGACGTCGTTGGGTAAATCCCTCGACTAGTATGTGACGTCGTTGGGTGAATCTCTCGACTAGTTTATAAAAGGGTGTACTCGAGTATTACCACTATCATTTTTGGTGTGCGGGCCCGGGACAGAGGTATGAATGGAGGTAGGAACTGGTGTGAAGTGGCGTTCTACATGGACCGTAGGTAGTGAAAGTTGACGGAGGGTCAACTACGGAAATTTTTGATCAAGTTCGTGGAGAATGGCTCCTGAGAGCCCCTGTATCCTATCTTGTGCTGTTATACGCTTTCCTAATCGTTTACTTTAGTTGAAATCAATATTTGCTACTTGCCTTATGTAATTGCATGTTTTGGGGCATCACTGAGATTTAGCTCACCCCACGTTATTTTGTTTTCCTTGACAGGTTCTGGCATATGAGAAAGGCCTGAAATCTACTTTACTTGTTATTAATGTATTTCGGATTAAACAATGTAGTTTTGTTTCGGGTTGCCACTTGAAGCTGGAAAAGTGTAAACCCTAGATTGGTTATGTGGCTTGTGTAAATTTGTTACTTAGTTTGTAAGAATGTATTTGGCTTGTATGAATTTGTTAAATGGGATTGTTTGACTTTATTCCGTGGTTTGTAACGCGTAAGGTATTTAAGAATCGACGAGTCGCTATCTTAAAGTGCTGTTATCTCTGAAGTTAATGTGGTCTTAGTTATTGGTCTATTTTGGAGGAGCAATACTGTAATAATTTAGGCTATACTTCAGAAGGATTTGGGCTAGATCTCTTGCGTGAGTCCTGGCGAGAGTTAGGCAGACGGCCTGCCAACCCTCTGATTCGCCTTAGGGGGAAGTGGGGTCGCCACAACCCCACCAAGTGTAAAAAGGATGACAATTACTTAAAATGAGAACTACAACTTTCGAGCTCACTATTTTTTGAATGCCAAATCAATAACACTATAATTCTTCAATATACCACGTACATGTTACAAATCATCCGAATATGAAAGCCAAAGTACAAGCCAAAAGATAAGGACTTGAACAACTAGTACTACAATACAGTATCGGCCAAATATAAGTTTAAAATTCCTAATACAACTAGTACTATTCTTCTCTCTCTCATCCCCGCACCCTATTAAGGAAAACAAATAAAGTGATGAGCTAAAAGCCCACTGAGATTCCAAGAAAACATGCAGTCAAATTGTCAAAATATTTTTCACATCTCTTAAAATCTTAGAACGAAGATAGTAAATAGTTACAAGTAATGTCATGGATTGTTCACACATTCAGATAAGCACTTTAACACCAGCAAGAAAAGGATACGGTGGCTTCCGCCTGGTTCTCGGCAGAGCACCCAGGATTCAAACGTTGATACAGCTGATATGATGTCCTGTTAGATTTCAAGCGTAGCCCTTAGTCGCATACAGTGTTTCACTTGCAGCCAGTTCCACAACAACATTTTCCAAATCCATTGACACTCTGTCAATGTTTGAGATATAGTAACAAGTCTAGTAGAGCACCATTTATCTCCAATCTCCGTCCACCAATCAACCCCCTACTAGGTCCAAACACCAAATAGAAATAATGGTGGTAATACTCGAGTATACCCAAGCAAGAACAAGTATGATAGATAAGATAACTCTCCAATCGACTTAATCAAGATAGAGGTACTGAGACGGGAATGAGAGGCACCTCCCACTCGGATTGAGTGTGGTACATGCTGCGGCTCAGCACTAGGGTCAATGAGATAACTCTCCAATCAACTTAATCAAGATAAAAGTACTGAGAGGGGATGAGAGGCACCTCCCACTCGGATTGAGTGTGGTACATACTGCCGCTCAGTACTAGGGTCGATGAGATAACTCTCCAATTGACTTAATCAAGATAAAAGTACTAGGGTCGATAAGATAACTCTCCTCTTGGATGTAACTTGGTCCGTCGAGATGCTGGAAACCTTTCCTTCCTCATGTGCACCCAAACTCAATCACCGGGTTCGAATACAACATGTTTTCTACCCTTATTCGCATGTTGTGCATATTGCGCATTTTTCTTCTCTATTTGAGCTGGAACTCTCTTATGCAAGGTCCGAACAGCCTCTGCCTTTTTGACACCATCAGTGCTTAAACACTCATCAACAGGAATAGGTGATAAATCTAGAGGGGTTAGCGGCTGAAACCCATAAATAATTTCAAAAGGAGAATGATTAGTATTAGAATGAGTGGTTCGGTTATATGCAAACTCGGCAATAGGCAAACATTCTTCCCACTTTTTCAAGTTCTTTTGAACAATGGCTCGAAGTAAAGCACCAAGGGTTCGATTGGTTACCTCAGTCTGACCATCCGTTTGGGGATGACTAGAAGTAGAAAACAACAACTTAGTTCCCAACTTTCCCCAAAGTGATTTCCAGAAGTAGCTTAAAAATTTCACATCCCTATCACTTACAATAGTACGCGGTACTCCATGCAATCTAACCACATCCTTGAAGAATACATCAGCAACATGGCGTGCATCATTTGTTTTCCTACAAGGGATAAAATGAGCCATTTTAGAAAATCTATCCACTACAACAAAGATACTATCCATGCCTCTAGAAAATCTTGGTAAACCAAGCACAAAATCCATGGATAAGTCTGTCCAAGGAGCATGAGGTACGGGTAGAGGAGTATACAATCCATGAGGGTTACTCCTTGACTTTGCCTGCTTATACTTTAAACACTTGTCACAAATGTTAGCAATGTCACGCCTCATTTTAGGCCAATAGAAGTGTTCATGCAAAATGTCAAGAGTTTTATCAATACCAAAATGTCCCATCAACCCTCCGCCATGGGCTTCTCTAACAAGTAATTCCTTAAGTGAACAGTTGGGAATACATAGGCGATTTTCTTTGAACAAGAAGCCTTCATACCTATAGAACTTTTGAAATGCAGCATGTTCACAAGCTTGAAACACATTAGGAAAATCGTCATCATGTGCATACAAATCTTTAATGTGCTCAAAACCAAGTAACTTAGTGCTCATGTTAGTGATCAAAATATACCTCCTAGACAATGCATCCGTAACAACATTATTTTTCCCCTTCTTATACTTAATGATATATGGAAAGGAATCAATAAATGTAATCCATTTCGCATGTCTTTTATGAAACTTACCTTGACCCTTAAGGAATTTAATTGATTCATGATCAGTATGTATCACAAATTCCTTAGGCATAAGATAATGCTGTCACACTTCAAGAGCACACACAACAGCTACAATTCTTTATCATAAGTAGGGTAATTAAGAGCTCCCCCACTCAACTTCTCACTGAAATATGCCAAGGGCCTATTATTTTGATGTAATAGTACTAAGGTCTTTAACAAATCTCCTATAGAAACTTGCAAGACCATGAAAAGACCTTACCTGAGACACATTGGTTGGAGTCGGCCACTCCATGATGGCCTTTACCTTGGCGGGATCAACACTTATGCCATTTGCACCAACAATATAACCAAGAAAGTTAACTTCAGGAGTGCAAAAGACACATTTTTCCATGTTAGCAAATAGCCTATTTTCACGCAAGGCACTTAAAACAAGTCGCAAATGCTCAACATGCTCATCTAAAGACTTGCTAAAGATCAATATATCATCAAAATAAACAACAACAAACTTCCCAAGAAAACGCCTTAAAACATGGTTCATTAATCTCATGAAAGTACTTGGAGCGTTTGTTAAGCCAAAAGGCATCACAAGCCACTCATAAAGACCATACTTTGTTTTGAAAGCAGTTTTCCATTCGTCACCTTCCTTTATCCTTATTTGATGATAACCAGATCTTAAATCAATTTTAGTGAAAATGATTGCTCCATGCAATTCTTCTAGCATATCATCTAACCTAGGAATAGGATGACGATACTTAACAGTAATTTTATTAATTGCACGACAATCTGTACACATTCTCCAAGTCCCTTCTTTCTTAGGCACTAGAATAACCGAAACTGCACAAGGACTAAGAGATTCACGAACCTGTTCTTTTTCAAGGAGGGAGTCGACTTGCCTTTGAATTTCCTTTGTTTCCTCCGGATTTGCTCTATAGGCTGGTCGATTTGGTAGAATTGCTCCAGGAACAAAGTCGATTTGATGTTCAATGCCTCGAATTGGAGGTAATCCTCTCGGTAGTTCCTCTGGAAACACATCCTTGAATTCCTGCAAAAGAGAGTAGATTGCACTAGGAAGAGAATCGGTTATGCCTAGTGTGTAAAAAGAAGAATAATCAGCTTCCCTGTACAGAAGTACTATGAGAAGATTTTGTGCATTCAACGTCATATCTACCTCACGCACACTTGCATAGAAACTCCTTTTTTTCACTTTCAAGCTCTCGGCCTCACTGAGTATTTTTCCACTCAAATTTTCTTTTTCACTCAACTCGGCATCTACTTTCTTTTTCCCCTCATTATCTATCTCATTCGACTTTTTCTTTGCACTCTTTCGATTGCCTTTTCTCTCTCTCTTTTCTTAAATGCAATTGTTCTTCATACACTTGTGTAGGGGTCAATGGTGAAAGAGTGATTTTGAGGTTTGTCCATAATGAACTTATACTTATTGGTAAGTCCAATATGATCAGCCTGTCTATCATACTCCCAAGGACGTCCCAATAAGACATGACTAGCATGCATAGGAATTACATCACATAAAACTTGGTCCTTGTATCGACCAATAGAAAAAGTAATTAAGGACTATTTGGTCACCTTGACTTCCCCCCCCATCATTTAACCAAGACAATCTATATGGTTTAGGGTGATAAGTCCATGGGATGTGGTTTTGCTCCACAAAATCAGCGGCTATACAATTAGTACAAGAGCCACTATCAATGATCATAAGACATACCTCATCTCCAATTTTTCATCTTGTATGAAAGATGTTAGTTCGTTGGAGATCATCTTCTTGAGCTTGTGCATTAAGCACTCTCATAGTCACCATAGTTCGTGCTACGGGGTCCTTCTCTATCTCAACCATGTTATCATCCTTCCTTTCTTCTTCAAGCGGTGGCATGTCTGCATATTCCTTCTCTCCTTCGCTTTGCCACACTCCCTCTTCATTCATGTACATGATGCTTTGGTTAGGGCATTGAGCCATGAGGTGGCCAATTCCCTTGCATTTGAAGCATGCCTTCGGCTGGTTAGTAGATGTATTTGTCCCTGGAAGAGTTGGCCGCGGGGTTGGTTTAGAAGAACTTGCACTCGGATGGGACGGTTGTTCCATCCGCTTGTTTTCCCTCTCTCGATTTCCTTGCCTTGGCCAAGCATTGGATGTTGGCAATTGATTTCTTTTCCATGGAGTGGAAGAGGATGTAGTGGTTCGGCCACTAGGTGTTTTTAGAGGTAAAGCTTGCTTTTCCACCTTCTCTGCATAAGACACCATTTGTTGAAGTTCAAAATGGTCTTGAAGCTCAACCTTCTTCCTAATTTCAGGATTTAATCCATTAAGGAACCTCGCCATGGTTGCTTCCGGATCCTCTTGTACATTGGCCCTTATCATCGCTACCTCCATTTGTTTGTGGTACTCATCAACCGAACTAGAACCTTGAGTGAGTCGTTGGAGCCGATTGTACAAGTCCGTGGTATAATGGAAGGGTACAAATCGTTTCCTCATCACTTGCTTCATTTCAGTCCAAGTGTCAATCGGTGGTTCCCTATTTCTCCTCCTTGTGGCACATATTTGCTCCCACCAAATAGATGCATAATCTTGAAATTCAATAGCTGCAAGTTTCACCTTTTTCTCTTCAGAGTAATTGTGGACTTCAAACACTTGCTCAACTCGCCTAACCCAATCCAAGTAAGCTTCAGGATCATTTTTCCCATGAAAGGTAGGCATCTTGGTCTTGATGGAACCAAGATTGTCATCGGTTCTCCTAGGTCGGTCTCGACCTTCCCTCGCTCCCTTTTGGCTTTTCCTTGATCGAAAGGAGGTGTTAGAATGATATCCCTAATCATCTGCATCATGATCAGCACTCTGAACACTCGAAGCCCTATTGTATGTATCTCTGGTACCTCGCATCTCAATGGCAGCCAACCTGTCGGATATTTGTGTTATCACAACTTCATGTCTCTCCGCTTGTTTTTGAAGAACTTGGAGCACCAGTTTGAGTGACACGTCGGTCTCAGACGGCTCAGGCATGTTCCCCTCTTGAGACATATTGTTCAACCTGCAAAACAAGTGTATCCTAGTCTATCTTGCAAGCACTCGTGTATCACTCAAGGAAACATACTCACTCTCAATTTTCCTTCTCGAAGTTCTTAAAACAACTCAAACTCTCAAAAATTCCAGAATTAATTATCCTATAAGCAAGTAATAAGACACAAAGCAGAATTTTGTAAATCCTAGAAAAACTCTACTCGAAGCTGGAACCTTTTTTTTTTTTTTGAGCTGTTGTTTTGCTGAGTTTCTGGTCAGGACTTTGGAAGGTAAATGGTGTTTCTGGAGTGCTCAAAGAATAGATGAATCAGTCCTCAAATTTCAGGGAAATCGGCTCGCAAAGACTAGCTCAACCGATTTTAGAAACCCAAGAATTTAAGGCGGTTTGGCTAAGGTGTTTGTGGCGGTTTAGGTTTGGTTTTGGAAACTGATTTGGGGGTGTTTGGGGTCTGGTTAGGTCGGTTGGGGTTGTTGGAATTCAATTAAGATTGGGAACTCAAGAATTGGAAACCAATCAAGATTTGACGACTCAAGTTTTGGGAAACCAATCAAAATTTGGAGACTAATCAAGAATTGAAAACCAATCAAGAATTGGAAACTCAAGATTTGGGATACTTGATTTCCTTTGTGTGAGAGCCGATTCCTTCTCTTCTTCCTTTTTTTTTTTTTTTTTGCTTCGGCTCTTCAAGGAACACAAATTCAAGTCACACCAACAAGTTCAAGAAAAATGGAGTTCTTGATTTATTGTTCAAGAACTTTCAAAACAAGACTTGGTGGTCCAAGAACTTCAAGAATTTGTTCAAGAAGCTCAAGAACTTCCCCAAATTGCGTTGTGGTGTTTAGGGTTTGCAAGAACAAAACCAATACTCAAGAAATTGGCAAAACAGAATTTCAGCAATACTCAAAAGAAAATTCCAGTAATACTCTAGCAACTTGGATACTAAAATAATATAAGGTACGTGACTCTTTTTTTTTTTTTTCTTTAAACCCTAACAACCCAAACACAAGTATAACAAACCCAAGAACTTGGACAGAAAACACAAAAAGACAATACTCAAACAGATTTTTTTTTTGACTCGGATGAACTGTAACGTGAACAGTACGCTACAGTACGATGAAAAGTATTCGGTACAGTAACGATGAACAGTAATCGCTACAGTATTTTTTTTTTGACAAAAGACACAAACTAACAAGATATGAACAACTTGAATTAAAAGAGAATTAACCTGATGCTCTGATTACCAACTGATGGGCAACCCTAGGGGAAGACCCTCCTAGACCCTCCCAACCTTGTAATTATCAGAGTTGGATCTTTTCTCCCAATGGAAATTGAACTCGATTGTTCTCATGGACTCAAGACCTCTGACACACAAAGGCAATCAGCAACCTTAAGCAAATAATGATGGATGAAGAGACACCACGATTAGAGAATAAACTAATCGATAAAGTCTGATTTGAATCCTAAGCTATGAACTCAAGAATTCAAGAGTAAGTTCGAATAAGAACTTGAAGGAAAATTCCTCACGATTTCTGGTTGTAACAATCTGTCTTTTCACTCATACAATAGGTGCCTGTTATAGGTTAAAACTAGGGCAAATCCGGCCCACATAAACCTGGAATAGGAATTCAGTCTGCATAAAGAGCCAGCTCTTTAAGGCTTCCCGATAAGGCCCAATAAGTAATAAAATAGCCAGCTCTTTAAGGCTTCCCGATAAGGCCCAATAAGTAATAAAATACTCAACGACTAACACTACTAAACTAGGCAGTCTTAAGACAACTACCAACTAAGCTAACAAGTATCAGATCATTCCTTCACTTCAAACGTACAAGTGAACAAGGTAACTTCATGGTCCATCAAATCTTCAAACTTAGCTTGCTCCTTTCTTGTATGGTGAATGATCAAGGCTCGTAAAGCTTCCTTCACCTTCTTGGATCTTGATCTTGTCATCGGACCACCAATGTTGACCAAAGGATCCTTGACCCAAGATTGAAGTTGTTGCACACCCGTATCCACATCAGATGAGTTTATTGGGTTGCGTCAGGGAACCCAGAGTGTGGCCGAATATGAGACTAAATTTACCAAATTGTCCAAGTTTGCTTCCGAATTAGTAGTTACGGAGCAGAGAAGAGTGAGACGGTTCATACAAGGATTAAATTTGGAAATTCCGGAAACTTTAGCGGCAGTTCAAGTTAATACTTTTACAGAAGCTCTTGAGAAAGCTCAGAGAATTGAGGATGCAAAGGCACAGGTAAAAGCTTTCCAAACGCGAAAAAGGGGTGCATCTGGTAGCGTCCCTTAGGAACCTAGAGAAAAGACAATGTCTTCCAAAGTGCAAAAAAGTGAACCAGTTACCTCACCTACCCTAGACATTAGAAGCATTAGATGAAAGATCTATAAAGGAAGTTAGATAGAACATGAGAAAATTTCTCAAGTAGGCCAAAAAATGGCTTCTCACTTGGCCTGTGGATATTGTGGGAAGGCAAATCACACCGAAAATGATTGTTGGAGGAAACGGCAAAAGTGTTTGATTTGTGGGAGTAGCAATCATCAAATTAGTAATTGCCCGATGAAACAGCCCCGAGAGAGTAGTGCTCAACAATTGGATGGAACCAAACCGAAACAAGCGAATGAAAGAAGGAACCGAACTAAAGTACCCGCAAAGATATATGCCTTAGACACGCAACAAGCTTCGGAGTCATCTGAGGCGATGGAAGGTGAAAATTTTTAGGACGAAATTTTTTTAAGGGGGAGAGAGTGTGAGGACTTGTAAAATTCCTTATATTTTTCTTAAAATACCCTTTTATTTGTAATTTAGTACTCTACAATAGCTTTACTACTCATTCACTTCCCCTAGAGTTACAATTAATCATAGAACCAAGGGTTTTCCTTTACTTTCAACGTTAAGAGAAAACTAGGATTTTTATGTCTTTTTGTAGTATGAGTAATCGGTCCAAAGTGTGTATTAAATTTAGTGATTAAGAATGAATTTTTTATGATATTAAATGTGGGATTAGAAATAATAATAATAATAAGTGAGAAAACCCTAGTACGTGCGAGTTAAGGAAAAACGGTGTGAACCGACGGGTACCGTTCACTATCGATTGAACACACCACTTGACCACCACTTTCTTAACTGAATCTCTTTGTTATTAGTGCAAAATATCAGCTCTAAAACAGATTAAGCTGGCCACAATTTTTGACTTCAAAAACCAAGAGAAAAGAAAAAAATTTGAGATGTAAATTGGTGGTGACAAGTGGAAGCAATCCATGCATCTTTGACCCAAACTAAGACCAATTTCTGTTTTCTAAGCTCATTGTGGAGACATAGAGAGGGAAAAGAGAGAAAGAAACCAAGTGCTCAACCACCAAGTTTCACCTTGAATCACTTTTATTTGAGCAAAATCACTGAATCCAAACCGATTAAACCTTCATTTGAGTGCTTAGGTAGTTGTATGTGGTAAAAGTTTGGGAGGAAAGTGTTTGGTTCCATACCTACAAGGAGTTTTTGGTAGGCATATGGCTGTCTTTTCCTTATCTCTTACTTAAACTTGATTAAGTTTGGATAACAACTTATACTTGTGCCAAATGATAGTTATTTCAGTGGTTTGGATGGATGGTGCATGTTCTTGATTTAGGGTTGAGTTGTTCAACTGTATTTGTTGTTTTTTAGATGGTATATGATGTCTATAATCTTGTATAGGAAGTTGAAGTAGTGAATCAAGATAGAAATGTGAAGTTTATCTCTTGAATGAACTAAATTCCAGATTTGAAAGCAGTTTCTGCCTGTTCTGACCAGTGTTGATCGACCATGTTAGAGGTCGAATTAGGATTGGATTAAAACATGAAAGTTGTATAAAATGATGTCTTATACCCGTTTGTAAAATTTTAACTCAATCGGAGCACTGTAGTATGTGAAATGACCAGAATACCCCTGACTATGAAAAGCTTCATTTTACGGACAGTTTTATGATTTCATAATTTTGGATTCATTTTTCACTTGATCCGTATCAAACCAGGCTTTGACCAAAACATTAAAGTTTTAACCCTATGTTTGAGCTTTCCAACGCATCTGAAAACACCTCAAACAGACTTGTGTAGCTTGAGTTATTGTCATTGGAATTCAGTACTAACAACCGTACTGACAAGGACATTCTGGTTCTGTAATCTGTAAATTTGACCTGGCTCAGTTGTGAACTGGTTGAGTTGTCTTCATAAAAGTTGTAACCTTTTGTGTTAGCTTCTAAACGGTATAAATTGTGCCTTAATCCGATAAACGTAGCTCTTTTTGTGACTAAAAGTCTATAAGATGTCAAAGCTGCTAGTTCATCTTTTGGCTTCAAAACTGATATTTAGTCGCACTATTGGACTTGTGATGTACTTGGGTGATTTTGGAGCCTAATTGAAAGGTTGTGGTGATAATATTTCTTGTGTGTGATGTTGGGGCTATCTTGAGAAAAATAATGAAGTCATAAATGGCTGGAAAATGGGTAAACACAAAGGGCACGCTGCCCGAATTCTCATTTGAGGGTTAGGTAGATATACGTGCGACTTGAGTAGCAATTTGTGAACGAGTTTCACTTGAATCGTTTAGGGTATTCAAGTCTTCTTTCATAGAGGTGTATGAGTTAGAAGTTAGCCGAAACTTGTACCCTTGGAAAAATGCCAGTAGTAACTAATAGAAATACATTTTCCTCGCCATTTCGACTCAAATGGAGATTTCAAAGTTTAAAGAGCGAGCATGAGTTTTACAAATATTTTACTCATTTTTTTGGTCTAAATATCCACTTTTCACTCCAAAAATTATCTTTATACATTGTATTAGTAGTTATTCAGATTTTCTTTGTTTCACCTAAACTTTGGATGGTTGACCCATAATATGTTTTCCTGATTAACCTTAGGGTTCATCGATGATTGAGGGTATTACCTGAACGGATACTTTGGACATTATTTTGCGTAAATAGGTGAGTGTTCTTTGTATGTTATTTTTGTGACGGCCCCACCTCCCCCTAGGGCGTACCCCAGGGTTTAGCGGACCGCGTGCCCAACTCTCGCCAGGACTCACTCAGTCATATCTCTAGAAAATAACTTACATCCATAGAAAATAAGTAACACCACAAGTTCAAACTTAATATATACATTGATGCTCAGATCCAGGTACAAGGCTTATACACGCCCAAATACATTAACGTGTTTACAATCCAAGTCCAATTAACCCTAGTCAGGTGCTAGCGCGAGTGCAATTCAAAATTCAAAACAACTAGACTACGCTAGTCTGTACCAGTCTCACGCCTCGCTCGTACCCCAGGTAAGGAAAACAAATGGCGTGGAATGAGCTAAAAGTCCAGTGAGATTCCAAATAGCAAGTTGACCAATATTGAAAAGTACAAATATCACGTAGCAAAATAGCGAGCATAACAAGTTCATGAAAGTGAGCAATAACACTTCAAATAACAAATGTCAAAATGAGCGAGTGAAAACTCTTTTTGTTTTCTAAAAGAACAATAACACTTCGATTAACAATCAATGTATAAGGATACAGATGTGATGAGAATATAAAGACCAAGGCCCATTCAAGCACATGGGGAATTGGAAGATTCAAGTGAAGACTAGTTGGTTGCACGAATACTTGAGTTTAGTAGAATTATTTGATTTTCATCGTTGATTTTTGGTTGCGGCCCATTTGTTAGTAAGTGAGGCCCAAAATCTTCCTTAAGTATGTAGGGTAGTTTGGTCAATTTTTGGATTAGGATTAATGCTTGTAAGGGCTATAAATAGCCCCACTTCCTCTTTGTTTTGGGATCAGTTTTTGACTATTAAATACAATTAGTGAGTTTTCACTTTCTCTTTGGCAAGAGAGTTTCCTTTGAATACTTGAGAATCTTCTCAAGTTATTCGCCTGAACTTATCAATTGAGTATCTCCTTGATTGTGGCGTTCTACTACCTCCAATTTGGTTCGTTAATTCGAGTAGCGATGGGTTGAGATAATATCAAAATTGTTCGTGACTTCTAGGGATTAGTTGGGTCAAATTTCCGCTGCCTAAACCATGGTGTTTTGGTTGTCTAGATCGGGGGTTCACATCAGTTGGTAACAAAGCTAGTCGACAACCACTAGGTTATATCTTTTTTTTCGTGTATTTCGAGTCATATATGTTTATCCCAATCTATTCGTTTGTTCAGAACCAAAAAAAAGAGTCACTGTTCACCGTACTGTTCACACCAACACTGTTCATCGTACTACTCACCGACACTGTTCACCGTTACTGTTCACCGACACTGTTCATAGTTACTGTTCATCCGAATACAAATCTGTCCAGCCTTGTTGTTTGTGTTATCCAACTTGTTTACTTGGTCTTCAAATCTGGATTTTGGCAAAACTTGTTGGAATTTTGTGAATCTTGAAGAGAACTTACAATAATCTTGAGCTTCTTGAATTCTTGACCACAATCTTGAAATTTCTGAAGTTCCTGACAACTTCCTTGAAAGTTCTTGAAAGATCTTGGAGTTTTTGGTAGTTATTATTTGTGGACTTCCTTGTTTTGTGTCGTGGTTGATAGTTGTAGTCAAGAAAAAAAAACAGAAAACAAAAACGAAAAGAAAAAGAAAGAAAAGAGGAATCGGTTGGCAAGAAAAAAAAAGGAAAGGAAAGAAAGTGGCAATCGAATTGTTTTGAATAGGGAACCAAATCTGATTTGTGTAATCTTTCTTGGAGTAGAATTTGGAAGTTACCAAAAGTTGTTTCAAGAAGATTACCAAAGGTTGTTTCAAGAAGGTTACCAAAAGTTGTTTCAAGAAGATTACCAAAAGTTGTTTCAAGAAGGTTACCAAAAGTTGTTCAAGAGGAAAAGGATTTTCAAAGGGTTTCCAAAAACTAACTTGTTTCCAAAATCAATTAGGAAACTAAGTAAAGCACTTGGATAACTCTTTGTACTCACTTGGACACTCTCTCTCCTACCTTTTTAGGAAACTTTCCCAAAAACTTCTCTCATCCATTTTTTAGGAAACTTTCCTAAACTCTCTCATCCATTTCTTTTGGAAACTTTCCTAAAGTCTCCCATCTATTTTTAGGAAACTTTCCTAAATTCTCTCATACATTTTTAGGACCTTTCCTATATTCTCTCATCCACTTTAGGAAACTCTCCTATATTCTCTTCCTAGATTTTAGGAACACTCTCCTACACTTTCTCCTATATTTTCTCCTAGTTTTTAGGAACACTTCCTTACACTTTCTCCTACATCTCCGTGATTACTCTTGAGGAAGAAGTTGGTGACAATTATTTGGGCTTGAGCAGCATTTCTCAAACTACCTAACCCAACAGGTAAAGGTGTTTGGTAAGTCCATTGGAGCGCTTTGAGTGACATACACGAGGGTGAGTGATACACTAAGGGAGTGAGTGAGGCAGTTTCTACTAACTGTTTGTTGAGCCTTGCAGGTACTCTATAAACATGTCTCAAACTCATGCGACAAGTGACCCTTATGACATGAAACATGTTCTTGAAGCATTAACAGGCGCCATTGATCGCATGGCTCAGAGAATTGATACACTGGAGGATAAGGTGGAGCAATCAACCCTAGGCAAGAATGCCTCCAAGAGACAACCATACGTGGAGGAGTTAGGTGATTCGAACAATGAGGAGGACATGGCAGATGGAAACCGATTCCGGAATTATAAACGCATCCCTAATCAAGGGGATGATGAACTAAAGGGAATCAAGCTCAAAATTCCTACCTTCCCAGGCAAGTCGGACCCTGAAGCATATTTGGAATGGGAGAGGAAGATTGAGATGCTCTTTGACTGCAACCACTACTCAGAGTCCCAAAAAGTAAAGTTGGCAACCATTGAGTTCACTGAATACGTAGCCGTTTGGTGGGATCAGATTCGCACCAGACAAAGGAGAAATGAAGCACCACTCATTCGCACCTGGGAAGAACTCAAAAGGATCATGAGGAAGCGCTTCATACCAGCGTATTACCACAGGGATTTGCACCATAAATTGCAAACTCTCACCCAAGGTAGTATGACGGTTGAGGATTACTTCAAGGAGATGGAGATGGCCATGCTGCGGGCTGATGTTCGGGAGGATATAGAGGCAACCATGGCACGTTTCCTGAGAGGACTACACGCTGAAATTGCAGATGTTGTGGAGCTCCAACATTATCTTGACATGGATGAATTATTGGACAAAGCTATCAAGGTGGAAAGGAGGCTCAAGAGGAGGGGTATCCCCCACCAAAGCTCCAACGTCCAATCTGGAAATTGGAGAACTCAGCAGTATAAAGGCGAGATTACCCACACGAGTGAGCAAAAGTCAGCCAAGGCAAGTGGGGTTTCGAATGGAGCATGGGTGCCTGGTTCGTCATCTTCAACACCGACCCAAAGGGCCGAATTTAAGGCTGATCTAGGGGCATCTAAACCTAGAAACCGCGACACTAAGTGCTTTAAGTGTCAAGGTTTCGGTCACATCGCGTCCCAATGCCCAAACCGAAGGACCATGCTCATGCTTCCAAGTGGTGAAGTGCTAACGGATGAGGAGGATGAGTATGAAGGCATGCCACCATTGGTTGAGGAAGAAGAGATAATTGCCCCTGACCAACCAGTTGGACTAGGCCTTGTTACAAGGTTGGCATTGAGTGCTCAACGCACAAATGAAGAAGAGCAGCGTACCAACATCTTCTATACCCGATGTCTAGTTAACGGGAAAGTGTGTAGCTTGATTATCGACGGAGGAAGTTGTACCAATGTCGCCAGTGCCTTATTTGTCAAGAAGTTACACCTACCTGTCCAAGATCACCCTACACCATATAAGCTTCAATGGTTTAGTGATTGCGGCGAAGTGCGAGTGTCCAAGCAGGTTTCTGTGAAGTTTAACATTGGGAGATATGAGGATGAGTTGGTGTGTGACGTGGTTCCTATGCAAGCTGCCCATCTTATTCTTGGAAGACCTTGGCAATTTGATCGCGAGGTTACTTATGAAGGTCATTCCAACAAATACTCGTTCATGCATAAAGGGACAAGGGTCATACTTGTTCCACTCTCACCTACACAAGTTCGAGAGGACCAAAATATTTTACAGAGGGAATGGGAGTTGGATCGATTAGAAGGCAAGGAAAAGAAAGGGCGAACATTGATCATGCTCGCTAAACCTGAGGACAACATCGGGCACTGGGAGCTGGATCGTTCCACCTTTGTGGTGTTTAACGTGTTTTCATTTGTGCAGGTTGTTCATGGTCAGATATCCTTCATCTTGCAGTGTGCAATACCCGCAACCATAGAGATCTGCGAAGAGAGTGCTGGTCAAGTAATTTCAACCACCACTAGTCGAGTTACATTAGCCTTTGATGCAGTTTTTGCACATCTTGACGCGTACAACTCGCAGCCCAACCAAACCTTGGTTCACCGGGTGTCCGCTCACGATCCACCCATAGGGTTGAGACGTCGCTGGTGTGACCATTGTCATGGAAATCTTGCTGTCCGCGACATGCATCTACCACCACCACGAGTTGTCCTTGTTCCACACAAAGATGTCATGATCATTCTTCGCTTAAGAAGGCGACATGCAGGCTGCTTGGTGACTATACACATGCTCTCATCACTTTTGTTTTGTAAGAGAGTCATGATTTGGGGACAAATCGCCTTTAAGAGGAGGGGAATGATGAGAATATAAAGACCAAGGCCCATTCAAGCACATGGGGAATTGGAAGATTCAAGTGAAGACTAGTTGGTTGCACGAATACTTGAGTTTAGTAGGATTATTTGATTTTCCTCGTTCATTTTTGGTTGCGGCCCATTTGTTAGTAAGTGAGGCCCAAAATCTTCCTTAAGTATGTATGGTAGTTTGGTCAATTTTTGGAATAGGGTTAATGCTTGTAAGGGCTATAAATAGCCCCACTTCCTCTTTGTTTTGGGATCAGTTTTTGACTATTAAATACAATTAGTGAGTTTTCACTTTCTCTTTGGCAAGAGAGTTTCCTTTGAATACTTGAGAATCTTCTCAAGTTATTCGCCTGAACTTATCAATCGAGTATCTCCTTGATTGTGGCGTTCTACTACCTCCAATTTGGTTCGTTAATTTGAGTAGTGACGGGTTGAGATAATATCAAAATTGTTCGTGACTTCTAGGGATTAGTTGGGTCAAATTTCCGCTGCCTAAACCATGGTGTTTTGGTTGTCTAGATCGGGGGTTCACATCAAGATGGCTCTCAGGAACCAAATTCCCATTTCTTCACCAGAGTTTGATCAAGTATTAGTTGACACTCCATCAACTTTCAAGTAAAGTAACTAGTCCAGTAGTACACCACTTAACTCCAATCTCCGTCCACCAACCAAACCTCTTACCGGGCCCGAACTCCAAGATAAACACTAGTTGTAATACTCGAGTATACCGATTAGTCGAGGAGATAACACTCCACTCGACATCACTAACTACCCAGGGTTCGTTATCTCATCGACCAGACCCTTACCTGCTTGACTCGACTAACTAGCCACAGGGTTTCTGGAATTCCAGGCAAGATAGAATTCATATGCATGTATAGCAAATCAATTGCAATCGATGAACAAGAACAAATCACATTAGGGCAAGTGCGATAAAGTACACTCTTGTCCTATCCATTCACTTATATATCATGTAATTACATTGGTCAAGTATTAAACACAAATGTCAAGTTCAATCAGATATTTGGAAGCACTCACCAAAGGTCTAGTGCCTCTCAAAAATCACGTTCAAATCCAACTCCTTGGTTGGAATCCAAAACTGTGATAAAATATCATTTACGAATGTAAAACTCTCTAAAGTTCGAAACATAGGAGTTTCGTTTTAAGAAAATCAAGTAAATGCAACTCGTTGAAGTAGTATTCAAGATACTTATCAAATTCCGAAAAATTCATGCTCGCTTGTTTAGTTATGATCAAGAAGTGGTTTCGACTTTAGAAGTTGTACTTGGTATCAAAGACCGGAAAAATCATATTTTGAAAGGGTCATTACTTTCACTTTTCAAGGGTATGAGTTCCGGCAAAATTCTAGCTTATATATCTTGACTAAAGAAAACTCTAATACTATAGGCGATTCGAGTCCAACTTGACCTCAAATCGTCGCTCAAATCGCGAGTACATATGCCTAACACTCGAGTGAAAATTTGAGCAGCATGCCCTTTGTATTTAGTTATTTTTCATCCATTTATGGCTTCATTATTTTTCTTAATTCAGCCCAAAATCAAGGTAGTAAGCTGTCCCAAATTTTGGACAGCATAACCCCTGTTTTGTCCTATTTTTTCCTTTCCAAATTCAATACAAAATTTCATGGCCAAACCATCGAAATCAAGAGCACAAATGATAGGGTATACAAGCTACTAATTTCAGACCATAAATCCACCAAAAATAGACGAGTATTCAGCTCACATGTCTCCATACCAAGGCTGGCCATCAAGCAAAAGTTCAACTCCACAAGCTTAAATTTCCATAAGCAAACTAATGGAACATATGCAGGCTGGAAAAATTACATGACATGGCTAAAATATATAGTAAACATGAAACTAGCATTTTAACACTCATTTTCATTTTCCTTAACTAAAACGGGAAATTTATTGCTTGGGACATGAAACATGTAAATGTGAAGTTTTCACCTCTCAAATCTTTCATTTTCTACTCCAATTCGCTACTCATACCAAAGTTAATGTTTAATCACGTGTTTAGGACATTAACAAGTTGATTTCACCACACAAAACCAAGAATAAAGCTAAACAAAATCACTCTCTCTTTCGGTTAGCCTCAAGGAGAATTCCAGCCATGAAAACAGTAAAATAAATGGAGTTTAAACCACTTAAGGTCCATGGTTTTGGTTCATTTCCAACACATACTTTTAGTTTAAAGTCTTCTAGGGTGTTTTGAATAAATTGAGCTTAAAATCATCTTGAAAATTTAGCGATCAAAGCTGAAATTCCAGCAAGCATTCTTTCTTTGGAAAAATCATAACTTAAGTTATAAATGTCAAAAACTCATACAAATTATCTCGTTTAAAACTAGACTTGAAATACTAACAATCTTTAGCAGACATCTCAAGGAGATTTGGTTCATAAGTTAATCCAAATTGAGTCACAATTTACCACAGCATCCCAATTTTTACTTGTTCAGGACCTATTTTTCAGTCAACTTTGCTGATTTTCTGGTGCATATATAAAATGAACCACAGCTCCAATGTTATACCATTGGAAAGATCTATGAGTCTAGTTTCAAACGCAATTGACGGTACTCAATTTTGATTTTTCTACACTAAGTTATGATCCATTTACTAAAACTGCCCAGGGGTGACTGTCACCCGAAATTTCAACCTTTCACTTGAGTTATTCCAACTTTATTGCTGCCAATAACTCACATTTAAGCTAGCAATTTGCTACCCAATTCAAAGACAACATACTATAGCATACTAAACAAGAAATATAACATTTAGAGCATGTCTTCCTAGTAGAAACTTCTCTAAGGGATGAGATAGCAGGCTGTGACAAGGATGGAACAAAGTTCCTCTAATTTTTCTCAAGCTCTCTTAGACAAATTTTCAGCCAAATCAATGAACATACAACTATTATTCAACCATATAAACATACTAACTTCTATATACACGGTTGTCATGATATAAAACATGAAATCTTAGCAAAACTTCACTCCAACTTTAAAGTAAAACTGATATATCCAACTTTATGCAATCGGTCAGCCCACTGATTTTTTTTCAACCAGGTTCCTTCAAACTTTCTTTCATCCAAGCCACTAATTTCTCACTCATTTTCATGGCAAATACACCATATATCATTTTTAACATAAGATGAAACATATGACTTGAGTTCTTAGTAAGGAAACCCATCAATGTTCCAAATACAAAGCTGCAAATAAAAACTATCAGCATATGTCACTACATTAAAATTCCAGCAACCTATAACTTAGAAAAGTATATTTTTCTTCCACTAAACTCCTACCTTTTGGCTTAAATTTAACATACATCAAAAGCCCTCTAAAGTATGTGAAAGAAATTGAAGTTCCAAATCATGTTACCTTTAAAACAAGCTAGAAGTTAACTCCCCAGTTTTGGTCCTTCTACTCATTCAAGCAAGCTGGAAATGGAAGTAAGACACAAGCTTCCTTTCAATTTTCTCTCTCTCGTTGCTCTTCGCTGAAGTGGAAGCAAAACAAGAGAAATTTCTTTATTTTCCCTCAAGCTTCTCTCGGATGGAAGGTTGGAGCAGGACACAAATCTTTCCTCTCAACTCTCTCTACTCTCTCTCTCTCGGCCAAAGTAGGACAAAATAAGTGACCAGCCTTGTTCGTCTTTGTTTTTCTTTCTCTCGGTGGTTGAGCTAAAGAAAAGAAACAAGAGGAAGTAAATTTGGCTTAGTCAACTTGCATGCTACTTGGTCAAAAATGGAGGCAATGGAGAAATATGTCTCTCTTGGTTGGGAAATTGGAGTAGGACAAGGAAAAAAAAACAATCCTGCAGCTTTCCCTTAATTTTTTTTTCTACTCTCTTGCTTAGTCAAAATTTTCGACCAAGAGAAGAAGATTATGGCTGATATTTCCACTCCATGGTCGGCCAAGAGGTAAGAAAAGGAATGAAATGTCTTGGTCCATTTTGCTTCCAAGGTGAAGACTAAAACTAGTCTTGATCAAAGTCAAAATCCAACAATTCTAAAAGTAATTAGCCAAGATTAACCCTTCATTTCCACTCAAATAGAGTTTGCACAACCAAATAAGTTTGACTACTTCAATTAAACCCTTGCAAATGTTTTCAAAATTATTGGACGGAAACAAGAAGATATAAAATCATATATAAATCATTTTCCAATTACTACGAAATATAATTCATTCAAAGTAGAAAATTTCAAAACAAATACGTTTCGAAAACACTTTGCAACACAATAACCCCTTTTGTATAAATCTCCCTCTAGTTCACAAAATTTATCGCACCTACCTCATTAGTTGGACGAATTGGTATATCATCCCAAGAAAACCAACATGCAATAAATTGAATGAGGCAATAGGAGTAAAATCACGATTCAACCGTTAGATTAACCAAAGATTCAAGGCAATTAGATTAGAATAGAAATATATATATATATATAATTTTTGAGAATATCAATATAAATATAATTTTCGGGTTCTCACAATGTTTCCATTGACTATGTGGCTTGTTGTGAATGTATGATTAAATGTTCAATGTTATCAATGACTGTTAAAATGAATTTTACTAGACGAGTGTGTACTTTATCGCATTCGACCTAAATGAATGTGAAATTTTCAATGATTGAATGATTAAATGATAGTTGCGCATGAATGTAAGCCGTTTGGCTGAACTGGGCCCTTGCCCTTTGTTGCTTGTCGACTCGAGCCAGAAGCGGACTCGGTCGGGCGATTTGGTGACCCTGGATGAATGTTTGGTATACTCGAGTATTACCACAAAATCTGGTGGAGACTGGCCAAAGAATTGGCTAGTAGAGGAGAAATGAAATGAATGAACGAATCGCAAGATCAATGGAGGGGTTTCCACTTAAAAAATGCATTTTTTTTAAATGATTGAAGGAATAAGGAAATGAATGGTGAATGAAAGAACGAATGGCTCCACGTGAGCATGTATCCTTTTAATGAATGTGTTATTATCGCTTTTATATTGTAAATGTTTTCTAGATTACTTGTTATTACATGATTAATGTTATTGTTATAACTACTTGATTATGTGTATGGGAACCTCACTGGGCTTTTAGTTTAGTCCATTAGCTTTGTTTTCCTTACAAGAGATGCAAGCAAGAGTGAGAGATCCATATAGACTAACATAGTCTAGTTCTTTTGAATTTTTTTGCAATTGTCCTCGCCCTAGTGCTTGGCGAGGGTTGGATGTATGAAGAATTGAAAACCTTTGTTATATTTGAGTTTGTACTACTATTGAGATAAAGATGTATATAAATATACGTTCTAAGCTTGGAACTGTTATTTCGTTTATTATTGAGGTTGTACCCTATTATAATTATTGTGAGTGAGTGAGTCTTGGTGAGAGTTGCGTAGGCGGTCCGCCAAACCCTTTGGTTTACCTTAGGGGAAGGTGGGGCTGTCACAGTCCTTATCTTGCAAATTTCATCCATCATCCTTCATTTTACTTCCCCTCTTGGCCGAACCTTAGAGACAAGAAAAGAAGGAAAAACTTTTCCAATTTCACCTTGATTCCAAGCTAGAACTAGTAGGAAATCAACCTCCAATCCAAAACCAATTCATAGGAAGTTACCACAAGGAAGAAAGGTGGGCTGGAGTGGAGTTATTTTTGGAGAAAGCAAGCTATATTTTGCTGCTCATCTTGAGGATTGAAGGTATTCTTGGTTGAGAGTTACTTTATCTCCCCTTAATCTTGCATTTGGTGGGAGTTTTGGCTTATTTATAGAAGGTTTTGTGGCTGATCTTGTAGTTTTAGGTTATGGGCTGTTATATTCAGTTTTTATTGGTTCTAGCTTTTGTTGAGTATTTCTAGCTTTGCTATGAAGTTGTAAATCTACCATAAAGATTTTCCAGCTTATACATGCAATTTTGGCATTACTTGAGGAATTTCTAGCTTTGTTTGTGAATTTCCAGCTTTGGTAGTGAATTTTCCAGCCTAGGGTTTAATTTTTCAACTTGAGTATGTAATGGTTATATGCTATGTATATGCTTGATTTAGTGGGTTGGTGGCCTGGTATGTCTATACTTGATTTGAGGCTATTTTGTGGTGAGAATGAAGCCTTGAAAATGGCTGGAAATTAGGGAAAATAAGGGAAAGTGCTGCTGAAAATTTTTCCTGCAGGAGACCTTGAGCAGTTTTGGGAAATCTGCTATATCTTGGTGTAGAAAAATCCAAATTGAGTTCCATTTATTGCATTTGAAAATAGACTCATATCTCTTTTAACCGTGTAAAAATCAGGGGTTGGTTCAAATCCTATAAATACCAGTGAATTTACAAAGTTTTTTGAAAAACCATGACTGTTCCGTTTTGCACATGAGACAGTTGTGATTTTGAACTGAAAATTTGACTAACCAATGAGTTGAATTTCATGAAGATGTCTTCTAAAGTCTATTAGTACTTTGAGTTTATTTTCTAATGGTTTAAGTTTTGTGATTTTTTGACCTATGGAACTCAAGTTATATTTTTTCAAAGAATGTCGCCAAAACTGGAAAATTTTGTCAAATGAATTGAGTGGAACTTGGAAAATTTCGAGAAAACTTTTCTAGGTCTTAAACTTTAATTGGTGTGATTTTGAATGGTTTGGTGGCCTTAAACAAGTGCACTCCATAGCCCTAGAATGCACTTGGACATTCTTCGATTGGCTTTGAATTTTGTGTTTTGAGGGGCCGATTTTAGATAGGCATATAGCTTATGATTAAGGCTAAAGTGAACACCTTATTAACCTAAGTTTTGAATGATCGGACCATGACATCTTGTCTTGGTTACTTTTAGGATTTAATGGTGGGAACGATCACGATCCGGAGTCGAATGTTTAGCTTTGATCTACTTTAAAAGGTGAGTGTTCCTTGCATTTGTATGCTTTAAATGACTATGTGAAATGTTGTGAATGTTGCCGGAATGTTCAATGCTTTCCAATGATTGCTAAATGGATTTTCAATGAGCGAGTGTGGACTTTATCGCACTCGGCCCAACCAAAAGTGAATTTTCAATGATTGAATGCTACTTGTGCATGAATGCAAGCCTTTTGGCTGAATTGGGCCCTTACCCTTTGTTGCCAGTCGACTCGAGCCAGAAGCGGACTCAGTCGGGCTGCTGGAGACCCCGGAACAATGTTTGGTATACTCGAATATTACCACGAAGTCTGGTAGAGAACTGGCCAGTGACTTCAATGCAATGAAATCAATGAATGAATGGCATGAACACTAAAGGAGTTTTTCACTTGCAAATATTTTCTAATGTCGGAGGGATAAGGAAAATGGTTGACGAGTGAAGAAATGAATGACTTGAATGAATGGCTCTAAGTGAGCATGTATCCTTTCAATGAATGAATAATTGATTCTTGAATGATTGTTTATTACAGTGCCAAGTATGCAAAGTGTTAAATGTAAATGTTTCCGTGTATGCCTGCTAGATTGCTTGTTTGGGAACCTTATTGAGTTTTTAGCTCATCCCATTAGTTTATTTTGCTTACAGGGGTGGAGGCTGGAGCAAGTAGCCGTGAACTAGTGTATATAATCTTTCGCACTTGTACTTTTGTAGATGAGATATATTTGGAATCTTTAGAAATGAAATCCTATGTTTAACTTTTGGATTGTAAATTAAGTTTGAATTGTTGGTTGGAAATGAAACTTTTATGTTAATTTCGAGGCTTTATCGGATATTTTGAAAATGTTAGTGAGTGAGTCCTGGCGAGAGCTGGGCAGGCGGTCCGCCAAACCCTTGGGTACGCCCTAGGGGGAGGTGGGGTTGTCACAGGTGGTATCAGAGCCACTTCGCGTGGTTTCTGCGTGAGGTAAGCTTAGGCCAAGTGGTGTTATGGTCCCTATTATGTGAATAAGTAAAGGATTAAATACTCTTCTAGAGTTTAAACTATGAATCATGAATGTTATAGGCGTAAAACCCTTATCATGATACTTTGAGAAGGCGGATATATATGTCAGGTAGGAATCTCTAATATAGGTGATTTACTCTTGGGACCGGCTGACTCGAGTTGTGAATTATCCTATTTTTGGATTCTTGTACCCGAGTACCAAAGAGTTGATACTTTTATGACGGTTATGAATGAAATTGAGGTAAGTGTGAAAGATATGATTAGGCCATGCTTATATGAATTATTTTTGGATCGAAAGAGTAGGTTATTACCTTGGATTGGCATCACTAATGATGTATTTGAATTTGTACCTGCAATTGAAGCGGTTTGTACTTTGATAATTTGAGATGCTTATGGATGAAGTAGTACAAGTGAATGTAGCCAAGGGAGGTCAAGGGTACACAGGCCCTAATGAACTTAATCTTGAGTCTAAAGTAGCGCAACCTGCATCCCAGGGAGAGTTAGAATCAGTTGGTTCGATAATGACCTCGGTTAGAGACTTGAGAATGCAGGACGTGGGCGTAGGTAACTGAGATGACAAGCCATATCTTGTTCTACCACTGTATGTATGCTGCTAGTGACGTGTCAATACTAATGTGTATCATATCTGCTTTGTCTTACACATTTGGTTTTGATCAAGATGATATGTAAAGTATTTTTGTAACTTGATGAACGAAATTGGAATGCTATAAATATACTAAGTGCATTTCCTTATCTTTGACTGCATGATTTAAAAATGTCTTTCTTTTTCTATTATAGTCGATTTATTTTGTTTATGTGATACATAACCTTTTGAAAAAAAAAACAGAGAGAAGGGTATGAAGGGTAGACGAAGTCAACGATGAGGGGCTAGTCAGGGACGTGGGGCTAGCCGTGGACATGGCGGTAGGCAAGTACAAGAACCAAGAGAAACAAGAAACACAGCGGCAGAGCAATAACAGGAACCAAGGGCCAAAGTAGGAGATCAAATAGCAACGACAATACAATAAATGGCTAATATCTTAGCGCAATTGGTAGAGCAACAAGACTGAGCTCCAATGAATCAGCCTAGGAACCCTGAAAACAGAGAGGACTGGGCTCTAGAGCGTTTTCAAAAGTTTGTTCCTCCTAAATTTCTTGGAGGGCCTGATCCAGAGACAGCTGAGCATTGGTTGGAGGCTATGGTTAATGTTTTTACGGCCTTGAATTTTACGGAGGAAAGACAAGTGTCCTTCGTTGTCTTTCAGTTTCACGGACCCACTCGGGCGTGGTGGAATGTCATTAGGGAAAAATGGCAGAGAGAACAGATAGCATGGACTTGGGTAAATTTTATCAGAGAATTTAACGAGAAATACTTCCCACCTCTGGTCAAAGAGAAGAAGGAGGATGATTTTATTAAGTTACGCCAGGGAACCCTGAGTATGGCCGAATATGAAACACAATTCACTAAACCGTCCAAATTTGCTCCGGAATTGGTGGTTACGGAGCAGTGGAAGGTGAGACGGTTTATACAGGGGTTGAATCTGGAGATCCAAGAAGCTTTAGCAGTAGCTCAAGTTGATACTTTTACTGAAGGTCTCGAGAAGGCCCAAAGGATTGAGAATACAAAGGCACAGGTAAAAGGTTTTTACGCATGCAAAAGGAGTGCACCGAATAGTACACTTGGGGAACTTAAAGAAAATGCAACGCCTTCCAAAGTAAAAAGAGCAAACCATTTACCCTATCCACCATGGACATTAGGAATGCTAGAAGAAGGTTCTACAAGGGGAAGTCAAGTGAAAAAGAGCAACAAGAGGGAATTCCTGGAGAAGGCCAAAAGGTGGCTTCTCGTTTGACCTGTGGATACTGTGGAAAGACAAATCATACTGAGGATGATTATTTGAGAAAGGGGTGAAAGCGCTTAGTTTGTGGGGGTACCGACTATCAAATTAGCAACCGTCCGAAGAAGCAGCCACAAGGGAATAGTGCTCAACAAGTGGATAGAACCAAATTGAGACAAGCTAATGAAAGAGGGAACCGATCAAAAGTACCAACACGGGTATATGCCTTAGACAAGCAACAAGCTCCAGAGTCATCTGAGGCGATGGAAGGTAAAAATTTCGAGAACGAAATTTCCTTAAGAGGGAGAAAGTGTGAGAACTTGAAAAATTCATTTATATTTTCTTAAAATGCTCTTTTTATTTTGAATAAGTTAATTTATAATTCCTTTACCACTAATTTACTCCTTTCATAGTTGTATTAAATAATAGAGTTGAGAGTTTTACTTTTACTTTTAAAGTTAGAATAAGCTAGGGTTTTAGTGCATTTGTGTAGTGTGACCGATTGGTGAGGTGTTTGCACTAAATTTGGTAGATAAGAGCGGGTATTAAGTAAGAGGAAGTATGTGATTAAAAAGTGCTAAGAGTAAGTTAGTGACACATAAGTTAAAATAAAAGTATAAGAGAGTTAAGAAAATAGGGTTAAACCGACTTGCGCCGTTTGTTACCGGTGGAGGTCACCACTTGAACAATACTTTCTTTCCCTAATCTCCTTGTTTTTATTTCATTTTTCCTTCCCCTAATTTTTTTCTTAGGATCGCCGAAATTCTTTACTAGAAAAGAGGGGAAAAGAAGGCAAAATAAAGGAAAATTGAGGGAAAGCCAAGTGTTGGCAATCAAGGCATTCTTTAACCAATGTAACCTCTAGTCCTTATCTTGCAAATTTCAGCCATCATCCTTCATTTTACTTCCCCCTCTTGGCCAAATCTTAGAGACAAGAAAAGAAAGAAAAACTTCTCCAATTTCACCTTGATTCCAAGCTAGAACTAGTAGGAAATCAACCTCCAATCAAAAACCAATTCATAGGAAGTTACCACAAGGAAAAAAGGTGAGTTGGAGTGGAGTTATTTTGGGAGAAAGCAAGCCGTATTTTCCTGCTCATCTTGAGGATTGAAGGTATCCTTGGTTGAGAGTTACTTTATCTCCTTAATCTTGCATTTGGTGGGAGTTTTGGCTTGTTTATAGAAGGTTTTGTGGCTGATCTTGCAGTTTTAGGTTGAGGGCTGTTATATTCAGTTTTTATTGGTTATTTCTAGCTTTTGTTGAGTATTTCTTGCTTTTCTATGGAGTTGTAAACCTGCCATAAAGATTTTCCAGCTTATACATGCAATTTTGGTGTTACTTGAGGAATTTCTAGTCTTGTTTGTGAATTTCCAGCTTTGGTAGTGAATTTTCCAGCCTAGGGTTTAATTTTCCAACTTAAGTATGTGATGGTTATATGCTATGTATATGCTTGATTTGGTGGGTTGGTGGCCTGGTATGTATATGCTTGATTTGAGGCTATTTTGTAGTGAGAATGAAGCCTTGAAAATGGCTAGAAATTAGGGAAAATAAGGGGAAGTGTTGCTGAAAAGTTTTCCAGCAGGAAACCTTGAGCTGTCTTGGGAAATCTGTTATATCTTGGTGTAGAAAAATCCAAATTGAGTTCTATTTATTGCATTTGAAACTAAACACATAACTAATTTAATATGTAGAAACCAGGGTTGGTTCAACTCCTATAAATACCAGCGAATTTACAAAGTTTCTTGAAAAACCATGACTGTTTTGTTTTACACATGAGACAATAGTGATTTTGAACTGAAATTTTGACTAACCAATGAGTTGAATTTCATGAAGATGTCTTCTAAAGTCCATTAGTACTTTGAGTCTATTTTCTAACTGTGTAAGTTTTGTGATTTTTTGATTTATGGAACTCAAGTTATATTTTTTCAAAGAATGTGGCCAAAGCTGGAAAATTTTGTCAAATGAATTGAATGGAACTTGGAAAATTTTGAGAAAACTTTTCTAGGTCTTAAACTTTAATTGGTGTGATTTTGGATGGTTTTGTGGCCTTAAAAAAGTGTACTCAATAGCCCTAGAATGCATTTGGTCTGACGCCGCCACTTCTCCCAAGGGCGAACCCAAGGGTATCTGCGGAACGCCTGCTCAGCTTTCGCCGGAGCTCACTACAATCCATAATTCAAAAACTAGAAATACATCAAATATTTTCAATATGCATTTAAAGTACTCCAAAACATTTCATATTTACCATTAGTTAACTTTCAAACTTAAATACAACCCAAAAGAATATGTACAACAGTCATTGCTATAATACAAGTTGAAGTCTCCAAAAGAAAATAACTTAGAACTATTCGTGAGCACTCTCGGTCTTGAACCCTGTTAAGGAAAACAAAAGTGTGGAATGAGCTAAATAGCCCAGTGAGGTTCCAAAACACACCAGCAGTTCTAATAAGTCAAGTAAATTGAGCATAACACACATACAGTTCAAGGTGTCACATTGGCATATTAAAATGAGACATTTATCATTTTACAGAAATAAACACACATTAAAAGGATACGGTGTTCACGTGAAACTGTTTCGGTCAACCGCACCTTATAACCCCAATATTTTCCCCGGTTTGCCTGCGATCGCCTTATTCCTCCTGTGGTAATACTCGAGTATACCGATACGGTAGCCCAGGGTTCCAACCTACCCGACCGACCCCAGTCTTGGCTCGAGTAGGTTAGTAACCAAGGGCAGAGCCCAGTTCAGCTAAGAGCTTACAGCATGTGCAAGTAATCAAATATACCGGTAAACGGTAGAAATTCAAGATTAAACGGTTGAAATTTGTTATTTTAGTAGGTCGAGTGAGATAAAGTACACACTCGCCTTAAAACGGTGAAAAATTTCATGGGAGCAATTAACACTTAAACACACAAGAAATATGTGGTAAACATGTAGCAAAACTATTCAAGTCACAAACACATATAAGGAACACTCACCAAACCAAAAGTGTAAAGTAAGAGCGAGGCAAGATCAAACAGGTTCCTCAGAATCCTCTTGATCACTTGAGACATGTACAATTACAAATCACCTAGGCAATCAACCAAGGTCTAGTAGTATTCCCTGTGAAGACTCACAAAATTGATCTATTTTAAACTCCTAATTCTAGCTCATTTAATTATTTATTTGGCCAATTTCCCTGAATATTATTTTCAAACCTTTTTAGACCTAATTATATGGATGTATAGCTTAGTTATATTTTTAAAGTGACTTGTTTCAAAATTTAATTTTTGAAGGCTCGTTAAGTGAAAATAGTGAATACGCAATTGGAGTCAATAATCGATTCGAGAATACAATAAGTTCGAAAAATTGGAGACTTGTACATTAGCCTTAAAATAGGTATTTTTATGTTTAAGTGTTCAAGTGTTAGTTAGTTATACTATCGTTATAAAAATTTCTTGAAAATTCCACTTTATCGCGCACAAATCGGAAATACGCGTTTTTACGCGCGCGATTAATTGAGGGATTTAAGACCATTATTTTTAGACCATTGAGAGTGAATAATAATGGTATGAAAATAAGTGCATCAGAGGTATAGTGCACAAGTGAAACAAACTCGAGAGGAATCGAGCACGAAACGCGCGCGTGCGCGTGCTGGGAGAGGGTTGACTTTTGAACGAATCGTAGCCACACATTGAAGCTTCTCTTGGAAGCTTCATTTCAAACTAAAACCTCTCTCTCTCTTGCTCTCTTCTGGCCGGCCACCCCCAAGAAGAAAACAACCAAATTCTTCAACTTTTCCTTCATCAAATCTTCACCATTTCATCTCAAATTTCACCTACACTTAGCTAACCACTTGGAGACCACCTCAAGCTAGGAAGAGAGCTTGCTTTCCACGGTTTTGTTGAGCTTCAAGAGGCCAAAAATTTCTGCTTTGTTCATCAAGAGAGATAAACCACTATCAACTACAAGAATCATAGTTTATGAAGACTATCTTGCACTTATAAGCTTATATAATCATGTGGGTAGCTTTATTTATGTTGGAAAGTTGGTGTGTGGCCTCTATGAACTCCCACTATGGTTTGATGGACTGATTTGTTGTGTTTTGATGTTATTAATGTGAGACCCCGTAATTTTCTCATTTTCTGGGTTTTATTCTATTTAATGGCATATTTTTCGGCATTTTCTTTATTAGGAAAATTTCTAGATAATTTTTATGAGTAAATATTCTTTTTTTAGATGATTTTCTAGTATCGGTTAGTTTTTGAGAATTTAAGAGCGTATATCAGACGTGGGACACGCTAGTGCGGAAAGTTTGGTAAAATTCGGCCAATTAGGTGAAGTTTTGTGTACTGGGATTAATTTGCTAGATGTTAAGAGATAATTAGAGGTTGCTTAGATGGTTAATGATGGAGAGACAAAAGGATAAGTTTTAACAAAAAGGGATGCTAGGTGTCTTCACATGGTTGGAACTTGGACTTTGACTACTATTTCCTAACTTTACTAAATACCAATTTGGACCAAAAATCATCTTCATTTTGTCTTGCTTTGGCCGAATTTCTTAGAGAGGAAAGGAAAGAGAAGGCTTCAACTACTTCATCCATTTCTTGCACAAATCTTGTGATCCAACCATCCAAACTTGAAATCACTCCATAAAACTCCCTAGTTATGAAGGATTGTGGAAGGTGGTGGAGTGGTTTGGAAAGAGGAGGTGCTAAAGTGCTTCTTTTCTTGAGTTTTCAAGGTGAGTAGCTAAGGAATTCCCTCTTTGATCTTGCTAATGTCAAATTAATGGTTTATGTTGGCTAGAGATGTGATTTTATGGAAGATTGGCACATGAATGCATGAATTTCAGATTAGGGTTTCTAGTTTCCTCAATTCTGCTCGGTACTGTTACACCTAGTTAGAGGTCGATTTGGCCTTAGCAAAAAAACATGAAAGTTGTAGAGAATGATGTTTTCTAGTTTCCTGTAAATTTTCAGCCCAATCCGAGCTCGGTAGCCTGAGATAAGACGTAAATACCCAGACTGGTCTAGGTAGGAGTTCAGCGAACAGGGTTGTCTTTTCACCCAATCTGACCGTGACATTTCACCATGATACCTACTGAATTAGCTTTTGGCCAAAACATGAAAGTTGTAACCAATAGTATAAAATAGCTGCATACAAAATTTCAGCTTGATCCGACCTCTGTAGCATGTGAAATGACCGAAATACCCTTGACTGTCCATGAAACCTGTTTCGCGCCCAGAATTCTGTTTTCGTGTCGTTTTCCATTTTTGATCATGAAAATGCATGATTTGGCCTTGGAGGTCTTCATAAGAAATGTATGGTTGTGTTTTAGCATCGAAACACCATAAGTCACACTTCAATCGGACATCGGTAGCCTGAGTTATTGCTGTTTAACAATTGTGCGGTTAGCCAACCTGTTTGTGAGATTCTGGTTTCATATATGTCAATTTTGACCTAGTTGCACTATAAACTGGACTGAGTGGCCTTCTTCAACATTGTAGCCCTGTCTTTTAGCTTCGAAACAGTGTGTCTTGCACCTCTATCCGATAATCGTAGTGCCAATGGTACCAAAACCGCAAAATGACGTCAAAACTATTTTTTTTGGATTAGACCTTAATTCCATTTCCGGTTATATTCCTAGCTAAATCTTGTACTTGAATGACTATGAGCCTATTGAACGGCTGTTATGATGAATTTATATTGTGTAAGACTTTGGGCTTGAATGAGAAAAATAATGAAGCCAAAATGGCTGGAAAATTTGGTAAACACAAAGGGCGTGCTGCCCAAATTTTTGCTCGAGGGCTAAGTTTCTATTTGAATATGTATATTTTTGTTTGGCAAATACTAAGACCATTTTACCATTCCAAAACGCCAAATGTTTACTTAGTCCGTACCCAAAATATAGAAGTATGAGTTAGGGTTTTCTCAGCCACAAGTGAATAACTTTTAAGTGAAGTTTTAAGAGTGAAAGTGAGGTAGTTTTGCCACCTTTTCATGATTTTCATCAAGGCATATAGTCTATTGATTTTGAGCTACATAAACGATTCCAGAAACAATACTTCTTAGCTTACCTTATTGGATTTCGATTTGCCGTTGGTTAAAGTGTTTTCTGCCAGAAATTTCATAACCTTTTGAGTTTGGTTTGACGGTTGGTTTATGAACCCTAGTTATTCCCGTCCACGGATCCAAATGCTCTATTGACACTTTAAAAGTCATTTTATACGTTTACTCGCGAGTAGTCGGGTAACTCTTGATTTCATCCAAATCATGCTAGATGGATTGTAATGTGTTCTTTGTTTAATTTTAGGTTTCATTGGTGATTGAGAAGTGGACGTTATTTTGTGTGTATAGGTGAGTATTCCTTGTTTGCTATATTTTCTTGACTTCATGACTTGTATTATTGTTTGATAACGTGTTAAGTGCTTTCAATGATTTCCAAAACGAGTTTTCTAGACGGGTGTGTACTTTATCGCACCCGACCTAAATAAATGTGAAATTTTCAAAGAGTGAATGATTGGAACGTTACTTGTGCATGAATGTAAGCCTTTTGGCTGAACTGGGCCCTGCCCCTTGTTACCGATCGACTCAAGCCAGAAGCGGACTCGGTCGGGCGATTTGGTGACCTGGGTGAACGTTTGGTATACTCAAGTATTACCTTGTAGGTTGGTGGAGGTTGGTGGAGCCTGGCCAATGTCCAGGAAGGGTTGAATGAAATGAACGAAAGAACGAACGAGGGTTTTATTGATAAATGACAAATGCATTTTCAAACCAATGAAGGAATAAGGGGAATGACAGGAGAACGAACGAACGAACGAACGTATCCTTTTCATGTGTGACTTATTGTAAATGTGGTAAATGTTTCTTGACTTATCGTTTGATTTATGGCTTGATCCTATGTTCAGAACCTCACTGAGCTTTTAGCTCACCCCTTTAGTTTTGTTTTCCTTAGCAGGGGAAGGCGAGCAGGGGCGAGGGCTCTGTATCGACTGGCTGGGTCTAGTTTTGGTTTTGTTTTGGTTCTCGCCCTAGTGCTTGGCACGGGCTGGTTGTATGGTGACTTGAGAACTTTTGTATTCTCGACGGTTGTACTTCTTCTTGAGATATTATTGTATATACGTTTTGTTTTAAGTTGGATCGTTGTTAGTTATTCTTATGGTTGCTTGAAGTGATCGACTGAGTCCCGGCGAGAGCTGGGCAGGCGGTCCGCCGAACCCTTTGGTTCACCTTAGGGGAAAGTGGGGCTGTCACAGTTGGTATCAGAGCCTGCTTCGCGTGGTCTCTGCGCGGAGTGAGCCTGGACTGAGTGGTGAATTGGTATGAAGGATTAAGTGCTCGTTTGAGCATAAGCTATGAGTTGTGCACATTATAGGCATTAAATTTTCCTGTGGAATCTGAGGACCATAGATAGGTACGTCTGGGAGGAATTTCGTTTGTAGATGGTTTACTCTTAGGACTGGCCAGCTCGAGAGGTGAATTATCTTATTTCGGATTCGCATACCCGAGTACTCCAGAGTTGAGATAGTGCTAAGTATTTGTGACTTGTATTGTGGGAATATGAACAGGCTTTGTTCGACTGGAATGAGTACAAGAGGTTAAGGGATATCTGGTTTGAATAGTAAGTGACGTGAGAGACCGGACGGCGTTAACAGGGTGTGGGACAACGTATTCCTTTTCTTTTGATGCACCCATATATGGCTACTACATGACGTTAGCCTGTGAATTCGTGTATATGCTTATCTGTTAAACTTGATATGTATTTGTGACATGTACTTGTGTATTTGATTATCTGCCTCCTTGATATGGCGTGTTATGTGTATATATGTATACTTGTGTATTTGGTATGCTGGAATTGGTGCTTAGTCAATTTACTGTGATTATTCACTAAAATTACCTTTTGGGGAAAAGAAAAGAAAAGAGAGAGGGAAAACATATTTATGGACGGGAGACGTAGTCGTGGACGTGGTCGAGGTCGGGGAACTAAGCGGACCCCGGAATCAAGAGGAGAAAGGGAAACGTCAGCCGAGCAAGAGCAGGGATCAAGAGCTGCGACTGGAGACCAAATGGCAACGGCAATGCAACAAATGATGGATATCTTGGCAAGACTGGTGGATCAACAAGGCCAAATACCCGTAAACCAAAATCGGAACCCTGAAATAGGCGAGGACAAGGCTCTTGAACGGTTCCAGAAGTTTGCTCCGCCAAAATTCCTTGGAGGGCCCGATCCGGACGTGGCTGAACAATGGATAGAAACCATGGTTAATATCTTCACAGCCCTAAACTACACTGAGCAAAGGCAAGTGAACTTTGTAGTATTTCAATTTGAGGGATCGACCCGATCATGGTGGAACGTAATTAGAGCAAAGTGGGAACGAGAACAGACTATCTGGACATGGGCGAACTTCATAAGAGAATTTCACGAGAAGTACCTCCCACCTTTAGTTCAAGAAATGAGGGAGGAGGAGTTTATTAGGCTACGCCAGGGAACATTAAGTGTGGCCGAATATGAGACAAAATTTACAAGATTATCCAAGTTTGCTTCTGAGCTGGTAGCCACCGAACGGCGAAGAGTAAGACGGTTTATACAGGGACTGAATTTGGACATCCAAGAAGCATTAGCTGCGGCGCAAGTGAATACTTTTACGGAGGCCCTTGAGAAGGCTCAACGAATCGAGAATGCAAAGGCACAAGTAAAAGCCTCCCAAACTCGGAAAAGAGGTGCAGTTGGTAGTGTGATTGAAGAACCTCCTAGTGAATCAATAGCACCTTCTAAAATGCAGAAAGTGAACTTTTTGTCCTACCCGCCATGGACAGTAGGGGCGAGAGATGAAAGGTCTACCAACAGAAGCCAAACCGGATATGGGGAGACTTCTCCAGAAAGCCAAAAGATGGCTTCCTACTTGACTTGTGGCTATTGCGGAAAGACCAATCATACCGAGAACGATTGTTGGCGGAAAGGGCGGAAGTGCTTGATTTGTGGGAGTGGTGAGCACCAAGTTAGCAACTGTCCGAGGAGACAGTCACGCGGGGGTAGTATTCCGCAACTGGAGGGAGCTAAAACAAAACAAATAAATGAAAGAGGGAACCGAACTAGTGGGACAGCAAAAGCTTATGCGTTAGGCACCCAAACAGTTCCGGACTCGTCTGAGGCAAATGAACGTAAAATTTTGAGAGCGAAATTTTTTTTAAGGGGGATAGGGTGTGAGACCCCGTAATTTTCTCATTTTCTGGGTTTTATTCTAATTAATGGCATATTTTTCTGCATTTTCTTTATTAGGAAAATTTCTAGATAATTTTTATGAGTAAATATTCTTTTTTAGATGATTTTCTAGTATCAGTTAGTTTTCGAGAATTTAAGAGCGTATATCGGACGTGGGACCCGCTAGTGCGGAAAGTTCGGTAAAATTCGGCCAATTAGGTGAAGTTTTGTGTACTGGGATTAATTTGCTAGATGTTAAGAGATAATTAGAGGTTGCTTAGATGGTTAATGATGGAGAGACAAAAGGATAAGTTTTAACAAAAAGGGATGCTAGGTGTCTTCACATGGTTGGAACTTGGACTTTGACTACTATTTCCTAACTTTACTAAATACCAATTTGGACCAAAAATCATCTTCATTTTGTCTTGCTTTGGCCGAATTTCTTAGAGAGGAAAGGAAAGAGAAGGCTTCAACTACTTCATCCATTTCTTGCACAAATCTTGTGATCCAACCATCCAAACTTGAAATCACTCCATAAAACTCCCTAGTTATGAAGGATTGTGGAAGGTGGTGGAGTGGTTTGGAAAGAGGAGGTGCTAAAGTGCTTCTTTTCTTGAGTTTTCAAGGTGAGTAGCTAAGGAATTCCCTCTTTGATCTTGCTAATGTCAAATTAATGGTTTATGTTGGCTAGAGATGTGATTTTATGGAAGATTGGCACATGAATGCATGAATTTCAGATTAGGGTTTCTAGTTTCCTCAATTCTGCTCGGTACTGTTACACCTAGTTAGAGGTCGATTTGGCCTTAGCAAAAAAACATGAAAGTTGTAGAGAATGATGTTTTCTAGTTTCCTGTAAATTTTCAGCCCAATCCGAGCTCGGTAGCCTGAGATAAGACGTAAATACCCAGACTGGTCTAGGTAGGAGTTCAGCGAACAGGGTTGTCTTTTCACCCAATCTGACCGTGACATTTCACCATGATACCTACTGAATTAGCTTTTGGCCAAAACATGAAAGTTGTAACCAATAGTATAAAATAGCTGCATACAAAATTTCAGCTTGATCCGACCTCTGTAGCATGTGAAATGACCGAAATACCCTTGACTGTCCATGAAACCTGTTTCGCGCCCAGAATTCTGTTTTCGTGTCGTTTTCCATTTTTGATCATGAAAATGCATGATTTGGCCTTGGAGGTCTTCATAAGAAATGTATGGTTGTGTTTTAGCATCGAAACACCATAAGTCACACTTCAATCGGACATCGGTAGCCTGAGTTATTGCTGTTTAACAATTGTGCGGTTAGCCAACCTGTTTGTGAGATTCTGGTTTCATATATGTCAATTTTGACCTAGTTGCACTATAAACTGGACTGAGTGGCCTTCTTCAACATTGTAGCCCTGTCTTTTAGCTTCGAAACAGTGTGTCTTGCACCTCTATCCGATAATCGTAGTGCCAATGGTACCAAAACCGCAAAATGACGTCAAAACTATTTTTTTTGGATTAGACCTTAATTCCATTTCCGGTTATATTCCTAGCTAAATCTTGTACTTGAATGACTATGAGCCTATTGAACGGCTGTTATGATGAATTTATATTGTGTAAGACTTTGGGCTTGAATGAGAAAAATAATGAAGCCAAAATGGCTGGAAAATTTGGTAAACACAAAGGGCGTGCTGCCCAAATTTTTGCTCGAGGGCTAAGTTTCTATTTGAATATGTATATTTTTGTTTGGCAAATACTAAGACCATTTTACCATTCCAAAACGCCAAATGTTTACTTAGTCCGTACCCAAAATATAGAAGTATGAGTTAGGGTTTTCTCAGCCACAAGTGAATAACTTTTAAGTGAAGTTTTAAGAGTGAAAGTGAGGTAGTTTTGCCACCTTTTCATGATTTTCATCAAGGCATATAGTCTATTGATTTTGAGCTACATAAACGATTCCAGAAACAATACTTCTTAGCTTACCTTATTGGATTTCGATTTGTCATTGCTTAAAGTGTTTTCTGCCGGAAATTTCATAACCTTTTGAGTTTGGTTTCACGGTTGGTTTATGAACCCTAGTTATTCCCATCCACGGATCCAAATGCTCTATTGACACTTTAAAAGTCATTTTATACGTTTACTCGCGAGTAGTCGGGTAATTCTTGATTTCAACCAAATCATGCTAGATGGATTGTAATGTGTTCTTTGTTTAATTTTAGGTTTCATTGGTGATTGAGAAGTGGACATTATTTTGCGTGTATAGGTGAGTGTTCCTTGTTTGCTATATTTTCTTGACTTCATGACTTGTATTATTGTTTGATAACGTGTTAAGTGCTTTCAATGATTTCCAAAACGAGTTTTCTAGACGGGTGTGTACTTTATCGCACCCGACCTAAATAAATGTGAAATTTTCAAAGAGTAAATGATTGGAACGTTACTTGTGCATGAATGTAAGCCTTTTGGCTGAATGCTGAACTGGGTCATGCCCCTTGTTACCGATCGACTCGAGCCAGAAGCGGACTCGGTCGGGCGATTTGGTGACTTGGGTGAACGTTTGGTATACTCGAGTATTACCTTGTAGGTTGGTGGAGGTTGGTGGAGCCTGGCCAATGTCCAGGAAGGGTTGAATGAAATGAACGAACGAACGAACGAGGGTTTTATTGATAAATGACAAATGCATTTTCAAACGAATGAAGGAATAAGGGGAATGACAGGAGAACGAACGAATGAACGAACGTATCCTTTTCATGTGTGACTTATTGTAAATGTGGTAAATGTTTCTTGACTTATTGTTTGATTTATGGCTTGATCCTATGTTCGGAACCTCACTGAGCTTTTAGCTCCCCCCTTTAGTTTTGTTTTCCTTAGCAGGGGAAGGCGAGCAGGGGCGAGGGCTCTGTATCGACTGGCTGGGTCTAGTTTTGGTTTTGTTTTGGTTCTCGCCCTAGTGCTTGGCACGGGCTGGTTGTATGGTGACTTGAGAACTTTTCTTTTCTCGATGGTTGTACTTCTTCTTGAGATATTATTGTATATACGTTTTGTTTTAAGTTGGATCGTTGTTAGTTATTCTTATGGTTGCTTGAAGTGATCGACTGAGTCCCGGCAAGAGCTGGGCAGGCGGTCCGCCGAACCCTTTGGTTCGCCTTAGGGGAAAGTGGGGCTGTCACAATTAATGTTGGATTAGTGTTTAATCTAGTGGAAATAGGTTGTATTGTTGAAGGAAAACTCAAAGGAAGTGATGAGGGAATTTTTCCATTTCTGCCCCTGTACATGCCGTGGCACTTAGAGCAATTTTTTGTGGTTCTAATGACTTTTTTATGATGTATACATGTTGTGTGGGTTGTGTAGAAAGTTTCATAAAAAAATTTCGGGATTTGGATGGATAGATGTTGAGTTTTCGAAAGTCTAGTAAAACTGGAATTTTCCTGAAACTGCTCTGGTAGTGTTTTTCAAACGGCTATAACTTTTTTCTCCGATGTCGAAATTGAGTGCCATTTATGGCACTGGAAACTAAACATTCCCAGCTTTCCAGTGGTATAAAATGCACATTCTGATTCCACCTGAGTAGTCCATACCAATCATTTGAACCTGACTGTCCTGTTTCGCGTCTACACTGGGAACTCTATTTTGAGCAGCGATTTGATGCTCAAATATGAGCTAGCAGATTTTGAAAATGATTTCTTCTAAGAAATTTTAGCTTAATGAATCTAGTTTTCAACGCCACTAACCACACTCGATTCCAAGTTGAATTGAGTGAGTTGTGGCCGAAATCCAAAACTGACTCAATGATTTGAAATCCTCTTTTTGGCTATTAAATGTCTAAATCTTGTTTGGGACTTGTTGTTTTGAAATTCCTGGTGTTAATCACCTACCAAATGCATCTTGAATGTTTCTTAGACATTACCTACACAAAGGGACAGTGTTCGAGACATTTTTGTTGGCCAAACGTTTTGAAAACGGAAAACTCATGTACAAGGCAGATTTGCCTTGAAAATCTGGAAACTTTGGTGATCTGGTTAACCAAATTTCCATGTGTATTTGTGACGACCCCACCTTCCCCTAAGGCGTACCAAAGGGTTCGACGGACCGCCTGTCCAACTCTCGCCAGGACTCACTCACTCGTATCACGCACATACATCCATAGACAATAAATAACGTCACAATTCAAACTTATAATTTACATCGATGCACAATCAATATACAAAGCCTCTATATACCCAAACTGGTTCAAAGTGTATACAATCCAAGTACAAATCATCCTAATCGAGTGATAGCGTGAGTACAAGTCAAAAGTAAAAAAACAAAAGAGGCTACACTAGTCTTTATACATCTCACACCTCGCTCGTACCCCTATAAGGAAAACAAAACTAACGGAGTGAGCCAAAGCTCAGTGAAGTTCCAAATATCAAATTGGCCATCAAATAAAGTAAGAACAACGTGATAGTAAAATAGCGAGCAAACAAGTCGAATCAGAGAAATAACATTTTAGATAAGCAAGAAATATCTGGTTCACATTAACATGTAAGGATACAGTAGCTCATATCCCGGCTCCATCCCAGCTTGATCGATTGGTAGTTGACACTCCATCAACTTTCAAGTAATGAACTAGTCCAGAAAAACCCCATTTCACGCTAGTCTCCGTTCACCGATCAACCCCCTTACCGGGCTCGCACGCCACACGAAACACGGGTGGTTATACTCGAGTATACCGATTAGCCGAGGAGATAACACTCCACTCGACATCACTAATTACTCAGGGTTCGTTATCTAATCGACCATGCCCTTGCCGGCTCGACTCGATTAACTAGCCACAGGGTTTCTGGAATTCCAGGCAAGATATAATTTATACACATGTAGAGCAAATCAATTGAAATTGATGAACAAGAACAAGTCCCGTTAGGGCAAGTGCGATAAAGTTCACCCTTGCCCTATCTAATCACTTTATATATCATGTAACCACATTGGTCAAAGATAAATCACAAATATCAAGTTCAATCAGATATTTGGAAGCACTCACCAAAAGTAGTGCCTCTAGTGATCGCGTCTGGGTTGTACTCCGGGTTTGGAGTCCAAATCTGCGATAAAACTTGACTTAAGAACTTTGAAAATCGACTAAGGTTCGAAACTTAGATGTTTCGTTCAATAAGAATCAAGAAATTGAAATTTACTTGGAGAATAGTCGTGAAACACTTGCTCGCTTTTCAAACTGAAAATTTTTGTAACATGTATACTTGGAAATAACTTTTGAATCGAAAGTGCAAGCAAAACGGATTTACAGGGATTATTACTGCTTTTCCTAAGGGTACAAGTTCGGCTAGCTTCTAACGTATAACCCTCGATAACCAAAGAAGCAAATGGTCTAGATGGTTCAAGTGATATTCATTTATCAACTTTACCCAAGTCGCAAGTATATTTCTCTAGTCCTTGAGCGTAAATTTGGGTAGCATGTCCTTTGTATTTCTCAAATTTTCCAGCCATTTACGGCTTCATTATTTTCCTCAGCCAATCCCAAAGTCATACACAATATAAATTCATCACAATAGCCGTTCAATAGGCTCAAGGTAATACGAGTACAAAATCAAGTTAACAACATGTGCGGAAATGAAGTTTAACAAAAGACAGATTTGATGGGGTTTTGCGTAACTGACACAACTGAGGCTACGCTTATCGGATTGAGGTGAAACCTATACCACTTTGAAGCTAAGACAAATGGCTACAATTTTTATGAAGATCACTTAGTCCAATTTCCAGTGTAACCCAATCAAATTCCCAATTCACAGAACCAAATTCCAACTAACCGGCCAGTTTACCGTACTACATTCAAATGGCCGTATCTCAAGTTACCAAAGTTCGTTTAAGGCGTTCTTGGTGGTGTTGAAAAGCTAAGACAAAGTACTAAAACTTTCATGTTTTGACAAAAAGCTAGTTCAGTACGTATCCAAGTGAACAAATGCAACCAACTTAGTGTACTCTCAAAACTATCCACTGACTTTACTCCTAGGGCAGTCAGGGTATTTTCATCTTTTCACAGGCTACGTTACTCCGATTGAGCTGAAATTTTGTAGGCAGCCATAAAATTCATTCTATACAACTTTCATGTTTTGTGCTAAGCCTAATTCCGCCTCCAACATGATGAAATAGAATCGGGCAGAACTGAAACTAAAATTTCCAGAAATCTGGAATTTTGCTATATTCAAGCTATACTTCTCATTTACCTTGAAACTACCACTACTATCTCCTTTACAAGATTATATACCACATATATACATCATATAGCACTTAACCCATAAGAAACCCTAACTCAAAAGTCATCCTTCTAATCATCAAAATCACTTGAAACAAGCATCACAAGCACAAAATCAACATTAATATCCAACTTAATCATGATTAATGGAAAAAGAATGGTTGATCAGCCATTATACCTCAAGACACAAGCTTGCAAGGATGATCCTTCACCTCCTCTTGAAATTTTTGGTTCCTTAAACTTCCCAAGCTTCCAAACTAATGGTTAATCGGTTTAGTTTTTCTTGGTTGCACTCAAAAGGCTAGATTCAAGGTAGAAGATTGAAACTCTATTCACTCTCTTGCTCCTTCTTGCTCTCGGCCAAAAACAGAAAGAAATGAGGGAAAATGAGCTGAAATAAGGGATAAGAAGGCAAGACAAAAGGTTGGGCAAGGAACCATAGGTGGTTGACACTTGTCACCACCAAAGCCATCCAAGTTTTGCTTTCTTTTTCCTTGCATTTTGGCCACAATTTTCGGCCATATGGCTGAGGATGGGGGGGGTTTATTTTGCAAAAATATCAAGGGTATGTGGTGGTAAGGAAGTGGTGGTCAAGTGGTGGGTTCAATCGGTAGTGATCGATACCTGTCGGTTTGAACCGATTTTTTTTAAATCGCGTATACTAGGGTTTTTGCCTTCTAATCACTAACTTATTATTATCACTTCTAATTATATAGTATTTTCTCATCCAAAAGTCACTCTTACCTACCAAATTTGATCCTCACTCCGTACCGAATAGTCACACTACGGGAAAACGTGAAAACCCTAATTCACTCTAACTTGAAAACGGACAATGAAAACCCTTACTTCTATACTCATTTACACTTATTGTGGGGTGATTGGGTAGTAGGGCCATAATAAATAAATAATTTCCAAATAAAAGGGCATTTTTAAGAAAAATATAAGGAATTTGCAAGTTCTCACACTCTCTCCCCCTTAAAAGAATTTCGACCTCGAAATTCATACCTTTCTTCGCGAACAGGTCAGGATATTTCTCTTGCATGTCTTTTTCTAGCTCCCAGGTTGCTTCTTCCACTTCATGATGCTTGCATAGAACCTTTACTAATGGAATCTGCTTGTTTCTCAGGTCCTTCACCTTCCGATCCAGTATTTGAATGGGTCGTTCTTCATAGGTTAAGGACTCGTCGAGTTCAATATCTTCTGGTGGCAAAATGTGAGTCGGATCCGGATGATATTTCTTAAGCAAAGAAACATGGAAAACGTCATGGATCCGAGGCAAACTAGCTGGTAACTCAAGTTGATAAGCCACATTTCCTATTTGCTGGAGTATATTGAAAGGTCCTATGTACCGTGGTTGCAATTTTTTCCCTTTTCCTGCTCTAATCTTTCCTTTCAATGGGGTAATTCGAAGAAACACCTTATCTCCTATCTCGAATTCCAAATCCTTCCTCTGATGATCGGCATAACTCTTTTGTCGGCTTTGGGCTGTTTGAAGTCTCTGGCGGATCACCATTACCCTTTCGTAGGCTTCCTCAACCCATGGTATTGTAGCCGGATTTATAATCTTTCTCTCTCCTACCTCATCCCAATGGATTGGAGATCGACACCGTAGTCCATATAAGGCTTCATATGGGGCCATTTGAATAGAGGAATGATAACTATTATTATATGCAAATTCGACCAAGGTTAAGTATTGACTCCAACTTCCTCCAAAATCCACAATACAGGCTCTCAGCATATCCTCAAGAGTTTGAATGGTTCTCTCAGATTGTCCATCAGTTTGTGGGTGATACGCTGTACTATAGATCAACTTAGTTCCTAGAGCCTCTTGCAATTTCTGCCTGAATCAAGATACAAACCTATGGTCTCTATCAGATACAATACTCACTGGTACCCCATGTAGTCTCACCACTTCATCCATATAAAGTTTGGCAAGTTTCTCCAAAGAATATTTCATATTTACTGGCAGGAAATGTGCGGTCTTAGTTAATCGGTCCACTATTACCCAAATCGCATCCTGCCCCTTTTGTGTTCGTGGCAACCCTGATACAAAATCCATCGTTAGGTGCTCCCATTTCCATTCAGGGATCTCTAAAGGCTGTAACAGACCTGACGGTTTTTTATGCTCAGCTTTCACCTGTTGGCACTTAAGACACTTTTGTACAAACTGGGCAATCTCCGCCTTCATATTATCCCACCAATACAGGCTTTTGAGATCTTGGTACATCTTATTATTCCCTGGGTGCACCGTATACCTAGAGCGGTGAGATTCTTCCAAAATCTCCCTCTTTAACTCCTCATCCCCAGGTACAACGACACGATTTCGGAACTTTAAGATTCCATCAGGACCTAGGTTAAAGTTAGGCAACTCCCCTTTCTTCACTTTTTCCACCCACTTTTGCACCATTGGGTCCTTCACTTGGCCCTCTTTAATCCAATCCAACAGTGTCGACTTCACCTCAATATTTCCAAAAATCACCTTCTTCGGTTCCAGACGAGGTTTCCATTCACATACATCTTCTAACAAGCTCCACTCTCCCACCATGGAACTTGCTAGTTGAGTCTTTCGACTTAAAGTATCTGCTACAACGTTGGCCTTTCCGGGATGATAGTTAATTGTACAATCATAATCTTCTAAGAACTCCATCCACCGACGTTGTCTTAGATTTAGCTCCTTTTGTGAAAACAGATACTTAAGGCTCTTGTGATCCGTATATACCTCAAAAGTCACTCCATATAGATAATGTCGCCATTTTTTCAAGACAAACACAACAGCTGTAAGCTCCAAGGCATGGGTTGGATAGTTCTGCTCATGAGGTTTTAACTTTCAAGAAGCATAGGCGATCACATTTGTATTTTGCATCAGCACGCACCCTAGCCCCTCTCTCGAAGCATCGGTATAAACCGTGTACCTATCGTTTCCCTTGGGCAAAGCTAATACTGGAGCCATGGTTAATTGGTTCTTAAGCTCTTGGAAACTACTCTCACACTTAACATCCCAAATGTACTTTCCTTGTTTCTTTGTCAAGTTAGTTAAGGGTCCCGCAATTTTCGAGAAGTTCTTTATAAATCAGCGGTAGTACCCGGCTAAACCTAGAAAACTTCGCACCTCTGTGGGATTCTTTGGCCGCTTCCATTTGGCTACAGCCTCCACTTTCGCCGGGTCTACAGCAAGCCCATCCTTTGAAATTATATGACCTAGGAACGCCACTTTTTCCAGCCAAAATTCACACTTGCTGAACTTAGCGAACAATTGGTGCTCTCTTAGGGTTTGCAACACTATTCGCAAGTGTTGTTCATGCTCCTCCCTTGATTTCAAATATACTAGGATATCATCAATAAATACCACTACAAACCTATCCAAGTAAGGTTTAAACACTTGATGCATTAAATCCATGAATGCCGCTGGGGCATTGGTTATGCCAAAAGGCATTACCACAAACTCAAAATGCCCATATCGAGTGTTAAACGCCGTCTTTGGTACATCCTCCTTTCTAATTCTCAATTGATAGTACCCTTGTCGAAGATCCAATTTAGAAAACACCACCGCCCCTTGTAATTGATCAAACAACTCATCGATGTGGGGCAAAGGGTATTTATTCTTAACAGTTACTGCATTCAACCCTCGATAATCAATGCATAACCTTAAACTCCCGTCCTTTTTTTTAACAAATAGCACTGGAGCTCCCCACGGAGACTCGCTCTCATGTATGAATCCCCGTTCTAGCAAGTCTTGCAATTGCACTTTTAACTCCTTAAGCTCAGCAGGCGCCATTCGATAAGGGGTTTTCGAAATGGGAGTAGTTCCGGGTACTAGGTCAGCCTTAAATTCAATCTCCCTTTCGGGTGGCAGTGACCTCAACTCCTCAGGAAATACGTCCGGGTATTCACTTATTACCGGCATATCCTCCAACTTAATCTTTTCTCCCAGAGTGTTAATTAGAAAAGCTAAATAACCGCGTGCCCCATGACTAAGCAATTTCCTAGCCCTTATTCCCGAAATAAGCGCAGATGAGCCTAACATACCCCTTACGTCTAACTTTAAAGTTGCCTCACCTGGTATGCAAAACTCTACCACCTTCATCCTACAATCTACCCGAGCATGGTAATGAGCTAGCCAATCCATACCTAGAATAACATCATACCCCTTAATGGCTAGACTAATGAGGTCGACTACCAATTTCCGTTCACCAACCCAAATATCACAGTTTCTATCCACCTCATTCACAAGTAAAGTTTGGTTCCCCGCAGGTGTTCTTACTTCTAAGTCATAAGGTAGCCTTTCAACTTTCATGTCAATTCCAAGCACAAATGTAGGGTTAACAAAAGAATGAGTGGCACCGGAGTCTATCAAAATTTTGGCTAACCGGTGAAAAACAGGGATCGTACCTTCCACTACCTCCGTTGGTTCAGGCACCGGTTGTTGGTCCAGTGAATACACTCTGGCCGGTACCCTCGACCTGGTCCCTCCGACATTGGTCGGCTTTGGGTTTGACTTGCCAGTCAACTGAGTATCGCTGATCAACGGGCAGTTGACTATCTGGTGCTCTGTACTTCCACACCTTAGGCACTTCCAAGCCTTTCTCCAGCATTCATCCTCTGTATGGTTCGGTTTCCCACAATATCCGCACGTTACTCGGGGAGTGGAGGTTTGGCCTCCCTGTGGAATGCCTCTACCTTGTCCCCTACCACTTTGGCCTCCCCTCTGGGCACCTCCTTTCTGAGCACCTCCCCTAGATGCATTCGAAAACTGTCCACCTCCAGCCCCACGACCAAATTTAACAGGTGGCATGTTCCGGTCACTCCGCACTGACCCTTGGGCTCCACTAGGTACCCCTCTCCGTTTTGCATGAAAATTTCTCACTTGTGCCCTGGCAGTTTCTATCCTTTGGACCTTCTCCAAAACCTCCGTAACGTATTAATTTGGGCCGCCGCCAAGGCCTCTTGTATCTCCACATTGAGCCCTTGCACAAATCTCCGTACTCTTCTTTGCTCTGTAGCTATCAGTTCAGGAACACATTTTGATAATTTCGTAAACTGAGTCTCATACTCAGCTACACTAGAAGTTCCCTGCCGGAGCTTAATAAAATAAGCCTCTCTCTTCTCCTGGACGATAGGTGGAAGGTATTTCTCGTTAAACTCCCGCACAAAGTTTAACCAGGTCCACGCAGTTCCCTCTCTCTCCCATTTGGCCCTAATTACATTCCACCAAGGCCTGGCTGGACCTTCGAACTGGAAAACAGCGAATTGTACTTGCCTATCCTCTGTATAGTTTAAAGCGGCAAAGATGTTGATCATGGCCTCTAGCCATTTCTCGGCTTCCTCCGGGTCTAGTCCTCCCAGGAACTTAGGTGGAGAGAACTTCTGGGATCTCTCTAAGGCCCTATCTTGCCCCATATCGGGGTCCCTAGGTTGATTTACAGGGGCTTGACCCTGCTGTTCCACTAAACGGGTCAGAATATTAGTCATTTGTTGGATGGCAGTTGCCACTTGATCTCCCCCTACTGCCTGGGGTCCAGGTTGTGGCTCAATCATTGCCTCTCTCTCCTCTCTCGGTTTTTGCACCGGTTCCTGTGCTTGTCTACCCCCACGACCACGACTAGGACCGCGTCCTCGGTTAGTTCCCCTGGCTTGACTTCTTCTACCCTCCATGTTTTGGATTTAACCACTATAAACATATAAACAAGGTACGGTATGGCTCATGTAACACGCTTCAAAAAGATAAACAGAGGAAATAAAACGTTTAATAAACAGGTTCTTTATATACATAGCAAACAAATCACATATACATGCCAACCTAGGCAAGTTAAAGGCTATACTAGCCAAGGAACATAGAACAAAAGAAACCCTATTTACATCCACCGTGACACGTCAAAATCAAAAACAAAAGAAAACGTGCCGTCCTACTATGTTCCTGACTATCCCACAAAAGTCTCCTCAATCCTATCAAGTCGTCTGGCTAGATGCCGACCCAACCGACTCCGTGGATGCACTCGGCTCCTCCTCCGGGTCCTCCTCAGGAGCACCAGAAACATCAGGGACTACAGGCACTTGACCCTCTTCGACCAAGTCCTGAATCACATCCTCCACTAGTGCCTCGCACTCAGTCAGGATATGGCCAGTCCGGTCCCGAATATCCTCAACCACTCGCATAAGGCGTCCAGAAGCCGCCTCAGCCTGCTCACGGAAGGCATCCGTCCGCTACTGCTCCTCCAAAACTGAGGCCTCCAACTCTCGGATCCAGGCTCCCTAAACTCGGAGAGTAGCCTGGAGACGCTCTATCTTTAACTGGCACCTACGATTGGCGCTACCCAATCGTCTCCACTCACCGTCCACTGCGAGCACTACTCGATCAAGGTAGGAGTAGGTCTTCCAGCAGTCGCAACGCCGGATCTTGCGCGCTGGAGACCACCGATGCACTGGCCCACCGGGGCTTTCCTGGTACGTGATCACGCGACAGACGGGCCCCTCCAGACATGGCTCGTCAGTAGGAGCGTCAGTAGGTATGTCAGTAGGTACATCAGTAGGTACGGGCTGAGACGGCCCAGCACTCCCAGGAGCATCAGTACCCGCCATCACCTATGTTTGCAAATAACGTTGCAAAAGTAAGCACATGAGACGTAGAAAACAAGACTAAAGGCTAAGCTCGAGAATAAAACCCTTGCCTATCGTATCAAGCACTCAATCTATCCAAATCAATTCACAACCTAGGCTCTGATACCACCTGTGACGACCCCACTTTCCCCTAAGGCGTACCAAAGGGTTCGGCGGACCGCTTGCCCAACTCTCTTCAGGACTCACTCACTCGTATCACGCGCATACATCCATAAACAATAAATAACGTCACAATTCAAACTTATAATTTACATCGATGGACAATCAATATACAAAGTCTCTATATACCCAAACTGGTTCAAAGTGTATACAATCCAAGTATAAATCATCCTAATCGAGTGATAGCGCGAGTACAAGTCAAAAGTCAAAAACAAAAAAGGCTACAATAGTCTTTATACATCTCACGCCTCGCTCGTACCCCCGTAAGGAAAACAAAACTAACGAGTGAGCCAAAGCTCAGTGAAGTTCCAAATATCAAATTGGCCATCAAATAAAGTAAGAACAGCGTGATAGTAAAATAGTGAGCAAACAAGTCGAATCAGAGAAATAACATTTCAGATAAGCAAGAAATATCTGGTTCACATTCACATGTAAGAATACAGTAGCTCATATCCCGGCTCCATCCCAACTTGATCGATTGGTAGTTGACACTCTGTCAACTTTCAAGTAATGAACTAGTCCAGAAAAACCCCACTTCACGCCAATCTCCGTTCACCGATCAACCCCCTTACCGGGTTCGCACGCCACATGAAACACAGGCGGTTATACTCGAGTATACCGATTAGCCGAGAAGATAACACTCCACTCGACATCACTAATTACCCAGGGTTCGTTATCTAATCGACCAGGCCCTTGCAGGCTCGACTCGATTAACTAGCCACAGGGTTTCTGGAATTCCAGGCAAGATATAATTCATACACATGTAGAGCAAGTCAATTGAAATTGATGAACAAGAACAAGTCTCGTTAGGGCAAGTGCGATAAAGTACACCCTTGCCCTATCAAATCACTTTATATATCATGTAACCACATTGGTCAAAGATAAATCACAAATATCAAGTTCAATCAGATATTTGGAAGCACTCACCAAAAGTAGTGCCTCTAGTGATCGCGTTTGGGTTGTACTCCGGGTTTGGAGTCCAAATCTGCGATAAAACTTGACTTAAGAACTTTGAAAATCGACTAAGGTTCGAAACTTAGACGTTTCGTTCAATAAGAATCAAGAAATTGAAATTCACTTGGAGAATAGTCGTGAAACACTTGCTCACTTTTCAAACTGAAAATTTTTGTAACATGTATACTTGGAAATAATTTTTGAGTCGAAAGTGCAAGGAAAACGAATTTACAGTGATTATTACTGCTTTTCCTAAGGGTACAAGTTCGGCTAGCTTCTAACGTATAACCCTCGATAACCAAAGAAGCAAATGGCCTAGATGGTTCAAGTGATATTCATTTATCAACTTTACCCAAGTTGCAAGTATATTTCTCTTGTTCTCGAGCGTAAATTTGGGCAGCATGCGCTTTGTATTTCTCTAATTTTCCAGCCATTTACGGCTTCATTATTTTCCTCAGCCAATCCCAAAGTCATACACAATATAAATTCATCACAATAGCCGTTCAATAGGCTCAAGGTAATACGAGTACAAAATCAAGTTAACAACATGTGTGGAAACGAAATTTAACAAAAGACAGATTTGATGGGGTTTTACATAACGGACACAACCGAGGCTACGCTTATCGGATTGAGGTGCAACTTATACCGTTTTGAAGCTAATACAAAGGGCTACAATTTTTATGAAGATCACTTAGTCCAATTTCCAGTATAACCCAATCAAATTCCCAATTCACAGAACCAAATTCCAACTAACTGGCCAGTTAACCGTACTACATTCAAATGGCCGTATCTCAAGCTACCAAAGTCCGTTTAAGGCGTTCTTGGTGGAGTTGAAAATCTAAGCCAAAGTACTAAAACTTTCATGTTTTGACTAAAAACTAGTTCAGTACGTATCCAAGTGAACAAACGCAACCAACTTAGTGTACTGTCAAAACTATCCACTGACTTTACTCCTAGGGCAGTCAGGGTATTTTCATCTTTTCATAGGCTACATTACTCCGATTGAGCTGAAATTTTGTAGGCAACCATAAAATGTCATTCTCTACAACTTTCATGTTTGTGCTAAGTCTAATTCGGCCTCTAACATGATGAAATAGAATCAGGCAGAACTGAAACTAAAATTTCCAGAAATCTGGAATTTTGCTATATTCAAGCTATACTTCTCATTTACCTTGAAACTACCACTACTATCTCCTTTACAAGATTATATACCACATATATACATCATATAGCACTTAACCCACAAGAAACCCTAACTCAAAAGTCATCCTTCTAATCATCAAAATCACTTGAAACAAGCATCACAAGCACAAAATCAACATTAATATCCAACTTAATCATGATTAATGGAAAAAGAATGGTTGATCAGCCATTATACCTCAAGACACAAGCTTGCAAGGATGATCCTTCACCTCCTCTTGAAATTTTTGGTTCCTTAAACTTCCCAAGCTTCCAAACTAATGGTTAATCGGTTTAGTTTGTCTTGGTTGCACTCAAAAGGTTAGATTCAAGGTAGAAGATTGAAACTCTCTTCACTCTCTTGCTCCTTCTTGCTCTCGGCCAAAAACAGAAAGAAATGAGGGAAAATGAGCTGAGATAAAGGATAAGAAGGCAAGACAAAAGGTTGGGCAAGGAACCATAGGTGGTTGACACTTGTCACCACCAAAGCCATCCAAGTTTTGCTTTCTTTTTCCTTGCATTTTGGCCACAATTTTCGGCCATATGGCTGAGGATGGGGGGGGATATTTTGCAAAAATATCAAGGGTATGTGGTTGTAAGGAAGTGGTGGTCAAGTGGTGGGTTCAATCGGTAGTGATCGATACTCGTCGGTTTGAACCGATTTTTCTTAAATCGCATATACTAGGGTTTTTGCCTTCTAATCTGTAACAGCCCCACCTACCCCTAAGGCGAACCAGAGGGGTTAGCGGACTGCCTGCCCAGCTCTCGCCAGGACTACGGGCAGTTACACGCGATCTAGAACGTTTCGGGAAAGTAAAAGCGCGCTCGGACAAGCCACAAGTAACAAAAGAACAAAATATAAAAAAAAAACGAAACGTCGAATAGAAGCCTGGACAGCAGAATCCGGCCGGAATCTGGCCGGATTAGTGGCCGGATTCTTGGCCGGATACTGTCCAATGAGCAAGTTCACGGATTCAAAAATTTCCCAAGCAATCCGGCCGACAATCCGGCCAGTTTCTTTGTCAACCCCAACATTGTACAGATAACTCAAAGGGTTACAATTTTTATGTCATGTGGAAATGCTAGTTCAGCTTTCGTCATCGAGAAATTTGTAACTCAATTTGATGCAAAAACAAAGTAGTTTCCAGAAATTGTCAAAATATGCCAAACCTGCAGAGGGGAAGAAACGCAAGGGTGTTATGTGACCTTACCCGTTTTTCCACCTTTTTGAACCATTTTTCTGATCAAATTTTGGTGGAAAGTGCCTAAGAAATTATGGAGGCTTGTAGAATCAAAATTTGATGATTTTAAGAACCAATTTGCATCAAATTTAACAAGTTATTTTGGAGTTTGATTCTTCTGTAAATAAGCCCTTCAAGATACATTTTTGCTTAACTTTGAAACTTATAAAAACTACACAAACTGTAATCTTTCACTAGAACTTCCTAGTTCATTAATGCAATATAGCTAACCATAGTTACTTTCATCCAATCCTTGTATGTAGTTAGACATAGATAAAGTTCAGAATGAAGATAGAGATCTTGGTGACATGGCTTAGGTTTTCAAGTTATAAATTCCTAATTGTTAATTCAATTAAACCCAATTACGGCAATTTTTCACAAGTATATGGGTCAAAAGAGTCTAGTGATAATTAAGGTCAATTCCACAGCGAAGATTGTCAACTACTGCTGGTTTTCGAACTCCCCTATTATTTAGACTATTACAACTAAAGCAAATAAATCTACACCACTAACATATAATAAAAGTGGTAAAATTAACTAGAAAATGTACCTAGGGTTATGGAATTCCTATCTATTCATGCAAATGAAATAACCAGTTAAATAAGTTCATTATTTTGGTTATTTATGGTATAATTTCCCAAGATACATAATACACGCTTTCGCAGATATACCAACCATATCTATAACCATTTCACACCTACTAATGTGATATGAAACTAGCTATAGATTCATTAAATTCTATAAAATTACATGGAACAAGTCACAAAGGTGTAACCCTACATTAACGAGTTGACTCCCTAGATTTAACACTTCCATGAATTACTATTGAATCACAATGGTTATTGATGAAACAACACCTTTCGATAATCTCAACTAATGATACCAAGTTAATGATGATTGTAACAACAAAAGTATTAAATAACTTGATCGAGAAATAAGCTTAAACGACTACGAAAACTTCACTTAACAATTATAAAAGTTCATTCATTCCATAGGTTTACGAACTAGCAAGACATAAAGGAAACACAAACAAGAACCAAGCTTGTATTTTCACCAAACATGAGAATCAATACAAGGAATAAAGATATAGAAGATATGTTGCCCATGTCAATTATGCTCCAATTCTCCATCTTCATCCTCAATCTCCTCCCTTGTTTAACTGGATGCAAAGATTGGATAGCTCCAATTGTGTCTTGAAATCACCAATAGGTGTTTCTTGAAGACTCTATACTTTCTTGTGCATATCGAAGTAGAATACTTGCAAATAAATTAGTCAAAAAGCTTGTATGAAATATTCATAACTTGCTATGCAAGTTGCAAAGTTGAATTTAGGATTCACGAGCCTAGATCTGCGAGCTACACCTCATGGATTGCCTCGTGGTTCTTCTTGATTGTAGGTTTGAACTATTTTGCTCAATCTTCAATATTGCTCTATTTTTTTTAACTGCATATTTCATGGTAATGGAAGCCAAATTAGCCTTTCACAAAAAATAAAATTTTGTAGCCCTTTGAGGTAACTTTCCAGTGCATCAAGAATCATCTAATTTGAAGCTCTATAGATTGATAAATGATCAAACTAACTTTAACTCGTCAATCCCCTGTTTCAACTTTCGACAACAATTATGCCGGACTCAATTCACTTCAGTTGATGATTTAATCATTAAACCTACAAAAACATAAAGTTTTCACCACTTTAATCCATAGAAATGCAATTTTTCGTACTTTGAACCACAAAATACAAACTTCACTAGAATCCTAGTTATTTAGCGATAAAAATGACTAAAAGACACCGAAATTAAATAATAAAACATACTTGAAACACTCAAAATACAAACTTATCAAATTTTTCCACACTTAAATTATTGTTTATCCTTGAACAATAAGAAACACAAATCAACAATTGTGAGGACCCGAAAAGCATACCTAATTGCATACATTACTGTTAGAAAATTCGAATGTGCAACTTTGTTTGATTATCGACTACTTAGAATGTTTAATTGATTGCCTTAGACTTAAGTGCTTTAGAATACTTCAAATTTAAGTATGATTAATATACATGGAAATTTAATACGAATTAGAAAAGAAATTAGTAGGGTAATGGTGAGAGGAAACGAAAGTGCAAGGTTTAAACCTTTATTTGTCCATGCAATTGACACCTAGCATAAGCTTGGACATTTGTCCAACTAATGAACAAAAATTGTCCCAACTCGTTGTATATCTTTTCTCTTGGACACAGTGAGAACCCGAAAAATTAGGTTATAATTTATTTTATTTCTTTGAATGCATTTTCTTTACTTTAAATTATTGCCTCAATATTTTTATAAGTGAGTCAAGTTTTTAAATCATTTTCCTTGAATAAGTTGGTTCATATTAAGTTTGTAGCGCACTATGGACGTGAGACCCACTAGCACAGTAAGTGCGATAAATTTTTGACAATTAGGTGAAGTTTTGTATAAAGGGATATTAGTTATAAGGTGCTAGGAGATAATTAGAGGTTAGCTAGATAGTTTAACCATTGGAAGACAAGAGGATGAGGTTAAACCCTAAGGCGCCATTTGTCACGACACTATTGATAGTTGGACTTTGACCAACCTTTCTTCACCTTTACTAAATCAAAATTTTGACCAAATTGTCTTTATTTCTTTCTCTTGCTTGGCCGAACAAAGGGAAAAGAAAAACCAAAGAGAGACCTTCAACTTCAACCTCAATTCTTGCTTCAATCTTGAGTTCCAACCATCAAAATTGCAAAATACTCCATACAAAGTGCTAACTAAGGAAGGGTAGAGGTGTTGGTGGAGTGACTTTGGAGGGAAAAGCTCTAAACTACCATCTTTCTTGTGGTTCTAAGGTAACTTACCAAGAAATCCCTCTTTGCTTCTAATAATTGCATATTAGTGGTTTAGGGTTGCTAAATGTGTAGTTTTGTGAGAAATTTCATGATTGGAGATGGTGATATGTAGATTTTCAGTTTTATTGGTGAGTTTTCTGCTCATATATGAAACTTAAGGGTTGGCCATGATTTACTAGCTTTGACATGTGAAATATCTAGTGTTTATGTGCTAGTTTACTTTGCCTAAAGAAATTTCCAGCTTGGGTGCATAAATTTCAGCTTAGGGTTTCATTTTCTAGCTTGAGTAGGTGATGGTTATATGCTTGATTTAGTAAGTTATTGGCTTGGTATGTATATGCTTGAATTGAGGCTGGTTTGTGGTAAGAATGAAGCCTTGAATTGGCTAGAAAAGTAGTAAACACAAAGGAGGCGCCGCTGAAAATCTTGTCTACATGAAGCCTTGGGCAGCCTTAGGAAATCTGATATAGCTTGTTGTAGAAAAGTTGGAATTTAGTTCCATTTTTGCATTTGAAACTAGTGTCAGAATACTATCAACCATGAAAACTTCAACCTTGTTATTCTTGGTTTTGATGATCACAAAAGTTCGTTTATACTGACCAAGATTGATCAGGCCTGATGGAACAAGGAAAGCATATGTTTGATTGACTCCAGTCTACGATGCTTTGGATGTGGCAAACAAGATTGAAATAATATAAACGAATTTAGTCATTGTTTTGTTCCGATCAAAGATACTGTCTTTTAAGTATGTCTAGTTTGTCATTCTTGGTACTTTGAAATGTTTATCTAACCTCCTTCAAATACAAGTGTTTTTGTCTATCCAAGAATCAGGTTCAAATATGTCATGAAATACAAGACAACCAAAATGAGAAGCAAAAACAGGACAATCAGGTCGGACGGCCGAAAGGAAACTGTCGGACGTCCGGAAGGATCGGACGCACACCTCGGACGCATATCAACCAGATCGGACGTCCGAAAAATTCCAAGATAACTTGCTAACTCTCGGCCTACGATCGGACGCTGTGCTGTCGGACGACAAAAATCTCATCGGACGTCCGAACTTCAACTTGGCGGTTTTCGGACGTTTGGTTCGGACGATGATTTGATCGTCGGACGTCCGAAAGCCCCAACGGCTAGCTGACCCTTCATCTGCCTTCTATCCGTTGGAAGCTTTAATGAAGCCATTTTTGTTCCCCTTTAAAAGCAAACTGTTCTGAACGAAGGAAGGACTTTTGCACACTTTGTTTACAAGATCTCAAGAGATATTTTAGCTAGAAAATAGTCTCCAAAGCAAGATTTGTTTTAAAGTGGTGTGAATTTCTGGTGAGCATTTCTTTTGTGACTGAAAGGATCTTTAGTGTAGCTTTGTTGAGGGTTTTTCTGAGTGATTGTAAAACTTCTTAGCTTGACTAAGTGAGGCTTAGGGCAAGGAAGAAGTGCTCCTTCCATTGTACATCTAGTTGATCTTCTTTCATCTAAGAGAAGTTGCTCTTCCTAGTGTGTGGTCTTCAAGTTTGAGGATAGCTTGGTAGACACTTGGTTTGATTCCCTAATTTACTTTTCTGTTTAATAAAATTCTCATTGCTTGTCTATACTTGTGTTTCTGATCAATATTGCTCTTGTCTTCTAATCTACTTGGTTGATCATTACTAGAAAAGAAGGTAAATTTTTATTAAAGAAAAAGTGCATAAATTTGGTTAAGATTTTAATCAACCCAATTCACCCCCCCTCTTGGTTGTCTTTGGGACTTACAATTGGTATCAGAGCTTGGTCTCCTTGAGATTAAGCTCTAACGGCTTGGAGTAAAGATGACAACCAGTCATGCTATGTTTGTTGAGGGGCAATCTGTTACTAGGCCTCCCATGTTCAGTGGCTCCAACTATGTTAGCTGGAAAGAACGGATGATTATCTTTTTGCAATCTATTGATATTGAACTGTGGTTTATTGTGAGTGAAGGACCGCATGAAGCTAACTTTCTTGATGCAGATACAGGGCTGCTTCGGCCAAAAATGAGAGCTGAAATGAATGCTCAAGATAGGACTAACCTCACATTGAATGCCAAGGCCATGAATGTTCTTTATAGTGCCTTAGATTCAAATGAATCAATTAGAGTGAAAGGCTGTAAATCAGCCAAAGAAATGTGGGATAAGTTAAGAGAAATCCATGAGGGTGGTGACAATGTGAGAGAACAGAGAAAGGCCATCTTGGTCACAAAGTATGAATCATTTAAGATTGAACCTCTTGAGGATATTGACAAAATGTTTTGCAGGTTCACTGACTTGATCAAAGATCTCGAGGTGTTGGGCAAAGAGTACACCTTGGGAGAGAAGAACAGAAAAATTCTCAATGCATTAGGCAAAGAATGGGAAAATAAAGTGACTGTAATAGAGGAGGCTAAGGATTTAAGTTCTGTGCCTATTGAATCTATCATTAACTCACTAACCTCTTATGAGTTAAAACTGAAATCTAAAGTGCAGGAGGAAGAGGATGCTAGAGCAAAAAGAAATATTGCTCTAAAGACTACTCAAAGTGAAGATGATCCAGCTCACTTGGATGATGAAGATTCGGATGGTGATGATAATGATCTTGCTCTCATCACAAGAGGTTTCAAAAGAATCTTGAATAAAAGGAAGTTCAGAAAGGGAGGACCTAGCAATCAATTCCAAAATTATTCATCAAATGCAAGGAACAAAGGAAAACAAGAATTCAACAAGAAGCAAGTGGACAAATGCTATGAATGTGGACAGCCTGGACACTATGCAAACGAATGCCCCATGAAGAAAATGAAAGATGGAAAAGCTGATCGAAAGCCAAGATTCAACAACTTCCAGATTACTTGGAATGAATGCAACTCTGAAGGGGAAGTTGAAGAAGAGGAAGAATCAGCTCAAATGGCCTTCATGGCTATTGGAGATAATGAGGTAACTTCCATACACTCTCAATCTGAAAGTGATGATGAAGAAGATGATGATCTTGAATCCTTTGTTGAAAAACTGCATAATGCTTTGAAGGAATCTTATGATAAGAACAAGCAGCTAAAACAGAAAATTGCTTTTCTCATTCATGAAAATGCATGTCTCCTTCAACAAAATAAACAACTAAAGACTGACAATGAATGTCTTGTAAGAGCCGGATTTGATGTTCAGAATGAGCTTGATAGAAAGACAAATATTTGTAAAATGCTGAAGGAAAGACACGGTGATTTAAAAAAGAGAATGGACAACTTGGATGAGACTTTGAAAGCAAGAAAGCAGGAGTTTATCAAAAGGAACATGTCACCTACACATCCTACTATTTTTCAAAGAACATTTGCACACAACAAAAATGCACATGGTTTCACAACATATAGAAAATGTGGATTGAGATATGTCAAACCAGTACATGTTAAGGACTCTTCCATTATGTGTGGTTTTTGTTGTCAAAGAGGGCATTTGAAAGGTGATTGCTATGTGAAAAGAAATCTGAACAAAGGGATGAAATGCATGTGGTTAGTTAGATACAATGCTAACTATTGCGGACCCAAAAATTAAAAAGGGTACCAAACACTTTCTATTTTCAGGAAAAAGGATCAAACAAGTCCAAATGGTTTATTGATAGCGGCTGCTCAAGGCATATGACCGGTGATCCCTCCTTGTTCATAAAGCTAAAATCAAAATCAAGTGGAAAGGTGACATTCGGTGATGATGTGAAAGCTAAGACAATTGGTATAGGAGATGTTGGTAAGGATGGTGAAACTTTTGTCCATAATGTGCTCTTAGTTGATAACTTAAGTTATAACTTGCTTAGTGTTAGTCAATTATGTGATAAAGACTTGAATGTGTTATTCAAAAAACATGAATGCATTGTGCTTGATTCCAAATATAATATTGTGTTCAAAGGTAAGAGGTTCAACGACATATATATTGTGGTTCTTGATAAAATTGATTCATCTAGCTTGAAATGTCTTAAAGCTTCAAATGAAGATCCTTGGTTGTGGCATAGAAGACTTTGTCATTTTAACATGGATTTACTAAAGGAAATTTCGAAAAAGGAGTTGGTTAGAGGCTTGCCAAAAATCAGTTTTGATAAGGACAAAATATGTGATGCATGTCAATTTGGGAAGCAAACAAAAAAATTCCTTTAAACCTAAGATGTGTGTATCTACTTCTAAACCTTTGGAACTCTTGCATCTTGATTTATTTGGTCCCACTCAAATTACTAGCTTGGGTGGTAAAAGATATTGTTTTGTAATTGTTGATGATTATTCTAGATACACTTGGGTGCTATTTCTTGCTCATAAAGATGATGCCTTCAAGAATTTTACTCCATTGTTTGCTAAAGTGCAAAATCTGCTTGGCTTAAAAATGGTTAGGATTAGAAGTGATAATGGAACGGAATTCAAATATTGTGGTTTTCCAGATTTCTGTGATCATAATGGCATTACACATGAGTTTTCAATTGCAAGAACTCCACAACAAAATGGTGTTGTAGAAAGGAAAAACAGGACACTACAAGAGGCTGCTAGAACTATGTTAAGTGAATGTAGTTTGCCTAAATACCTTTGGGCTGAAGCGGTAAACACTGCATGTTATGTGATGAATAGAATACTTTTGAGACCTATTTTAAAGAAAACTCCTTATGAGCTGATTTTTGATAAGAAACCTACGGTTGGTTATTTCAAAGTATTTGGTTGTAAATGCTTTATTTTGAATCTAAAGGAACATCTTGGTAAGTTTGATAAAAAATCTGATGAAGGAATATTTTTGGGGTATTGTGAGAATAAAAGAGGATATAGAGTTTTTAATAGAAGGACTCTTGTGATTGAAGAAGCTATACATATAACATTTGATGAAACAAATGATGATAATTCCAAAAGTTCGTGTGAGGATGATGATGTAGGTGTTCGAGAAGGAATGGAAAAGCTATCAATTGGAAATGAAGGAAGCTCTAAACCAGCAGCAACTGAAATGGAAAATGAAGTTCATAATGATCAAGAAGAAGAAGATGAAGACAAAAATGATGATCCACTCAAAGATCTTCCCAAGGCTTGGAAATTCAGCCAAAATCATCCAAAAGAGCTTATAATTGGTGATCCATCCGAGAAGGTAAACACTCGTTCCTCATCTAGAAAATTGATTGACAATTTTGCTTTAGTTTCTCTCTTTGAACCCAAAAATATCAATGATGCTTTAAAGGATGAAAACTGGATTTTGGCAATGCAAGAAGAACTTAATCAATTTGAGAGAAATGAAGTTTGGACACTTGTTAATAGACCTCAAAATCAACCTATCATTGGTACAAAGTGGATTTTTAGAAATAAGTTGGATGATAAAGGTGTTGTTGTAAGAAATAAAGCCAGATTAGTTGCCAAAGGATATGCACAAGAAGAAGGAATTGATTTTGATGAAACATTTGCTCCCGTAGCAAGATTAGAATCTATTAGAATGCTTCTTGCTTTTGCATGCTTTAAAGGCTTCAAATTGTTTCAAATGGATGTTAAAAGTGACTTTTTAAATGGTTTTATTGATCAAGAAGTATATGTGGATCAACCCCCCGGTTTTGAAAATACAAAATTTCCAAGTCATGTGTTTAAACTATCTAAAGCTTTATATGGTCTAAAACAGGCTCCAAGAGCTTGGTATGAAAGACTAAGTGGTTTTTTGATTGAAAATGGTTTCAAAAGGGGTGTTGTGGACACCACACTTTTTACTAAGCAAGTGTTGAATGACCTTCTTATTGTGCAAATATATGTTGATGATATTATTTTTGGTGCTACTAATGAGTATCTATGCAAGGAGTTTTCCACCACTATGCAAAATGAATTTGAAATGAGTATGATGGGAGAATTAAATTTCTTCCTTGGACTTCAAATACATCAAGCGCTTGAGGGAATTTTTATAAATCAAGCAAAATATACCAAGGAATTGCTGAAAAGGTTTGGCATGGAGGACTCAAAGCAAGTTGGAACTCCAATGTGCACTTCTACAAAGCTTGACAAAGATGAAGAAGGTAATCATGTGGATGAAAAGCATTATAGAGGTATGATCGGAAGCCTACTCTATTTAACCGCAAGTAGACCTGATATTATGTTTGCTGTTTGCTTGTGTGCTAGATTTCAATCTTGTCCAAAAGAATCACATTTGAATGCTGTAAAAAGGATTTTTAGGTATTTGAAAGGTACATTAGACTATGGTCTTTGGTATGCTAGATCTAATGAGTTTGCACTATATGGTTATTCGGATGCTGATTTTGGAGGTTGTCGTGTGGATAGAAAGAGTATTAGTGGAACTTGTCATTTTCTTGGAAATTGTTTAGTCTCTTGGTTTAGCAAAAAGCAAAATGCAATATCTTTGTCTACAACCGAAGCGGAATATATTGCCGCTAGTGCATGTTGTGCTCAACTTTTATGGATGAAGCACACTTTGAATGATTTTGGATTGTTGTATGACTGCATGCCTGTATTCTGTGATAATACTAGTGCTATAAATTTGACCAAAAATCCTATTCATCATTCTAAGACAAAGCACATTGATATAAAGCATCACTTTATTCGTGATCTTGTTCAAAAAGATGAAATATGTGTAAATTATGTTTGTTCTAAAGATCAATTTGCTGATATTTTTACCAAAGCTCTGCCATTAGATCAGTTCATTCATCTAAGATCAAAATTAGGAATAATCGAAAAATCATCCTAAAATTTCTCAAAGTCTTCGGACGTTCGAAAGAAGATGAACGGACGTCCGATGATGTTCTTCAGCCATTTTCCAGAATTGCGCCTGTTCGGACGCAACTGTCGGACACACAACTTCTTTCGGCCGTCCGACAGTGCAACGGCTCATTTTTTAAAACAACTTTCTTCCTCATTTGCTTCAGACTCTTCCCATTTTATTTCCTCTCGGACGAAAACCCTCTTGTCTCTCACTCTCAAATTCATATCGTTCTGAAGCCCCCATTCCCAAATTGACTCAACCAAAACAGTTCCTGATCAATTGCGAGTCATTATTCCTGATCATTTCACAGAATCATCTATCACTTCGCACATTCCCAAATTTTCTTCAAAACCCTATCTTTTCATAACCGCTCTGTCAAATCTTCTACAAGGCTTTTTTGTTCCAAAATTTTTGTGCGATTCACTTTCCTACTACTATGTGTATCATTTGCATCTATCATTCCATACATTTCGCACAATGGTGAATCTAAGGGGAGGAAAAGTTACTGCCGGACGCAAGCATCCACTCAGGGATGAGGATGAGAGTCTTCCCACTGTCAAACGGACATCCAAACGCTTCAAAAGAGGAGCTATCAAGGGTCAAATGTCACGGCCTACACCACAACCCTCCTCTCAGCCTGAATCTGGACAGGGGACATCTTCTCAACCGCCTCCAAAATCAGCCCCTCCTCCTACATTCTTTGATGATGCTGCGAAAGACAAATACTCCTGGATATCCCAGAAGGGTGTCATCCCTCAAAGAACTGTAAACCCCTCTGAATTTCGCTCCATAGGTTTAGAATCCATTCTGAGTCTATTTGCTTTCCAGAAATGGTCACATCTTATTTCTATGCCAAATGTCTACTATCCTGATATGTTGCATCAATTTTTTGCCAATCTAAGGAAAGGTTCTGACCAAACTGAAATATTTTCCAGGGTTAATGGGGTAGACTTAATCTTTGACTCTGAAATTGTGAACTCCATTTTAAATACTACCATTGAACGTTTATGCAAAGATAAGATTGCTAATTTCTTTTCCTATGAAGAGCTCCCGACTGCGGCAAATCATTTTGATGGGACAAAAATGTTAACCTATTTCAAAAGAAGTTTTTCCTCACCTGCTGATGCTAAATTGAATGATCTGGCCCCTGTGAATTTAATTACTTTTTCTATCATTTCAAACCTGCTTGTGCCTACTGATGGCCATAGAACTGATGCAAACAAAATGGAGTTGTACCTCTTTTATTGTTTTCAAGAAAAAATTCGTATTGATTTTGGTTTTGTCATGTGCAAGTTTTTACTTCGCTATGCCACTGATTCTCGCAGAAAATTATCTTATGGAAAGTTTCTTCAAAAGATTTTTGAGTTTTACAAAGTCCCTATTCTAGGTGTTTGTCCTAAAGAAGCATCTTCTTATGCCTTTACAAAAGGGTATTTTGAAAGGAAAAATCTTGTTTTTAAAGATAATCTGTGGGTTTATAAGAGTGCATCATCTAGTGAACTTAGGTCTAAGGCTGCACATGATCCTTCATCTATTCCACTCACTCCCATTCATCCTAGGAAATCTGCCTCTAAGGCATCTTCCTCTTCCAGTGATGAAGTAATTGAGCTCCTTCGTGAACTCAAACAGCATGTTCTTCTTCTAGAACATGGTCTAATGCTCACTATGTCCTCTGAGCAACAAACTGCCTTCCTAGACAAAAAGAACCTCCTGTTTCCCCCCTGTTGTTGAGGAAGTTTCCCATGACAAAGAGTCACACCCCACTGATCCAAGTTCATCAATTCCGGATCCTGGTTCTTCAACCCCTGTGACTCCTCATGGCACCTCTACATCAGATAAAGGCAAGGCACCAGTTGAAGAGGCTGCTGAAGATGATGAAGAAACTGAAGAGGAGGATCTTGATCAATATCAGCTCTCTCGGAGGACACCTGGATCCACTTAGTTCATCATTTAGGACATTTGCATTTTGTTTGTCTCTTTTATGTTTTTGTGGTATTCAACAATGAATATGTAATGTAATGGATATTTTAAGTTTCGTTTTGGATGTTTAAGTACTGTTTTGATGGATGTTTGAATATTTTGATGAATGATTGTCTATTCTGCTTTTGTGAATGTAATGAATTTGTGGATTGTCTATTCTGATTGATGGTCTAAGTTTTGATGTGTGAACTTGTCTAAATTTGTGAATTTGTGGATGTGTTGATGTGATTGGTTGCCCGTTTGTGATGACAAAAAGGGGGAGATGGTATCAAGTGATTGGATTGAGTGATGATTGATTAGGATATGTTGGATTGATTGTTTAAATTTGGATTGGCTGATATGCTTAATTGTTTAACTCGGATGGGCAGCCTTGTGAGGGGGAGTTTTTCAAAATTTTCAAATTTTGTGATTCACTAAGACAGGGGGAGTTCTTGTCTATTTTGAAAGGGGGAGTTTTCATTGCAATCATAAAATTTCATTTCAAACTTTTGTTTTGTCATCATAAAAAAGGGGGAGAATGTTATTCTTGGTTTTGATGATCACAAAAGTTCGTTTATACTGACCAAGATTGATCAGGCCTGATGGAACAAGGAAAGCATATGTTTGATTGACTCCAGTCTACGATGCTTTGGATGTGGCAAACAAGATTGAAATAATATAAACGAATTTAGTCATTGTTTTGTTCCGATCAAAGATACTGTCTTTTAAGTATGTCTAGTTTGTCATTCATGGTACTTTGAAATGTTTATCTAACCTCCTTCAAATACAAGTGTTTTTGTCTATCCAAGAATCAGGTTCAAATATGTCATGAAATGCAAGACAACCAAAATGAGAAGCAAAAACAGGACAATCAGGTCGGACGGCCGAAAGGAAACTGTCGGACGTCCGGAAGGATCGGACGCACACCTCGGACGCATATCAACCAGATCGGACGTCCGAAAAATTCCAAGATAACTTGCTAACTCTCGGCCTACGATCGGACGCTGTGCTGTCGGACGACAAAAATCTCATCGGACGTCCGAACTTCAACTTGGCGGTTTTCGGACGTTTGGTTCGGACGATGATTTGATCGTCGGACGTCCGAAAGCCCCAACGGCTAGCTGACCCTTCATCTGCCTTCTATCCGTTGGAAGCTTTAATGAAGCCCATTTTTGTTCCCCTTTAAAAGCAAACTGTTCTGAACGAAGGAAGGACTTTTGCACACTTTGTTTACAAGATCTCAAGAGATATTTTAGCTAGAAAATAGTCTCCAAAGCAAGATTTGTTTTAAAGTGGTGTGAATTTCTGGTGAGCATTTCTTTTGTGACTGAAAGGATCTTTAGTGTAGCTTTGTTGAGGGTTTTTCTGAGTGATTGTAAAACTTCTTAGCTTGACTAAGTGAGGCTTAGGGCAAGGAAGAAGTGCTCCTTCCATTGTACATCTAGTTGATCTTCTTTCATCTAAGAGAAGTTGCTCTTCCTAGTGTGTGGTCTTCAAGTTTGAGGATAGCTTGGTAGACACTTGGTTTGATTCTCTAATTTACTTTTCTGTTTAATAAAATTCTCATTGCTTGTCTATACTTGTGTTTCTGATCAATATTGCTCTTGTATTCTAATCTACTTGGTTGATCATTACTAGAAAAGAAGGTAAATTTTTATTAAAGAAAAAGTGCATAAATTTGGTTAAGATTTTAATCAACCCAATTCACCCCCCCTCTTGGTTGTCTTTGGGACTTACAAGCCTTTTCTCAATTCCCATGAATATCTATGATTTTTCAAAGTTGACTGAAATTGCATACATGTTCTGTCTTTTACTGGATGAAGTTGTAACTTGAGGCTCGAATTTGACTAACTTATGGACTGAATCAGCTTTTGTACAAAAAATAACAATTATAGGGATTTGAGTTAAATTTCTACCTGCAAAATTTCAGATCAATTGGATCATTTTAGCTTATGATTTGGCTAGAGCACTCCTCACTGCACAAAAACTCTAATATTCCTGGCCTATTTTTCATCTGTTTCTGACTGTCCATTTTTATCCTAAAAATGTGAGAACTGGGCATTGATGTCTCATGGAAAATGTAGGTCTATGTCTTAGCTTTGAAACGCCATAAAATTTGCTTCAATCTGATAAGTGTAGCTTCAGTTGTGATCAAAACACCAAAGGATGGCAAAGCTGCCATCTTCATTGTTTCTCGTTGCCTTTCTTTTGTTTTCCGCTTCCTTGGTCTGACTTAACATGTACTTCTCAAGTGTTCTAAACCTGATTTCTAACATTCTAAACAAGTATTCAAAACATGATTTTTAGTTGCACATATTGGTTTTGAACTTAACTGTTTTTGATCATTTTCTTTTACAAATTATGCGTGCACCTTACCTATATGACTTACTATACTTTTCATGCCTTTTTTCCTTTGATATAGAAATATAAGTTATGCAGCTTACACTCGTGTTTGATTGGCTCTTTGTGGACAATATTTGACTACAGATTTCAAGAGTGGCCAAGGTGTCGACCCTGAACTGAGTTTTGATTAAACGTGACTTATTTAGGGTGAGTGTTTCTTACATGTTTGTGTATTAAATAACTGTGTACTTGTTGTGAATATTTGTTTGAGTGTTAAATACTTTCTAATGATTGTTAAATGGATTTTCGATGGGCGAGTGTGTGCTTTATCGCGCTCGACCCGAGCAAAAAGTGAATTTTCAATGATTGAATGCTACTTGTGCATGAATGTAAGTCGTTTGGTTGAACTGGGCCCTTGCCCTTTGTTGCCACTCGACTTAAGCCAGAAATGGACTCGGTCGGGAAACGGGTGACCCTGCTATAATGTTTGGTATACTCGAGTATGACCATGAAGGTTGGTGGAGAACTGGCCAGCGAATTGGCTAGTGGCATGAAATCAATGAATGAATGTCAAGAACACTAAAGGAGTTTTAACTTGCAAAAAAATATTTTCTAATATTGGAGGGATAAGGGAAATGGTTGGTGAATAAATGAACAAATGGCTCCACTTGTGTGAGAACCTCGAAAATATATATATATATATATATATATATCAATGCATATTGCATTTGCAGTTTTGATTCTTTAATAAATTCTAGCATTACTTATACTTATTTTAAATAGGTGCGTAAAAACAATTTTTATGTGATAAACAATATAATTGTGCTAAAATATTAAATTACTTGTTTTGTTAAGTTAAATTAATATTTCTGGAGTTAGATTAATTTTATTGCCTTACTATAAATTCTTTGAATTCCGATAGCTAATTTTAAGTGCTCATAACGTTAAGTGTTAACCGGAACCTTAGCCCTAAGACGAAGTCGATAAATTTTAGAATAAGATTTGTTACAAGTACACTTAGTATACGTAGGATGTTAAAATTTTGATAATTGAACTCTTGTGAGATTAGTATATTATTAGGCATTCAAACCACATTTGTGGTAAATTGTGGAATTAGATTAAGAATGAGGATTTAAGTGGATATTCGGAGAAGATGTGAAAAGACCAAATTAACTCTCCACCATTTCAAAATTTACCCTGCAACCATCAAAACTCCCTCGGCCAACCATAAAAGCACCAACATTTGCATTCGGCCGAATGCAATCCTTTCTCCTCTCAAACACTCAATCACTCCTTCAACGGCAAACCACTTCCTCTCCACTACCTCAGCCTCAATCACAACCACAACTATTTCACACCATTCTCCCTTACCTCGTGATCATCGACCAAGAGAGAGAGAGAGAGCTGCATTCTGCAAGCCGAGAGGAGAGAAACGGAAGGAAGCCGTGCGAGTTGCGAGTCGATCAGTAACGAAGGGCAGGGCCCAATTCAGCCAAACGGCTTACATTCATGCGCAACTAGCATTTAATCATTAATCATTGAAAATTTCATATTTATTGAGGTCAAGTGCGATAAAGTACACACTCGCCTAGAAAACTCGTTTTAACAATCATTGAAAGCACTTAACACATTATCAATCAATAATAACAAGCCAATAAATCAAGGAATACAGCCAACAAGGAACACTCATATGCAAGCACGCACGATATGCAAGAAAACAGTTCAAAAGTAACTTTGGAAACAATTCAAAAGTAAATAATGCAGGAAACGATTCATAAATAACTTTAGAAATAGTTTGAGGTCACTCACCTCCACGGCTCAGAAATCATCCATCATATAACATTGCTTTGCTCAAATCCAAGTCTTAGATCACAAACTCAATGCAAACAAATCCTTTCAAAGTTCGGACAGCACTTCCCCTGAATTTGCTTACTTTTTCAGCCATCATGGCTTCATTATTCTTCTCATTCAAACCCAAAGGTACACACACAACAACAAGTTCATCCAATAGCCATTCAGCAAGCTCCAAGTAGTACTAGTACAAGTCAAGCTATGGAAAAGTCCGGAAATGAAAGTTAAGCTCAAAACCAGAAAAATAGTTTTGACGTCATTTTGCGGTAATGGCACCAAAGGTACTACGATTGTCGGATGAAGGTACAAGACCCACCATTTCGAAGCTAAGATATAGGGGTACAATATTGTAGAAGGTCACTCAACCCAGTTTCGAGTGTAACTAGGTCAAAAATGCAAGAAACTATACCAGAATCACAAAAACAGATTCACAGAACGCATTCCAGCGGAAACATCATAACTCAGGCTCTCCAAGTCCAAATCCAGAAATTCCAAAACCAGATAAAATCTAAGAAACAGGGCTACATTTCATCAGAAGACCTCAACAACCAATTCGGAATAAATTCCAGCCAAAAACAACCAATTACAGTCGCAAATCCCAATTTCGGGTAAACCAGAACAGTAATAGTAATTTCGACTTTTCTCACTCTACGCTACTCCGATTGACCTGAACTTTTTTAGGCACCTTTAAAATGTCATTCCATACAACTTTCATGTTTTAAGCAAAGGCCAATTCGGCCTCTATCTAGGACCTAAAATTTCGGACAGAATGAAGAACCAAGAACCCTAATTTTCCAGATTTCTTCCAAAACAGAATTTACTTGCAATCTTCCACTTTTTCCACCTTCTAGAATCATTAAACATCATTTCCAATCATCATACATAACCACATAATCATACTCATATTAAAACAGAAAAATCCCCAAAAATAATAAAAGTTCATCCATCCAACCACAACTCAAAATATAATCCATCAAACCATCTCTTTAGCCATCACAAGTCACTAATTTAGCATAATCAAGAACAAAGAAAGGATGGCTAGACATGATACCTTCAAATATCAAGAAAGGTGATGACTTAGGGATTTTTCTTCCAAAACAACTCCACCAAGAGCTTCAATCTTCCTTAGCTAGCAAGTTTTATGGAGTGATTTGCAATTTAATCGGTTGGAACTCAAGATTTGGACAAGAAATTGAAGTGCAATATGATGCATTTTCTCTCTCTTTTTCTCTCAAAATTTCATCCAAGACAAGCTAAAATGGAGAGAAATTGGGTCCAAATTGGTTTTAGTAAAGTTAGAAAAGTCTTGGTCAAAAGTCAAGGTCCAGTGGTTTTTTGACAAATGGTCCTTTAGGGTTAATCTTATCTTTTTGTCTCTCCAATACAAATATCTTAACACATTGTAAAATAATATCACTTAATACAAAATTCCAACAAGTTGTCAAAAATATAATGCATTTACCGCACTTGCGGGTCCCACGTTCAAAATACGCTCTTAATTTCTCAAAAACTAACCGATACTAGAAAAATCATTTTAAAACTATTTTTGCTCATAAACTTTATCTGGGGAATTTTTCTAATAAAGAAAATGTAGAAAAGGCGGGCGATTAAATAAAATAAACCCTAGAAAATTAGAAAATTTTCGGGTTCTCACACTCATACTTTTCGGGGCGTCACATTAAAGTTAACTTATGAAGAAAGACCAGTCAAGATTTTGGAAAAAGGAGTGAAGGAATTGAGAAATAAGAAGATTCCTTTGGTGAAGATTCTATGGAGAAATCATGGCTTAGAGGAGGCAACTTGGGAATTAGAAGAGGAAATGCAGAAAAAGTACCCCGACCTATTTCTTTAGAAGGTAAGAATTTTGATGACAAAATTCATTTAAGGAGGGGAGGATGTGAGAACCTCAAAAATATATATATATATATATCAATGCATATTGCATTTGCACTTTTGATTCTTTAATAAATTCTAGCATTACTTATACTTATTTTAAATAGGTGCGTAAAAACAATTTTTATGTGATAAACAATATAATTGTGCTAAAATATTAAATTACTTGTTTTGTTAAGTTAAATTAATATTTCTGGAGTTAGATTAATTTTATTGCCTTACTATAAATTCTTTGAATTCCGATAGCTAATTTTAAGTGCTCATAACGTTAAGTGTTAACCGGAACCTTAGCCCTAAGACGAAGTCGATAAATTTTAGAATAAGATTTGTTACAAGTACACTTAGTATACGTAGGACGATAAAATTTCGATAATTGAACTCTTGTGAGATTAGTATATTATTAGGCATTCAAACCACATTTGGGGTAAATTGTGGAATTAGATTAAGAATGAGGATTTAAGTGGATATTCGGAGAAGATGTGAAAAGGCCAAATTAGCTCTCCACCGTTTCAAAATTTACCCTGCAACCATCAAAACTCCCTCGGCCAACCACAAAAGCACCAACATTTCCAGTCGGCCGAATGCAATCCTTTCTCCTCTCAAACACTCAATCGCTCCTTCAACCGCGAACCACTTCCTCTCCACTACCTCAGCCTCAACCACAACCACAACTATTCCACACCATTCTCCCTTACCTCATGATCATCGACCAAGAGAGAGAGAGAGCTGCATTCTGCAAGCCGAGAGGAGAGAAAAGGAAGGAAGCCGTGCGAGTTGCGAGCTGCAACTTTTCTGTTCTGTCCGAGAAGGTGAAACGAGAGGGAGAAAGAGAGAGAGAGGCAGTGCATGAGTTTCATTCTTTCTCTTTGCCCTCAACCAGCTGCAATCACTCCTAACCGTAACACCACAGCTGCACCACCGCAACCATGACCACCACATCCAGTTTGCGAGCAAGCCGAGAGGGAAAGAAAACTTCAGTTCTGTCGCGTGAGTGAGCTTCACTGTGAGGTAATTTCTGGACTGAGATACGTTGATCAAGGGTAAATTAAGCTATTTATGTCCATGCATGTGAAGTCTAGGTGTTCGGATGATGAAATCAAAGCATGAGAAAAATCTGATTAGGAAGAAAATGGAATTGCCGAGAAGCTGAAACGAAAATGCAGCTTTAATTCTGTCTCTTTGTAGTAATCTGAGCTTATAAACATGATTAACTAACTAAGAATTAGGTGATTAAGCGTTGCATGAAGTTCATTAGTTCGGCTAAGCAAGAAAAAAAAATGAAACAGAAAACTGCTACATGCAAGTTCATCCGAGGGTGGTGAACAGAATTTCTGAAATTGTGGATGATTATAGTTGCTGACCGAACTTGATTTGAACTGGAAATGATAAGTAATTTCATTAAGTAGCCCTGCATGTTAGTTTGGGTACTTAACACAATGATTCAGCTGAGGAAAAGTTTGGATTTTATGACCAATTAGTTGCTGGAAATTTTTGGTGGTAGCTGAGAGTTGAGTTGGAATTTCAGCCTGCTTCAGAAATTTTTTCTTGGAGCATAATGGTTGGAAGTTCATGAAATATGTTGTTTTAAGTCTTGTAAGATATTCAGTTGTGAAACACCTGATCTGCTGGTAGAATTGGCCAAAACTGTTGAAACATAGCTGCTGAATTTTTTTCAGTTTAACCGAGGGAAGAAGAAAGAATTTTTCTAGATTTCTTTTGCGAATTTTGGGTTCCAAATTGTTACATTAAAGTTTGATTCACTGTGAAATGTCATATTATTGGTGATGGCACTTCAGAATATATTAAGATGGTCATGCATGTGAAATTTTGGGGAAACAATTTGGTTTTATGGCTGAAATGTTAAGATAGAAGTTACTTGGTGGATAAACCCCTTGCGGTTTAGTCGATGGAATTTCTTGGCATTGGAACAAACACTTCGGAATATAAATTGCTGGAAAATATTTAATCTGCATTTGTGTACGTGTAATGAGATTATTGGTGGCAATCTTGGATATGAGGTTGTTGCAAATCTTGTTCTTGGTTTCAAATACCTGTTAATGACTTTAAACACTTGAAATTTTGGCTAAATTGTGGAATAAATAATTGTTGGATACCAATAGCTAATGATTGATGAAGCCTTGGTCGTTTGAATACATTTTATAGAAGTTGGAATCTTGATGGGATTGTGTTGGATGCCTTGGACTTATTTTGTTCAAATTCTGATTTGAAGTGGATTTATTGAGACCTAGGGCTAATGATTGACGAAGTCCTAGCGAGATTGCTATTTGAAATATAATTTTACTGTAGTGGCCAACTGGGATACAATGTGCGTGTGAACTGAAATCGTGAAGTCCATTTTGGTCCTGTGAACTTGAGTATTTTTAAATCAAGCTACGTGAATATATTTTACCCTAGTATTGAACTACAAAATTTAGTATAGCACGATAATGTTAGAAATTCAAGTGTCGGGAATTTTTAAAACCTTGCAGACAAGTTATTTCTTTCTTTGGCTTAAACTAGCCTTATTATTTCTAGAAAATGATTGCACTAGTTTTTTAAAAAAAAACCCTAGGTATTATTTTCTTTTCTTTTCTTTTCTTAAAAATTGTCCCTGGCTAGTTGTTCTAGAGGGAAATTGTCAAAAACATGAGATTTTAATAATGTTAACTAAAAGCGTAGAAAACTTGCTCGGCAAGAGAACTTACTTCAAGTAAATTAGATTTAGTTGCACCTCTAGAAAGAAAAGTATTTTTAAGGAAACTTGTACGAAATATTTTACTACTTTTACTAGTTTTAACCTTAAGTGGATTGTCGACTTATTTCGAGAAAATAAACTAGTCATATACTAGATAATTTTTTATATACGTAAACCAAGAACTTGTGTAGTAAAACTTATAGTTTTAAAACTTGGTTTTCTAGGATTTAGCGAGGACGCGGATTTCGATTCCCAGCTTGACTTGTGACTTCTCTTTTGGTGAGTGTCCCTGCTTGTTCTATGCTTATTTAGTTAAAGTGTTTTCTTGACTCGATACGTGATAATTTGGAAAATGGTTTCTGATCCATCGAAGTGAGCAGTGTTGTTTATCTCAATTCATATCTTTTGATGATTACAAAACAAACGGATGCTACTAATACTTGTTGTAGAGACTCTTTTCAGAAATAGCACTAAAACAGGTCTGAGGACTGAGAGCAAAAAGAAGATCAAAAAGGTGAAAAGTGCTGAGGATGACGTCGGACGCACAAAAAGAGAGTTTCGGACGTCCGACATCATTTGAGTAACTTCGGACGCATAAAGAACTCAGACTCGGACGTCCGAAGAAGATAAGCCAGGGCTTCTATGATTACTGATCACGATCGGACGCTCAACATCTGAGCATCGGACGTCCGACAAGAGTTGCTGCACTTCGGACTCGACACATTGGACGCATCGGCCGTCCGAAAGATTTGAAGAGGAACCTTCAAGTCAGCATCTCACCATCGGACACATGGTGATAGGGGATCGGACGTCCTAAGAGGTTCAAGAAACTTTATCAGACTCACTGACCTCGCTCGAACGCATAAAAACTGACTATCGGACGTCCGACAGCACCAACGGCTAGTTGACTCTTCAGTTGCCTCCTATCCGTTGACAGCTTTAATTGAAGAGTTTTTTGGTCTCCTATAAAAGGAACAAAGTCAACCACCTCAGAGGATTTTTCATATCAAGTCTACATCAAATCGTGAGTGATTCAAGTGTTAGAATACTCCAGAAGGAACATTTGTATTCTTAGCTTGTGCAAATTTCTTGTAGCTTTTCAAGTGTGTCACAGCTTCTTCAATAGTGTAGCATTGTGAGGGTTATCCGAGAATCTGTAAAACTTCCTTGCTTGACCAAGTGTGGTTTGGGGCAAGAAGGAAGTGATCCTTCCCTTGTACACAGATATTGGTTGCAAGTTTGTTCAACTTGAAGTAGCTTTCACTGTTCAAACTCAAGTGGAGTTTGAAGCCTGATTTGGTTCTTTACTTTCATTTACAGCTTTACTATATAAACTGTTCACCTCTTCATCCTACGAACACCTGTGCTTTCTTGAGAACTGATCCACTACGTGGTCTCTGTGAAAAGAAGGGTTGGCTTGAAAAGAAAAGTGGACCATATCCTATCTGGTCTTAGGAAACCTAATTCACCCCCCTCTTAGGTTATTTTCGATCCTTACAATTGGTATCAGAGCTTGGTCTCCTAGAGATTAAGCTCAAGCGGCTTGGAGTAAAAATGACAACCAATCATGCCATGTTTGTTGAGGGGCAATCTGTCACTAGGCCTCCCATGTTCACTGGTTCCAATTATGTTAGTTGGAAAGAAAGAATGATTATCTTTTTGCAATCCATTGATATTGAGCTATGGTTCATTGTGAATGAAGGACCGCATGATGCTAACTTTCTTGATGCAGATACAGGTTTGCTTCGGCCAAAGACAAGATCTAAGTTGAATGCTCAAGATAGAACCAATCTCACATTAAATGCCAAAGCCATGAATGTTCTTTATAGTGCCTTAGACTCAAATGAATCAGTTAGAGTAAAAGGATGTAAATCTGCCAAAGAAATGTGGGACAAGCTAAGAGAAATTCATGAGGGCAGTGACAACGTGAGAGAACAGAAAATGTCTATCCTGGTCACTAAGTATGAATCTTTTAAGATGGAGCCTCATGAAAACATTGACAAAACGTATTGTAGATTTAATGATCTGATCAAGGATTTAGAGGTGCTTGAGAAGGAGTACTCTCTAGGTGAGAAGAATAGAAAAATCCTGAATGCTCTATCAAAGGACTGGGAAAGCAAAGTGACTGCCATTGAGGAAGCCAAAGATCTGAATACTTTATCCATTGAATCTCTGATTAACTCTCTAACTTCTTACGAACTGAAACTTAAATCTAAGATGCAGGATGAAGAAGACAACAAGGTAAGAAAGAGTATTGCTCTGAAAGCGTCACAAGACGAAGATGAAACAGCCTCACATGATGGCGATGATTTAGAAGGTGATGACAGTGATATTGCACTCATTGTCGCGCCCCATTTTTTTAATAAGAAAAATAAAAGACGAGTTTAGAAAAAATGGCTTTTGATTCAGGTTTTTTTTTTTTGATTGGAAAATGAATTTTTGATTTAAAAGAAAATGAAAAACATGGGTCTAAAATGGGACTTGAAAATGCGACGATTTGACCCAAAATATAGTTTAAAAAGGGTTTTTGAATAAAAATCGGAGTCGCCACTTGGTATGGAGTTAAGGTGTACCAAGTCACCTAAAAATGAATTTTTAAAGAAAGTAGAAAAAACCTTTTTAAACGACTCCAAGCCTACAAAAATCAGAGAAAAAGATTCGGGAGTCACATTTGAAGAAAGGGAAGGCAAGGATAAGAATCCAAGGCACCCTTTCAACCTAGCCAAGGCTAGTTGCGCGATTTAGTCAAAGATTTTCTTATTTTATCCTTAAGATTTATCACATTTGGATGTACTATATGAATGCATACCCTAGACCTAGGGGGGTCGAAATGTATCTTCAAAGCTTACTTGGTACCAATCACATTAATCGTGACGCCCAATAAAGACTCTTCGAAGAAGTCACGAATAATGCAAGTCATGAGACTCGAAAGGAAATAAAAGTAAAGAAAATAATAATATACAAATGTGTATGACCTAAAGGAATGTATCATAATGGGTGCGGGGACTAATGTTCGTGACTCAATTTTCCCTTTAATAGAGGGAATACGAGCGTGCTAAGGCTAGAAAGTCAAACTCGTCCATATCCCATACTCAAGGGGTTTTTTCTAGTCTAATCAAGCATATGTACTAATCCTAGGTCTGATACTTAGATGAAATGCAAGTCTAATGTCATGTTTCATACAAAGGGGTAAGGAATATACATATATAAGGGAAAATACAGAATAAGGGATACAAGTAGAAGAGAATATGGGATAAAGGATGTACATATATAAGAAAGTGTCATGCAACATGGTAAAACCCTAAAAAGTGAAAACATGCATGAGATGAAGTGGTTTTATCACACAACCATGATCTAACGCTCGAGGGGCTCCTAAGGGTCTAGCGTTGAACTAGCCCATGTCTACAATTTCCCACTAGCATTGGACTAGTGAGAAAAGTCGGAACAAAGGGCCACAACTAGCGTTGGACTAGTGTGGATTCGAGGAGAAAACCATGACTAGCATTGGACTAGCCACGGTAACGTGCATTCATCCACATAATCAAATATAATGCTAGAGCAAATAGACATGCGAAGCACATAGTTTCATGTAGCACGTAGCACATAAGCATGCTCATCTAGATGCAGAAGCCTAGGGAAAGCGGTAACACATAGCACATAGGCATGCAAACCACACAAAGCAAAATTGAGCAAATGAACCCCTAACTATTACACTTGGGGAGGCCCTACTACAATCTAAGGGGAAAAGGGTAAAATAAATAATAAGTACCTAACTATTACAAATTTGGCATTCAAGTGCCTTTCAAATGATCAAAATTGAACTAAAATAAATATACAAAACTAAAGCCAATAAAACAAACAAATAAATAAATGAAATAAATAAATAAACATTCAAGAGGCATGCAATTAAACACGTAAAGTCACATAGGGCACGTAGGGTCAAATAAAGTAAGAAATAAGGGATAGGGTGTACCTCCCTTGAGTTGGGGCCCCAATGGAGTGAAATTATTTATTTATCCTCCAAAATAAAAGAAAAGGTCAAGGTACCAATTTATTTGGGAAAATTAAAGAAAATATGCAAACACAAACTCCCTTGATTATACAACCCTTAAAATTATGAATTAAGTGCAATTGAAACAACGCACGGTGGTTAATTAAAGTAAACAAACAAGGAAGTTACAAAATTAAAGCTGCCAAGGACTAAATTGCAAATATCAGCAAGTTTTTTAGGGTCTAATCACAATTTCCAGAACTTTTGAGGCAAAACTTGAAGGAAAAAATAAAGCTCAAGGACCAATTTGCAAATTGTATCAGGGACCCAATTGAAAGCCTTTATAAAAATCTTGGGGTCAAAATTATGAAGTCCCAAAGTTCTGGGTTTAAATCACAAAGAAAAGCAATCATCTCCTCTAAACAGATTAAGCATCAGTTTCCATTTTCGTCGAACTCACGAAAGCAATCATCGTTCGGGCAATTTAACAAACAAGTTGAGGGCATTAGGATTTCATCAGATTTTTGCTTGAATTGAAGTTAATCAAACTTCCAAAATTTTTCAACAATCAAGAGATTTCAGTGCAATTCAACACATACGGCACGGACAATCTAAAATTATGAACAACAACATGAAATTTCCACCGAACAAATGCATGGTAGACGTGTTCTGAAAAATTCCTAAAACCAGTGCTTGAGAAAACAAAACGGGAATGTAGGTGAAGGGGACAACTTACGGTGATCTATAAGCAGTGGTGCCGGAGACCTTGCCTTGGAGGTTGAGGGAGCAGAGAGCAGAGCAGGCGTTCTGCATAGCAGGAAGGAGGTTGGAGGAAAGGGAGGTGTCGTTGAATATGAGGACCTCGCTGCCGACGGCGATGCAGGTGATTCTGGTGATGGTGGCAGCTCCGGTTCTTGGGCAGGCGTCGGCCGCTTGTTGGTCACGCTAGAGAAGAAGGGTTGTGGCTGCCTGGTGGCCGCAATGGAGGTTGCGCGCGGTGGTGGCGATGGCGGACAGCAGCAGCAGCGGATGCGGACAGGTGGTTGGAGCTGGGTAGATGGTGAGGGGTTGGTTATTCGGGTCAGCCAGGAAGAAGCGGAAGAGCATGAGGAAGTGCAGGGGTGGTGTAGGGCGGTGGTTATGGAGGTTTGCGCGCGGTGGTGGCGATGAGCGGCGGTTGCTCTACTTTTCCTTTTGTCCCCTGCCTCACAAAGCTCTCTTTTCTCTCAAACCCTTCTCGGCTCTCCTGTTCTTTTTTTTTTTGCCCTCAGATGAAGCTTTTCTTTTTTCCCTCCTACTCCCCCGCCAACTCTGTTTTCCTCTTGTTTTTTTTTCTCATTCTCTCCTGTCTCTTCTCTCATTCTATCTCCCAACCCTAGCCGCCTCTTCTAGATTATCCTCCCCTTTTTTGCTCTCGCCCCCTCGCTTCCTCTACCTTCTCTTGCGTTCTTTTTTTCTGGCCGCCCTCCTTTCCTTTTCTTTTTTTATTTTTCTTTTCCCAAAAATTTCTTAAGCCCCCAAGTGTCTCTAACACCTAACCCCTAGGTGCTTTGTTGTCTAGTATCCAAAGGGACACTTGTCCCCATGCATGCCCCCATCCACTTGTCATTCATTTTTTTTTACTTTTCCTTCTTTTTTCTTTTTCCTTTTTCTTTTCCTTTTCCTGAAATTTAGTATATATATATAAAAAAAATAATTTAAAAAAATATTTTTAACCATAAATAAATTAAAATAAGAGACCCAAAAACAAAAATAAAATAAATAAATAAACTAAAAAACCTAAAATTGAACACATAAAGCTAAACTTAAATCAATTAAATAAACAGAGTTGAAAGTCAAAAATTTGGTGTCTACAGTTTGACCCTCTTTGTCTGAGTTTCGAAGAAACTTGAGACAAAGACGTAGACACCAAATACTTACCTGTGTCATTCGGTTGCCACTATTCGAACGACTGCCGTTTTTGAAATGAGAACTGACCTCTTTAACAAAATTTTTCAAATGGGACTGACCCAGACGAGCAACTTAAAACGGAACTGACCCGAACAAGAAATTCAAAATGGGATTGACCAAAACAGGAAATTTAAATCGGGACTGACCCGAATAAGAAATTTAAATTGGACTGATCCGAACAGAAAATTTTAAATCATGGGACTGACCCGAACAGAAAATTTTAAATCATAGGACTGACCCGAACAAACTTTAAATAATGGGACTGACCCGAACAAACTTTAAATCATGGGACTGACCCGAACAAAATTTTAAATCATGGGACTGACCCGAATCAAACTTTTAAAATCATGGGACTGACCCGAATAAAATTTAAATCATGGGACTGACCCGAATAAATTCTAAATCATGGGACTGACCCGAACAAACTTTTAAATCATGGGACTGACCTGAACAAAATTCAAATCATGGCGAAGTGAAATGAAATAAAGCGTTAGTGGGACGGACCCATGTTTAGTGGCGGTGAAAATGAAATGCACGCTAGTGGGACTGACCCATGTTTAGCGGCAATGAAAACGAAATGCACACTAGTGGGACTAACCCATGTTTAGTGGCTGTGAAAATGAAATGCACACTAGTGGGACTAACCCATGTTTAGTGGCAATGAAAATGAAATGCTCACTAGTGGGACTGACCCAACGGCTAGTGGCAATGAAAATGAAATGCACACTAGTAGGACTCACCCATGTTTAGTGGCAATGAAAATGAAATGCTCACTAGTGGGACTGACCCATATTTAGTGGCGGTGAAAATGAAATGCACACTAGTGGGACTAACCCATGTTTAGTGGCAATGAAAATGAAATGCTCACTAGTGGGACTGACCCAACGGCTAGTGGCAATTGAAAATGAAAGGCTCACTAGTGGGACTGACCCAACGGCTAGTGGCAGTGTAAATGAAAGGCGCACGAGTGCGCACTAGTGGGACTGACCCAACGGCTAGTGGCAGTGTAAATGAAAGGCGCACTAGTGGGACTAACCCAACGGCTAGTGGCGGGGTAAATGAAGGGCTCACTAGTGGGACTGACCCAACGGCTAGTGGCGGTGCAAAATGAAAAGCTCACTAGTGGGACTGACCCAACGGCTAGTGGCGATGCAAAGTAAAATGCTCACTAGTGGGACTGACCCACGGCTAGTGGCGGTGTAAATGAAATATGCTCACTAGTGGGACTGACCCACGGCTAGTGGCGATGCAAATGAAATGCTCACTAGTGGGACTGACCCACGGCTAGTGGCGGTGTAAATGAAATATGCTCACTAGTGGGACTGACCCACGGCTAGTGGCGATGCAAATGAAATGCTCACTAGTGGGATTGACCCACGGCTAGTGGCAGTGTAAATGAAAAATGCTTTGACAATCGATCAGTGGGATTAAACCCGAGCTTGCCGTGATGAAACTTGATTTGATTTTTGATTTTTTTGATTTTTTGATGATTTTTTTTTCTTGATTTTTGAGAATCTTTTCAAAAATAATTTGCCCCAGTGTAGTGAATTGGTCAGTGGGATTAAACCCGAGCCTGCCATGAGAATCGGTCAAAAAATTAAGTGTGATTGTCAAAAAAGAGGGGGATAGAAGAGTGCGCGGCGTATGCTGAGACATTTCCAACAAGAAATTAATTTGATTTTTTAAGAAACAAGAAATTGAATTTGATTTTTCCTGATTTTTCCTGATTTTTTGATTTATTTTTGATTGATTTTTTTTTCTTATCTTTTCGAGAGAATCTTTTCGACAAAAATTTGCCTCAGTGTAGGGCCTTTTTCTTCTTTCTTCTTGTTTCTCTTTTTCCAGTATCGGCCTTCCACATCACTGGATGCTTCTTCATTATGTTCAGCCATGAATACCTGCACAGGGGGATCACCAAAGTACAATATGCACTTAAATTTCTTATTTTGAAAATTAATGCAACTACTACTCATGAAAAGAGCAGCGTGATTGATTCGAAATTCTCAAATGTATTACAAAAAATCTGCCCCAGTGTGGGCTTATTTTGTGAAATCTCTCAAATGAAAATTTGCCCCAGTGTGGGACCATTTAATTGCAAAAATTTGTTTGAATGACACTCCATTTATTTGGACAAAGTAAGAAACTATGCTTCCTAATAGAAAATTTCATGATGAATTTCTCAAAGTAATACCAAATTACATGTGATTCATTCCTCACTTTAGCATTGATGCTTAGGGTAATGGGTCACCGCTTCTTGTTAGCTCATCTTTCAGGACCAATCAAGTGGATATTATTTCTGATCTTGCGGTGACTAAGAAAAATAGGAGGTTAGGATCTGTCTTATTCTTGTGCCCAATGGTATGTAATCCATTCAATATCACATCTTAGTGAAAGCAAATAGTTTGTCACCCCTATTTCTTAAGAAAATTTAGCCACATATAAGCTTTTTAGGCTTGTAACATGTGGGCAGAAACGATAGCTAAACATGTGGAAACAGGTTATAGCCTTCAGATCACAAATGATTGATGGATTCCTCAGAAGTATAATCCTCACTTCGAATTGTCATGAAAGATAAGTCAACGATGGACTTTATGAGCTTGTAATGTGGCTTGAAATCGATAGTTAAAGAATAAGACTTTCAAGGGCGATGCACCGAAGATCGCATTTTTCAAAAATTGCTTAAATTTTGAATTCCAAGAACTTGGACCTTGTTTGCCTTTCATAATCACTCAACAGGGACTTTCAGTATCGAATCTTTTTGCATTTTTCTTTGCATTCATTTCGCTTGCTTTTTCCTTTTTCTTTTTTCAAAAGTGCCCTCACGGGTTTTCACATGAAGAGCAGTGTCAACCTCACACCTAATCAATTCAGAAATACATTTAAAAAATTCCTTGGCATCAGTATATGAGCATCACTTGCCCATTAGAAAATTTCTTGACAGAGATATTGCAAAGAATAGAAGTCAGGACTTTCGGCTTTTGTAATGGGGTCAGGTGGGGTGCTTAGAAAAGTTAAGGCTTGAAAGCGGATTTCAAAAGTGGTTTAAATGATCTGAGATCGCATTATTGTATTAACTCTCTTTTTAGGGTTAAATCAAAACTTGTCCCAACTTATTCTCGACTGATGCTCTTTTCTCTTTCATTTTATTTTTTTGTCTCTTTCTCTTTTTGGCCTTCTGCCATTTTTTGAAATTTTTAAAATTTGCCCCAGTTTATGTTCAACCGAGGTTCTCTTTTCTCTTTTTTTCTCTCTTGGGACTTTTCTTTCTTTTTCAACTCAAACTTGCCCCAGTGTAGGGTTTGCGATTCTCAGGGGTTGCCAAATGAAACATTTTATTCTGAAGGCTCAAAAGGGACAACTAGGGATAGAATGTTTGATTGGAAAAGAAAAGGGCCTGACTTTGTTCCGTTTCTTACATTAACCCCGAAAGAAAACTTTCATTAATGCGACATTTCTTGCCTGCATCTGAATTAATTGACTGAGGAAGACTCCTGTTCATCTATATCTGTGAAACATAGGTGATTCGCCGGACAAAACTCTTCCTTTTCCTTTTCTCTCTCTCTTTTCTTTTCTTCTCTTCTTCTTTTTTTCAAAATTGAAGCCCAGGTAGGATCAAATTTCTCCAATTTACAATTCTCTATTTTCCTTTAATTTTAGCAATTTTGCCTTTCTCTTTCTTTTGAAAAATTCTCCAATCTCCTTCCCCAATGTGGGGTGCGATCATAAGTGCCTTGTGAAAAGAACCACCGATTTTAGCTCAAATGAGGATGCAAGGGGTAAAACAGTGTTTAGATTGTAGAAACGATGGTCAAAACATCATTCTTACGCTTCATGACAACCAAAGTAACGAATTGCTCAATGAAAATCCATTCCCTTTTGCTATTTGAAAATTTTCCAATGTAGGGTAGTGATCATTAAGGCTCTTATTTGAAACGAAATTATTCTTTCACAGGCTCAAATGGGAGAACAAGTGATAAAATCTGTATGGGTAGAGAAACGAACGCTCAAAGTATCATTCCAAATTTTCAAAACAAACAAGAATAATGCACATTTTTGCTTTCACTTAGATGTGAATTGAATATAATTAGACACAGTAGACATTTTTCAAGCAAAAATTGCCCCAATTTGCAATTTATCAATCAATGTGACTGATTTTTTTTTTTAGCACTCTTATTGTATAGCTCGGATCACCAATTGAGTGTACGTAAGGATTTTAGAAAGCATACACTTGTGAAATTTCAGGCTGGAGGTTGAGGAAATCTCAATTTAGTTTTATTTCTTAAAATTCATCATGAAATCTCCAATGAGCAAAAGAATGTACATGAATATATACAAAACAATAATTGTCTAAAAACTTTATTGCTGAAAAAAGTTTAAAACAAAATTTTTCGTTCAATTATAATACAAATGAGAAGAGAAAAACTTCTAAAGAGCTCCACATATACACTTTTTGTCTCTTTTTCTTTTGGGACAAAAATGTATTAACAAATCAGATAAACAGAATTTCCCTTTGAAAACAATTATAAAGTCTCTCAGAGGCTTTAGGCTAGAGCTTTCAAATGGATCTTTCATGTTTTCATTGTAGGATCTGCCCAAGAATCAAGTAATACTTGTAATTTTCAAATTTTAGCAGACATAAAAAAATAATTTCACTTTATTAAAGCATTTTTATGAATGCAGGGGAGGGGGAAAACAAAAGAAAAATACCCCGAGTTAGTAGGCAAGACTACAAAATCAGTATGCATGTCCTATGGGGGAACCTTTTTATGCCAAGGGTAGGCCTAGCATGAAAATGCAATCCTCTAAGGGTAGGCACCATACAATACCTGATGAATCCGATCAACTGAGTGAAAAAGTGATTTGAAAAAATTTGGCCAATTGGAGTGAGAAGAGACATTTGTCTGAAAAATGAGGACAAAGTCTGAATGGATTGCTTGCTTTGATCAACATATGATATGTGAAAGAGAGCTTACTCTTGAAAGGATGGCAATGTCTTGACTAATTTATTCAGTGAACCTTAGATTTAAACCCTAAAGGGAATAAACAAGTCAAATGGACAGGATGAAATTGATGATTTATTCAAAATTGACTAGATTACCTTAAAAAGGGTAAAATGATCAAATGCATTGAATGAAATTTGATTATTTATTCAAAAATCGACTAGATCACCCTGAAAAGGGTAAATTGGTCAAATGAATTGAATGAAATTGATGATTTATTCAAAAATCGACCAGATCACCCAAAAAGGGTAAATTGGTCAAGTGAATTGAATGAAATTGATGATTTATTCAAAAATCGACCAGATTACCCAAAAAGGGTAAATTGGTCAAATGAATTGAATGAAATTGATGGTTTATTCAAGAATGGGTTGAATTGTCCACCCATTGGTAATTTTTCAAAAATTCATTGCAATGTATTAGTCCATGAGCCTCCTAAAATCAAGATTTGGCCTCAATATATTTATCGTCTCAACAATGAGGAATCATTTGTGAATTACTTCGAGTTATTGTCCTTTACACAAGGGATGTTTACCAATTATGTTAAAACGGCCAAAAGATGATTGTTAGATGCTCATATTCCAAAGATTGCTCTATGAAAATGATCGGATCCTACCTTACCTTGTGCACTACCCCTTTGGATGGTACAAAATGTAAACGTGCAAGTCTCATTGGATTATATATCCGAGACACAGGGTGGTTTATTCCTAGCACGGGATCCCCTAAATGGCATTCCCTTCTAAGGTGGATGCATGATGCCAGTTTATTAAAGCAATAAAATATGCAATTCAAATGAAAACGTGACCTAAGGAACCCTTTATATGCCAGGGTAAGCCTAAAATGACATGCCATTATTAATTTACGAATGACATATACCAGAATTTCTAAACGTGCAATAGCCTATCTATAAGGGTAGGTCCTAAAAGAGGATCATGCCAGATCTTTTATTTCCTAATGTTTGTGAATGCAAAAGACAAGAGACAAGGAAACGTCAGTTCAACACATAATCACATAACACGTTGGACAATTAGATGACATAAAAAGCAACAAGATAAATAAGGAAAAAGGGGTAGGACCCCTTCCCTCGTGCCTAGTGTCCTTAATAGGGTAAGGTCGACTCTACCCTAGGTAATTCTAATATGGATGCACGAGGTTTGGCTCACTAATGCATCTAAACTCAATAAGGCTTTCGCTCCCAAGCCTTCAGACCTAAAGGCGAAGGGTCATCACTCCCAGGGCCTTCGATCGGTAGCTCGAGTGATCCCTTAGGTAGCGCTATGGGCGCAGAGCACACCATCCGCCTACCCAAGGCAATCAATCCTAATCCTACAAGGAGGTGTGGGATGGCGCTCACGAAAAAGAAAAAAAATAGGGTAAATAAAACTATACATGCACGTATGAAGTGCTTCGTTTGGAGGGGAGGGATCGAGAACCAACGCGAGGCTCAAAGGTAATATCCCCCCACCCAAATGCAATGCAAAGCGCGAGATCACATCACATAAATCATTCACCCATCAAATCAATCGTACGCAAATGTGTGAGGGAATGAGTTGATACGCGCGAAATGTAAAAATCCTAAAAAAGGAAAAATGCAACCCTAAACATCCAAATGCGATATATGAAAAGGTTAAAAGAAGAAAAGGATTGACTAAATCAAATTTGCTCGGACTCTCTAAGTCCCCAGTGGAGTCGCCAACTGTCGCGCCTCATTTTTTTAATAAGAAAAATAAAAGACGAGTTTAGAAAAAATGGCTTTTGATTCAGGTTTTTTTTTTTATTGGAAAATGAATTTTTGATTTAAAAGAAAATGAAAAACATGGGTCTAAAATGTGACTTGAAAATGCGACGATTTGACCCAAAATATAGTTTAAAAAGGGTTTTTGAATAAAAATCGGAGTCGCCACTTGGTATGGAGTTAAGGTGTACCAAGTCACCTAAAAATGAATTTTTAAAGAAAGTAGAAAAAACCTTTTTAAAAGACTCCAAGCCTACGAAAATCAGAGAAAAAGATTCGGGAGTCACATTTGAAGAAAGGGAAGGCAAGGATAAGAATCCAAGGCACCCTTTCAACCTAGCCAAGGCTAGTTGCGCGATTTAGTCAAAGATTTTCTTATTTTATCCTTAAGATTTATCACATTTGGATGTACTATATGAATGCATACCCTAGACCTAGGGGGGTCGAAATGTATCTTCAAAGCTTACTTGGTACCAATCACATTAATCGTGACGCCCAATAAAGACTCTTCGAAGAAGTCACGAATAATGCAAGTCATGAGACTCGAAAGGAAATAAAAGTAAAGAAAATAATAATATACAAATGTGTATGACCCAAAGGAATGTATCATAATGGGTGCGGGGGACTAATGTTCGTGACTCAATTTTCCCTTTAATAGAGGGAATACGAGCGTGCTAAGGCTAGAAAGCCAAACTCGTCCATATCCCATACTCAAGGGGTTTTTCTAGTCTAATCAAGCATATGTACTAATCCTAGGTCTGATACTTAGATGAAATGCAAGTCTAATGTCATGTTTTATACAAAGGGGTAAGGAATATACATATATAAGGGAAAATACGGAATAAGGGATACAAGTAGAAGGGAATATGGGATAAAGGATGTACATATATGAGAAAGTGTCATGCAACATGGTAAAACCCTAAAAAGTGAAAACATGCATGAGATGAAGTGATTTTATCACACAACCATGATCTAACGCTCGAGGGGCTCCCAAGGGTCTAGCGTTGGACTAACCCATGTCTACAATTTCCCACTAGCATTGGACTAGTGAGAAAAGTCGGAACAAAGGGCCACAACTAGCGTTGGACTAGTGTTGATTCGAGGAGAAAACCATGACTAGCATTGGGCTAGCCACGGTAACGTGCATTCATCCACATAATCAAATATAATGCTAGAGCAAATAGACATGCGAAGCACATAGTTTCATGTAGCACGTAGCACATAAGCATGCTCATCTAGATGCAGAAACCTAGGGAAAGCGGTAACACATAGCACATAGGCATGCAAACCGCACAAAGCAAAATTGAGCAAATGAACCGCTAACTATTACACTTGGGGAGGCCCTACTACAATCTAAGGGGAAAAGGATAAAATAAATAATAAGTACCTAACTATTACAAATTTGGCATTCAAGTACCTTTCAAATGATCAAAATTGAACTAAAAAAAATATACAAAACTAAAGCCAATAAAACAAACAAATAAATAAATGAAATAAATAAATAAACATTCAAGAGGCATGCAATTAAACACGTAAAGTCACATAGGGCACGTAGGGTCAAATAAAGTAAGAAATGAGGGATAGGATGTACCTCCCTTGAGTTGGGGCCCTAATGGAGTGAAATTATTTATTTGTCCTCCAAAATAAAAGAAAAGGTCAAGGTACCAATTTATTTGGAAAAATTAAAGAAAATATGCAAACACAAACTCACTTGATTATATAGCCCTTAAAATTATGAATTAAGTGCAATTGAAACAACGCATGGTGGTTAATTAAAGTAAACAAACAAGGAAGTTACAAAATTAAAGCTGCCAAGGACTAAATTGCAAATATCAGAAAGTTTTTTAGGGTCTAATCACAATTTCCAGAACTTTTGAGGCAAAACTTGAAGGAAAAAATAAAGCTCAAGGACCAATTTGCAAATTGTATCAGGGACCCAATTGAAAGCCTTTATAAAAATCTTGGGGTCAAAATTATGAAGTCCCAAAGTTCTGGGTTTAAATCGCAAAGAAAAGCAATCATCTCCTCTAAACAGATTAAGCATCAGTTTCCATTTTCGTCGAACTCACACAAGCAATCATCGTTCTGAAAATTTAACAAACAGGTTGAGGGCATTAGGATTTCATCAGATTTTTGCTTGAATTGAAGTTAATCAAACTTCCAAAATTTTTCAACAATCAAGAGATTTCAGTGCAATTCAACAGATACGGCACGGACAATCTAAAATTATGAACAACAACATGAAATTTCCACCGAACAAATGCATGGTAGACGTGTTCTGAAAAATTCCTAAAACCAGTGCTTGAGAAAACAAAACGGGAATGTAGGTGAAGGGGACAACTTACGGTGATCTATAAGCAGTGGTACCGGAGACCTTGCCTTGGAGGTTGAGGGAGCAGAGGGCAGAATAGGCGTTCTGCATAGCAGGAAGGAGGTTGGAGGAGAGGGAGGTGTCGTTGAATATGAGGACCTCGCTGCTGACGGCGATGCAGGTGATTCTAGTGATGGTGGCAGCTCCGGTTCTTGGGCAGGCGTCGGCCGCTTGTTGGTCACGCTGGAGAAGAAGGGTTGTGGCTGCCTGGTTGCCGCGATGGAGGTTGCGCGCGGTGGTGGCGATGGCGGACAGCAGCAGCAGCGGATGCGGACAGGTGGTTGGAGCTGGGTAGATGGTGAGGGGTTGGTTATTCGGGTCAGCCAGGAAGAAGCGGAAGAGCATGAGGAAGTGCAGGGGTGGTGTAGGGCGGTGGTTATGGAGGTTTGAGCGCGGTGGTGGCGATGAGCGGCGGTTGCTCTGCTTTTCCTTTTGTCCCCTGCCTCACAAAGCTCTTTTTTCTCTCAAACCCTTCTCGGCTCTCCTGTTCTTTTTTTGTTTTTGCCCTCAGATGAAGCTTTTCTTTTTTCCCTCCTACTCCCCCGCCAACTCTGTTTTCCTCTTTTTTTTTTTTTCTCATTCTCTCCTGTCTCTTCTCTCATTCTATCTCCCAACCTTAGCCGCCTCTTCCAGATTATCCTCCCCTTTTTTCCTCTCGCCCCCTCGCTTCCTCTACCTTGTCTTGCGTTCTTTTTTTCTGGCCGCCCTCCTTTCCTTTTCTTTTTTTATTTTTCTTTTCCCAAAAATTCCTTAAGCCCCCAAGTGTCTCTAACACCTAACCCCTAGGTGCTTTGTTGTCTAGTATCCAAAGGGACACTTGTCCCCATGCATGCCCCCCTCCACTTGTCATTCATTTTTTTTTACTTTTCCTTCTTTTTTCTTTTTCCTTTTCCTTTTCCTTTTCCTGAAATTTAGTATATATATATAAAAAAATAATAAAAAAATACTTTTAACCATAAATAAAATAAAATAAGAGACCCAAAATCAAAAATAAAATAAATAAATAAACTAAAAAACCTAAAATTGAACACATAAAGCTAAACTTAAATCAATTAAATAAACAGAGTTTAAAGTCAAAAATTTGGTGTCTACACTCATCACACGAGGCTTGAAAAGAATACTCAACAAAAGAAGATTCAGGAAAGGTGGATCCAGCAATCCCTTCCAAAATCAGTCTAATGACTTCAGAAACAAAGGGAAAATGGAGTTCAACAAGAAGCAGACTGATAAGTGTTTCGAATGTGGTCAACCAGGACACTATGCAAATGAGTGTCTAATAAAGAAAAAGAAGGAGAACAAGGTTGAACGAAAACCAAAGTTCAACAATTTCCAGATCACCTGGAATGATTGCAACTCTGAAGGTGAAGTTGAGGAAGAAGAGGAATATGCTCAAGTGCCTTTCATGGCCATCGGTGATGATGAGGTAACTGCTCGTTGTTGCCAAACTGATAGTGACAATGAATCTGATGATGATGTTAATTCATTTTTGGAGAAGATGCATAACAGCTTAAAAGAATCCTATGCTAGAAACAAGGAACTAAAGCAAAAAATGAGCTTTCTGATACAAGATAATGCAAATCTTTTTCGACAAAACAAGTGCCTTAAACATGAAAATGAGAACCTGAAAAGGAATGAAACTGATATGCATGCTGAACTTAACAAAAAGAAAAATTTCTGTGTCATGCTTAGAGGTGAACAATGCAGCCTAAAAAGGAGGATGGATGATTTATGTAAATTGTTACATCATATGAAACAGAACCGCCTTCATAGGAATATCATTGAACCTCACCTTAACACTCATCAGATAAGACTAAATCAAAATGCAAATGAGTTTGCTATCCATAGGAGAAGGCAAGTCAGATTCGTTAAACCTGTCCATTTGAGTAATCCTATGACAGTATGCAACTTCTGTTGTCAATTTGGTCACATGAATAGCAATTGTTATGTTAAGAAAAACATGAGAAATGGCATGAGATGCATGTGGATGGTTAGATATAATGCTAACTCTCAAGGACTCAACATGTAAAGGGTACCAAGTATTATCTTATGGTTTTGTGTGTAGGTGAACTTGGATAACATTGCTAAAGAATCAAAATGGTTCATTGATAGTGGATGTTCAAGACATATGACTGGTGATGCTTCACAATTCATTAAACTCAAGCCAAAAGCAAGTGGAAAGGTAACGTTTGGAGATGATAACAAAGCCAGAACTGTTGGTATTGGTGATGTTGGTAAGGATGGTCAAACCTTTGTCCACAATGTCCTTCTTGTTGACAATCTGAACTACAATTTATTGAGTGTTAGCCAATTGTGTGATAGGAATCTGTTTGTACTGTTCAAAAAGCTTGAATGTCTCATATTTGACTCAAAGTTCAACATTGTTTTCAAAGGAAAAAGAGTTAATGATATCTATGTAGTTGTTCTTGAAAAAATTGATTCCTCCTATCTCAAATGTCTCAAAGCAGCAAATGAGGACCCATGGTTATGGCATAGAAGGCTTTGTCACTTCAATATGGATTTGCTAAAAGAAATTTCTAAAATAGATCTTGTTAGAGGTCTCCCAAAAATCAGATTTGAAAAGGACCGGATATGTGATGCTTGCCAATTTGGAAAACAAGTCAAGGTATCTTTTAAACCCAAGAAATGTGTTTCTACTTCAAAGCCACTAGAACTTTTACACCTTGATCTGTTTGGTCCTACACAAACTACAAGCCTTGGTGGTAAGAGATTTTGTTTTGTTGTTGTTGATGATTATTCCAGATATACATGGGTGATGTTTCTTGCACATAAAGATGATGCTTTCAAGAACTTCGTATCATTGTTTGCTAAAGTTTAGAATTTGATTGGATTGAAAATTATCAAAATTAGAAATGACAATGGCACTGAATTTCGTTTCTGTAGCTTTTCCAGATTTTTGTGATAACAATGGTATTACACATGAATTCTCTATTGCTAGAGTCCCCCAACAAAATGGTGTGGTAGAAAGAAAAAATAGAACTCTCCAAGAGGCTGCTAGAACCATGCTTAGTGAATGCAATTTACCAAAGTATTTTTGGGCTGAAGCCATAAACACAGCCTGCTATACCATGAACAGAGTTCTTTTAAGACCAATTTTGAACAAAACTTCCTATGAGCTCATGTTTGACAAAAAACCTGTTGTTGGTTACTTTAAAGTATTTGGTTGTAAATGTTTCATTTTGAACATCAAGGAACATCTTGGAAAGTTTGACAAGAAATCTGATGAGGGAATTTTCTTGGGATATTGTGAAAACAAAAGAGGCTTCAGAGTCTATAATCGTAGAACACTAGTTTTTGAGGAGGCAGTACACATTACTTTTGATGAATCTAATGGTGACATTTCCATGAGTTGTGGTGAAGATGATGATACAGGTGTACAAGAAGGATTAAAGAAGTTAGCAATCGATGATCATGGCTATGCCTCACCAGAAATTGATTTAAAAAATGCTGATACTCAAGACAGTCAAGCTGGAGAAGTGAATGACAATGATACCACTACTCCTAATGATCTTCCAAGAGCCTGGAAATTTGTCCAGAACCATCCCAAGGAGCTTATAATTGGTGATCCATCTGAAAAGGTCAGAACTCGTTCCTCTAGACACCTAGTAGATAATCTTGCTTTAGTATCACACTTTGAACCTAAAAATGTAGCTGATGCATTGAATGATGAGCACTGGATTTTAGCTATGGAAGAGGAGTTAATCCAATTTGAAAGAAACAAGGTTTGGACCCTGGTTGCTAGACCACAAAACCATCCTATCATTGGCACAAAGTGGATTTTTAGAAACAAAATGAATGATAAAGGGGAGGTTGTTAGAAATAAGGCCAGGCTGGTAGTTAAGGGATACACTCAAGAAGAGGGAATAGACTTTGATGAGTCCTTTGCATTTGTAGCTAGGCTGGAGTCCATTAGAATGTTTCTTGTGAGACCCCGTACTTTTCTCATTTTCTGGGTTTTCTTCTTTTTAATGGCATATTTTCTGCATTTTCTTTATTAGGAAAATTTCTAGATAATTTTTATGAGTAAATATTCTTTTTAAGATGATTTTCTAGCATCGGTTAGTTTTTGAGAAATTAAAAGCGTATACCGGACGTGGGACCCACTAGTGCGAAAAGTTCGGTACAATTCGGCCAATTAGGTTAAGTTTTGTGTACTGGGATTAATTTGCTAGATGTTAAGAGATAATTAGAGGTTTCCTAGAGGGATTAACCATTGGAAGACAACAAGATGAGGATTAACCCTTGGATGCCATTTGTCCTTGAAACATTGGACCTTGACTTTGACTTGGACTTGTCTTAACCTTTACTAAACCAAATTTTGACCCAATTTCTTCCATTTTCATTGTCTTGGCCGAAATTTATGGAGAGGAAAGAACAAGAAAGAGTTTCTTCAACTTCAACTTCAATTCTTGCTCAAATCTTGAGTTTCAACCGTTAAAATTCCAAATTCCTCCATAAAAGTCACTTGCTTAGGAAGATTGAAGGTAGTGGTGGAGTGATTAGAGAAGGGAAAGGACTAAGCCATCACCTTTCTTGAGATTTCAAGGTATCATGTCTAGCAATCCTTTCTTTGTTCTTAATAATGTTCAATTAGTGGCTTGTGTGAGTTAAGGAGGAGATTTGGTGGGTGATTTCATAATTTTGGGTAGTGATTGATGAATTTCTGGTTTTATGCAAGATTTTTCTGTTTTTATATGATCTTTAGTGGTTGGCCAGGTATGATGGCTTGTAATGGTGTAAAATGAAGTTGATATATGTTGGATGTGATAGATTGTACAAAAATTCTGGTTTGGGGCAAAGATTCCAGATTAGGGTTTCACTAACCCCAGTTCTGCCCGTTCCTGTTCGACCAGGTTAGACTCCGAATTGGCCTTAGTACAAAACATAAAAGTTGTATAGAATGATGTTTTATAGTTGCCTGTAAATGTTTAGCCTAATCCGAGCTCGGTAGCCTGAGATAAGACGGAAATACCCAGACTGGTCTAGGTAGGAGTTCAGCGAACAGGGTTGTGTTTTCACCCAATCTGTCCGTGACTTTTCACCATGATCCCTACTGAATTAGATTTTGGACAAAACATGAACGTTGTACCCAATAGTATAAAATAGCTTCATACAAAAGTTCAGCTTGATCCAACCACTGTAGCATGTGAAATGACCGAAATACCCTTGACTGTCCATGAAACCTGTTTCACGCCCAGAATTCTATTTTCGTGTAGTTTTCCTTTTTTGATCATGAAAATGCATGATTTGGCCTTGTAGGTCTTCATAAGAAATGTAGGGTTGTGTTTTATCTTCGAAACACCATAAGATACACTTCAATCGGACTTCGGTAGCCTGAGTTATTGCTGTTTAACAATTGTGCAGTTAGCCAACCTGTTTGTGAGATTCTGGTTTCATATATGTCAATTTTGACCTAGTTGCACTACAAACTGGACTGAGTGGCCTTTTTCAACATTGTAACCCTGTCTTTTAGCTTCGAAACGGTGTGTCTTGTACCTCTATCCGATCATTGTAGTGCCAATGGTGCCAAAACCGTAAAATGACGTCAAAATTGTTTTTTTTGGATTAGACCTTAATTCCATTTCCGGTTATATTCCTAGCTAAATCTTGTACTTGAATGACTATGAGCCTATTGAACAGCTGTTATGATGAATTTATATTGTGTAACACTTTGGGCTTGAATGAGAAAAATAATGAAGCCAAAATGGCTGGAAAATTTGGTAAACACAAAGGGCGTGCTGCCCAAATTTTTGCTCGAGGGCTAAGTTTCTATTTGAATCTATATATTTTCGTTTGGCAAATACTAAGACCGTTTTACCATTCCAAAACATGATACCTCTTCGATTTGAAACGCCAAATGTTTACTTACTCCGTACCCAAAATATAGAAGTATGAGTTAGGGTTTTCTCAGCCACAAGTGAATAACTTTTAAGTGAAGTTTTAAGAGTGAAAGTGAGGTAGTTTTGCCATCTTTTCATGATTTTCATAAACGATTTTGAGCTACATAAACGATTCCGAAAACAATACTTCTTAGCTTACCTTATTGGATTTCGATTTGTCGTTGGTTAAAGTGTTTTCTGCCGGAAATTTCATAACCTTTTTGGAGTTTGGTTTCACGGTTGGTTTATGAACCCTAGTTATTTCCGTCCACGGATCCAAATGCTCTATTGACACTTTCAAAGTCATTTTATACGTTTACTCGCGAGTAGTCGGGTAATTCTTGATTTCATCCACATCATGCTAGATGGATTGTAATGTGTTCTTTGTTTAATTTTAGGTTTCATTGGTGATTGAGAAGTGGACGTTATTTTGCGTGTATAGGTGAGTGTTCCTTGTTTGTTACGTTTCATGATTATATGGCTGGTATAAATGATTGATAACATGTTAAATGCTTTCAATGATTGCTAAAACGAGTTTTCTAGGCGAGTGTGTACTTTATCGCACTCGACCTAAATGATTGTGAAGTTTTCAATGATTGAACGATTGAAATGTTAATTGTGCATGAATGTAAGCCTTTTGGCTGAACTGGCCACTGCCCCTTGTTACCGGTCGTCTCGAGCCAGAAGCGGACTCGGTCGGGCGATTAGGGACCTGGGTGAACGTTTCGGTATACTCGAGTATTACCTTGAAGTCAGGTGGAGCTTGGCCAACGGTCAGGGAAGGGGATGAATGAATGAATGAACGAATGAATGAATGAGGGGTTTACTTATATCAAATGCATTTTCAAATGATTGGACACATAAGGAAATGAAAGGAGAATGAATGAACGAACGAATGAACGAATGGCTCCTGGTGAGCACGTATCCTTTTAATGAATGTGTTTATTGCTTTATCTTATAATTGTATTTGGAATTATGGGTTATATGTAACGAATGGATTGAACTTCTTGTGTGCCTATGTGTTCGGAACCTCACTGAGCTTTCCAGCTCATCCCTTTAGTTTTGTTTTCCTTAACAGGGGAAGGCGTACAAGGACGAGAGCCTGTATAGACTAGCTGGGTCTAGCTCCGGGTTTTCTTTTGTTATGGTTCTCGCCCTAGCTTTTGGCAAGGGTCGGATGTATAATGCATCGAGAACTTTTGTACCTTTGATTTTGTAATTCCTTTGAGATAGGAATGTATATAAGTTCCGCTTAAGTTTTGGATTCGTGTATTATGTATTTCTGTGGTTGACTTCTGGTTTTGATTGAGAACTGTAATGAATTGGATCCTTGTTTTACTCTTTCTTGAGGTTTTATTTTTGATTCGTTTGAGTGAACGAATGAGTCCCGGCGAGAGCTGGGCAGGCAGTTCGCCAAACCCTTTGGTTCGCCTTAGGGGGAAGTGGGGCTGTCACAGTTGGTATCAGAGTCTGCTTCGCGTGGTCTCTGCGCGGAGTGAGCCTGGACTGAGAGGTGAATAGGTATGAAGGACTAAGTGCTCGTTCGAGCATAAGCTATGAACTGTGAACGTTATAGGCCTTAAATTTCCTTGTGGTATCCGAGGACCATAGATAGGTACGTCTGGGAGGAATTCCGATTGTAGATGGTTTACTCTTGGGACTGGCCAGCTCGAGAGGTGAATTATCTTATTTCGGATTCTCGTACCCGAGTACTCCAGAGTTGAGGTAGTGCTAAGTATTTGAGACTTGTATTGTGGGAACATGAACAGGTTTTGTTCGACTGGAATGAGTACAAGAGGTTAAGGGATATCTAGTGTGAATAGTAAGTGACGTGAGGGACCGGACGGGGTTACCTTAGCTAAAGACTGGGTCGACACATCACCTCCTCGTTTGATTCGCCCATATATTCTTATTACATGACATTAATTGGTGTATTTGAGCATATGAATATTTGCCTGACTTGATACGTACTTGTGTAATTGATCATCTATTTTCTTGATATATGGAGTGCTATGTGCATATATGTTTACTTGTGTATTTGGTGCCTCAATTTTTGTTACTTTAGTCCCCTTATTGCATTTATTCATTAAATTACTTTTGGAAAAAAAAGAGAGGGAAGAAAAAAAATATGGACGGGAGACGTAGTCAGGGACGTGGTCGAGGCCGTGGAACTAAACGGACCCCAGAACCAAGAGCGGAAAGGGAAACGTCAGCCGAGCAAGAACAAGGACCGAGAGTTGCAACCGGAGACCAAATGGCGACGGAAATGCAATAAATGACGGATATCTTGGCAAGATTAGTGGATCAACAAGGCCAAATACCCGTAAACCAATCCCGGAACCCTGAGATGGGCGAAGATAAGGCTCTTGAAAGGTTCCAGAAGTTTGCTCCTACAAAATTCCTTGGAGGGTCCGATCCGGATGTAGCTGAACAATGGATAGAAACCATGGTTAATATCTTCATAGCCCTGAACTACACTGAGCAGAGGCAAGTGAACTTTGCAGTGTTTCAATTTGAGGGACCGGCCCGATCGTGGTGGAACGTAATTAGAGCAAAGTGGGAAAGAGAACAGACTATCTGGACATGGGCGAACATCATAAGAGAATTTCACGAAAAGTACCTCCCACCTTTAGTCCAAGAAAGGAGGGAGGAGGAGTTTATTGGGTTACGCCAGGGAACATTGAGTGTGGCTGAATATGAGACAAAATTTACAAGATTATCCAAGTTTGCTTTGGAACTAGTGGCCACCGAACGGCGAAGAGTGAGACGGTTCATACAGGGATTGAATTTGGACATCCAGGAGGCATTAGCGGCGGCACAAGTAAATACTTTTACGGAAGTTCTTGAAAAAGCTCAAAGAATTGAGGAGGCAAAAGCCCAGATAAAGGCCTCCCAAGCTCGGAAAAGGGGTGCATCAGGCAGTGGGTTGGAAGAGTTTAGTGAAGCAATGGCGCCCTCTAAAGTGCAGAAGGTGAACCAGTTATCCCGCTCACCATGGACATTAGGGGCGTTAAATGAAAGGTCTACTAAAGGAAGCCACATCGGACCTGCGGAGATTTCTCAAGGAAGCCAAAAGATGGCTTCTCACTTGACTTGTGGCTATTGTGGAAAGGCCAACCATACCGAAGATGCTTGTTGGTGGAAAGGGCGGAAATGTTTAATTTGTGGAAGCAGTGAGCATCAAGTTAGCAACTGTCCAAGGAGACAGTCACGCAGAGGTAGTATTCCGCAACTGGAGGGAGCTAAACCAAAACAAGCAAATGAAAGAGGGAACCGAACTAGTGGGCTAGCAAAAGCTTATGCATTAGGCACCCAAACAGTTCCGGACTCGTTTGATGCAAATGAAGGTAAAATTTCGAGGGCGAAATTTTCTTTAAGGGGGAGAGGGTGTGAGACCCCGTACTTTTCTCATTTTCTGGGTTTTCTTCTATTTAATGGCATATTTTCTGCATTTTCTTTATTAGAAAAATTTCTAGATAATTTTTATGAGTAAATATTCTTTTTAAGATTATTTTCTAGTATCGGTTAGTTTTTGAGAAATTAAAAGCGTATACCGGACGTGGGACCCACTAGTGCGAAAAGTTCGGTACAATTCGGCCAATTAGGTTAAATTTTGTGTACTGGGATTAATTTGCTAGATGTTAAGAGATAATTAGAGGTTACCTAGAGGGATTAACCATTGGAAGACAACAAGATGAGGATTAACCCTTGGATGCCATTTGTCCTTGAAACATTGGATCTTGACTTTGACTTGGACTTGTCTTAACCTTTACTAAACCAAATTTTGACCCAATTTCTTCCATTTTCATTGTCTTGGCCGAAATTTATGGAGAGGAAAGAACAAGAGAGAGTTTCTTCAACTTCAACTTCAATTCTTGCTCAAATCTTGAGTTTCAACCGTTAAAATTCCAAATTCCTCCATAAAAGTCACTTGCTTAGGAAGATTGAAGGTAGTGGTGGAGTGATTAGAGAAGGGAAAGGACTAAGCCATCACCTTTCTTGAGATTTCAAGGTATCATGTCTAGCAATCCTTTCTTTGTTCTTAATAATGTTCAATTAGTGGCTTGTGTGAGTTAAGGAGGTGATTTTGTGGGTGATTTCATAACTTTTGGTAGTGATTGATGAATTTCTCGTTTTATGCAAGATTTTTCTGTTTTTATATGATCTTTAGTGGTTGGCCAGGTATGATGGCTTGTAATGGTGTAAAACGAAGTTGATATATGTTGGATGTGATAGATTGTACAAAAATTCTGGTTTGGGGCAAAGATTCCAGATTAGGGTTTCACTAACCACTGTTCTGTCCGTTCCTGTTAGACCAGGTTAGATGCCGAATTGGCCTTAGAACAAAACATAAAAGTTGTATAGAATGATGTTTTCTAGTTGTCTGTAAATGTTCAGCCCAATCCGAGATCTGTAGGCTGAGATAAGATGGAAATACCCAGACTAGTCTAGGTAGGAGTTCAGCGAACAGGGTTGTCTTTTCACCCAATCTGACCGTGACTTTTCACCATGATCCCTACTGAATTAGATTTTGGCCAAAACATGAAAGTTGTAGCCAATAGTATAAAATAGCTTCATGAAAAATTTCAGCTTGATCTAAACACTGTAACATGTGAAATGACCGAAATATCCTTGACTGTCCATGAAACCTGTTTCGAGCCCAGAATTCTGTTTTCGTGTAGTTTTCCATTGTTGATCATGAAAATGCATGATTTGGCCTTGGAGGTCTTCATAATAAATGTAGGGTTGTGTTTTAGCTTCGAAACACCATAAGATACACTTCAATCGGACTTCGGTAGCCTGAGTTATTGCTATTTAACAATTGTGCAGTTAGCCAACCTGTTTGTGAGATTCTGGTTTCATATATGTCAATTTTGACCTAGTTGCACTACAAACTGGACTGAGTGGCCTTCTTCAACATTGTAACCCTGTCTTTTAGCTTCGAAACGGTGTGTCTTGTACCTCTATCCGATCATAGTAGTGCCAATGGTGCCAAAACCGCAAAATGACGTCAAAATTGTTTTTTTTGGATTAGACCTTAATTCCATTTCCAGTTATATTCCTAACTAAATCTTGTACTTGAATGACTATGAGCCTATTGAACAGCTGTTATGATGAATTTATATTGTGTAAGACTTTGGGCTTGAATGAGAAAAATAATGAAGCCAAAATGGCTGGAAAATTTGGTAAACACAAAGGGCGTGCTGCCCAAATTTTTGCTCGAGGGCTAAGTTTCTATTTGAATCTATATATTTTCGTTTGGCAAATACTAAGACCGTTTTACCATTCCAAAACATGATACCTCTTCGATTTGAAACGCCAAATGTTTACTTACTCCGTACCCAAAATATAGAAGTATGAGTTAGGATTTTCTCAGCCACAAGTGAATAACTTTTAAGTGAAGTTTTAAGAGTGAAAGTGAGGTAGTTTTGCCACCTTTTCATGATTATCATAAACGATTTTGAGCTACATAAACGATTCCGGAAACAATACTTCTTAGCTTACCTTATTGGATTTCGATTTGTCGTTGGTTAAAGTGTTTTCTGCCGGAAATTTCATAACCTTTTTGGAGTTTGGTTTCACGGTTGGTTTATGAACCCTAGTTATTTCCGTCCACGGATCCAAATGCTCTATTGACACTTTCAAAGTCATTTTATACGTTTACTCGCGAGTAGTCGGGTAATTCTTGATATCATCCACATCATGCTAGATGGATTGTAATGTGTTCTTTGTTTAATTTTAGGTTTCATTGGTGATTGAGAAGTGGACGTTATTTTGCGTGTATAGGTGAGTGTTCCTTGTTTGTTACGTTTCATGATTATATGGCTGGTATAAATGATTGATAACATGTTAAATGCTTTCAATGATTGCTAAAACGAGTTTTCTAGGCGAGTGTGTACTTTATCGCACTCGACCTAAATGATTGTGAAGTTTTCAATGATTGAACGATTGAAATGTTAATTGTGCATGAATGTAAGCCTTTTGGCTGAACTGGCCACTGCCCCTTGTTACCGGTCGTCTCGAGCCAGAAGCGGACTCGGTCGGGCGATTAGGGACCTGGGTGAACGTTTCGGTATACTCGAGTATTACCTTGAAGTCAGGTGGAGCTTGGCCAACGGTCAGGGAAGGGGATGAATGAATGAATGAACGAATGAATGAATGAGGGGTTTACTTATATCAAATGCATTTTCAAATGATTGGACACATAAGGAAATGAAAGGAGAATGAATGAACGAATGGCTCCTGGTGAGCACGTATCCTTTTAATGAATGTGTTTATCGCTTTATCTTATAATTGTATTTGGAATTATGGGTTATATGTAACGAATACATTGAACTTCTTGTGTGCCTATGTGTTCGGAACCTCACTGAGCTTTCCAGCTCATCCATTTAGTTTTGTTTTCCTTAACAGGGGAAGGCGTGCAAGGACGAGAGCCTGTATAGACTAGCTGGTTCTAGCTCCGGGTTTTCTTTTGTTATGGTTCTTGCCCTAGCTTTTGGCAAGGGTCGGATGTATAACGCATCGAGAACTTTTGTACCTTTGATTTTGTAATTCCTTTGAGATAGGAATGTATATAAGTTCCGCTTAAGTTTTGGATTCGTGTATTATGTATTTCTGTGGTTGACTTCTGGTTTTGATTGAGGACTGTAATGAATTGGATCCTTGTTTTACTCTTTCTTGAGGTTTTATTTTTGATTCGTTTGAGTGAACGACTGAGTCCCGGTGAGAGCTTGGCAGGCAGTCCGCCGAACCCTTTGGTTCGCCTTAGGGGGAAGTGGGGCTGTCACATTTCTAGCATTTGCATGTTTCAAGAATTTTAAATTATTTCAAATGGATGTTAAAAGTGCCTTCTTAAATAGCTTTATAGATCAAGAAGTCTATGTTGACCAACCTCCTGGTTTTGAAAATGAATCTTATCCAGATCATGTTTTTAAACTCTCAAAAGCTTTATACGGATTGAAACAAGCTCCTAGAGCATGGTATGAACGTTTGAGTGGGTTTTTGATTGAAAATGGTTTTAAAAGGGGCATTGTAGACACAACACTTTTCACAAAACAAAACTCACGAGATCTTTTAATTGTACAAATATATGTGGATGATATCATATTTGGTGCTACTAATGAGGGCTTGTGCAAGGATTTTTCTATCATCATGCAAAAAGAATTTGAAATGAGCATGATGGGAGAATTAAACTTCTTCCTTGGACTCCAAGTGGTTCAAACCCAAGATAGAACGTTTATAAATCAAACAAAATATACCAAAGAGCTGCTGAAAAGATTCGGAATGGAGAACTCAAAGCCTGTTGGAACACCCATGTGCACATCTACCAAACTTGACAAAGATGAAGAAGGTACAAAAGTTGAGGAAAAGAAATATAGAGGTATGATTGGAAGTTTACTTTATTTAACTGCCAGTAGACCTGATATCATGTTTGCTGTATGCTTATGTGCTCGATTTCAATCATGTGCAAAGGAATCACACTTGAATGCGGTAAACAGAATTTTTAGATATCTTAAAGGAACCTTAAACTTTGGCTTGTGGTATCCAAAATGTCATGAACTTCCCTTATATGGATTCTCTGATGCTGACTTCGGTGGTTGTAAAATAGATAGAAAAAGCACTACTGGTATATGCAACTTTCTTGGAAATTGCTTGGTATCTTGGTTTAGTAAAAAACAAAATGCTATCTCATTGTCCACTACTGAAGCTGAATATGTTGCTGCTGGTGCTTGTTGTGCTCAATTGTTATGGATGAAAAATACATTGAATGATTTTGGTTTAGTATATGAATGTGTACCTATGTACTGTGACAACACTAGTGCAATTAATCTGACAAAAAATCCCATTCAATACTCTAGGACTAAGCACATAGATATAAAGCATCATTTCATTTGCGATCTTGTCTCCAAGAGGGTAATCTGTGTTCAGTTTGTGTGTTCTAAAGATCAAATCGCTGATATCCTCACAAAAGCCCTTCCACTAGATCAATTTGTGTTCTTGAGAACAAAACTGGGAGTTTCAGAAAAAATATTCCAAGTTTCGTATCAAGTCAATCTTTATCGGACGTCCGATGAATTGGAACGGACGTCCGACAGTGTTCTTCGTCCCATTTCAGAAAAATACAAGTGGTTCGGACGGTTATGTCGGACGCTTCACTTCGTTCGGACGTCCGACACTCAAAAGTTGTGACTTATATGACAGTTACCTACTTTCCTCAGTTCATTTTCTTTCATGGTCTCGGACGCAACCTTTCAGTTTCCTCTCAAATTCAAAATTCAAATTCCTCTCTCATCAAATCAAGTTCCAAGAAATTGACTCAACCAACGCCATTACACTTCTATTGCCCGTTAACCACCCATAAAAATCACTCCTAACCCCCAACTACCTCATAGTTCCCAATTTACATACGAAACCCTAACTTCTCACAACTCTCCCCTTGAGATATTTCAATGCATTCTCGTTTGCTCATACTGCATTCTTCCTCCATACACCACGTTCTACATCAAAATACACATCCACATTGCAACATGGTTAGAATCAGAGGAGGATCTACTAGTGCCGGACGGTCTTTTAGGCTTAGAGATGAGGACATTGAAATTGTGGAACCATCTTCTAAAGCTCCTAAGAAGAGGATCGTGACCCGTGATGGTAAAGTGAAGCAAACTGCCCAAAGAAAATTGGTTTCACCAACTGCTGAACCATCTGATGAGCAGATGGAAGAGCAGAACTCTGAAGGAAACACAGTTGGCGGAAATGAGGAACCAGAGCAGGCTACCCAGGATGATAAAACTGTCACAAGGTCATCTGGCAAAAGAAAGAGAACTGCAAAACGCAAGAGCACTCCCCAATCCAAGAAAAAGCCATCTGCTGATCCCTCTGTTGATCAGCAGAATGAAGTAAACATTGCTGAGAATCAGCAAACACCTGAGCCCTCCACCAGGAAGTCTCCAAGGACAAAGACTGAGGCTCAAAATGTTGGGGCATCTGCCACACAAACCTCGAAAGGGAAACGTTCTGGGAAGGATCCAGTCTCTCAGCCCGTAACAGAACCCACTCCTCTCCCAAAATTCATTGATGATGAAGCCAGAGACAGATTTGAGTTGGTCTCTCAAAAAGGGTTCATCACCCAAAGGCTCATCCTTCCCTACGAATTTCGTAAGCTTGATCTTGAACCTGTTATTAAGCTGTTTGAATTCCAAAAATGGGTTCATCTTCTGACCATTCCTAGTACCTTTTACCCTGACATGCTTTATCAATTCTTTGCTAATCTTAGAAAAGGTAACTCACACACAGAATTAATCTCTAGGTCAACTCTGTGAACATCACATTAACACCTGACATTGTGAATTCTATTTTGAAAACAAAAATTGAAGATGGTTTCAAAGGAAAAATTGCAAATTTCTTTTCGTATGAGGAATTTCCTTCTGCCTACCATCATTTTCACAATGCTAAACTCATGACCTATTTTCAAACCAAATTCAACACTCCTGCTGAGGCAAGATTAGATGATCTCAGTCCTCAGAATCTGATCATCTTCACTATCATTTCAAATCTGTTGGTGCCAACTGATGGCCACAGAACAGATGCAAACAAAATGGAACTCAACCTTTTCTACTGTTTTGTTGAAAAAATCCGCATTGACTTTGGATTTGTGATGTGCAAGTTTCTGCTCAAAATTAGCATAGATAGTCATAGGAAGCTCTCCTATGGCAAATTTCTGACCCCTATCTTTGCTCATTTTGAAATACCTTTTTCTGGAAAGTCACCCAAAGACAGTGCTTCAACAGTTTTCTCAAAAGCTTATTTTGAAAGAAATAATTTAAGATTTTTTGATGGCCATTGGTGCTATAAGGAGACTGTGGCTGAGTCTAGGAGGAAAAACTTTCATGAAACCCCTGTCACTCCTAGGACTCCTCGTGATTAGTCAGACTATGTCTCCCCTTTCACCATTCATCCTAGAAAATTTGCCAGCAAGCCCTTCTCTTCCAATTCTGAGGTCATCTCCCTACTTGAAGACCTCAAACAGCATGTTTTGCTTATTGAAGATGGTCTCATGATGACCATGACCCCTGCCCAACAATCTTCTTTCATTGAAAAAAGGAACCTTCTTGTGCCTCCAATACATGAAAACAATGAAAATGCTCATCAGAAAGAGCCAAGGCCTGAGTCCACAGAGCCAACTACTGGTACTAAGGACACACCAGCTTCCAGCTCTCAACCCAAGGATAAAGGCAAGGCTCCAACTACTGAGGAGGCATATGAAGAAGATGATGAAGAAACTAAGGAAGAAGTGGATCTTGACCAGTTTCGTCTGGCAAGGAGGAGGCCTGGATAATCTAAAATCACTATCTAGGCACTACTAGGTCACTGCACCTTATTTAGGACTATAGTTCATATTTTGCACTGCAAAACTTTTGTACTAAGTGCTGTACTTCTGGTCTGTACAACTGGATGTTTTTTATTTCTTATGGATGCTATGACTGAGTTTCCTATCTGAGTTTCTTATGACTGATGTTTTCTTTTCTGTTGTGAATGGATGTGTGTGCTATGAATGAATGTTTCTGATGGATTGTGTTGAGTTTGAATGAATGATTCTGGATTGTGCTGAGTTTAAATGGATTTTGCTGATATTATCTTTATTGCTAATGTTTCTGATGGATCGTACTGATGTCATCTGATGTTGCTGGTATTAAAATTGATCAGACATGGCATACCTGTTTTGTGATGACAAAAAGGGGGAGAAATGGATTAGCATTGATAGGGTAAAGAAATTAGGGGGAGTTGAGTTTTAGGGGGAGTTGAGAAATGAATTAGCACTAATGGGGTAAAGAAATTAGGGGGAGCTCATGCAATTCGTTAGGGGGAGTTGATACACTCATGCAGCTCGTATACTCTACTTTTCTTTTTGCTCTATCCAAGTGTTTTGTCATCATCAAAAAGGGGGATATTGTTTATCTCAATTCATATCTTTTGATGATTACAAAATAAACGGATGCTACTAATACTTGTTGTAGAGACTCTTTTCAGAAATAGCACTAAAACAGGTCTAAGGACTGAGAGCAAAAAGAAGATCAAAAAGGTGAAAAGTGCTGAGGATGACGTCGGACGCACAAAAAGAGAGTTTCGGATGTCCGACATCCTTTGAGTAACTTCGGACGCATAAAGAACTCAGACTCGGACGTCCGAAGAAGATAAGCCAGGGCTTCTATGATTACTGATCACGATCGGACGCTCAACATCTGAGCATCGGACGTCCGACAAGAGTTGCTGCACTTCGGACGCGACACATTGGACGCATCGGCCTTCTGAAAGATTTGAAGAGGAACCTTCAAGTCAGCATCTCACCATCGGACGCATGGTGATAGGGGATCGGACGTCCCAAGAGGTTCAAGAAACTTTCTCAGACTCACTGACCTCGCTCGGAGGCATAAAAACTGACTATCGGACGTCCGACAGCACCAACGGCTAGTTGACTCTTCAGTTGCCTCCTATCCGTTGACAGCTTTAATTGAAGAGTTTTTTGGTCTCCTATAAAAGGAACAAAGTCAACCACCTCAGAGGACTTTTGCACATCAAGTCTACATCAAATCGTGAGTGATTCAAGTGTTAGAATACTCCAGAAGGAACATTTGTATTCTTAGCTTGTGCAAATTTCTTGTAGCTTTTCAAGTGTGTCACAGCTTCTTCAATAGTGTAGCATTGTGAGGGTTATCCGAGATCTGTAAAACTTCCTTGCTTGACCAAGTGTGGTTTGGGGCAAGAAGGAAGTGATCCTTCCCTTGTACACAGATATTGGTTGCAAGTTTGTTCAACTTGAAGTAGCTTTCGCTGTTCAAACTCAAGTGGAGTTTGAAGCCTGGTTTGGTTCTTTACTTTCATTTACAGCTTTACTATATAAACTGTTCACCTCTTCATCCTACGAACACCTGTGCTTTCTTGAGAACTGATCCACTATGTGGTCTCTGTGAAAAGAAGGGTTGGCTTGAAAAGAAAAGTGGACCATATCCTATCTGGTCTTAGGAAACCTAATTCACCCCCCCTCTTAGGTTGTTTTCGATCCTTACAAGTGTGTACTTTATCACACTAGCCTTTCGAGTGGTGACTTGCTTGAAATGTTGTTGTGAAAATCTTGCTCGCAGTTGCTAAATACTGAGTAGGAGAATGTACCACACCTGCGGGTGGGAGGGCCTCTTATCCTATCTCAAGTACTAAATCACCAGGCAGGGGAATGTACCACACCTTAGGGTGGGAGGGCCTCTTATCCTGACCTGGTAACTATGTGTTGTGACGTCGTTGGGTGAATCCCTCGACTAGTTTATAAAAAGGTATACTCGAGTATTACCACGCTCATTCGTGATTGGCGTGCGGGCCCGGTAAAGGGGTATGATTGGTGGTCGGAGTTAAGGAAAAAAAAAAAAAAGATCTACATGGACCATAAGTAGTGAAAGTTGACGGAGGGTCAACTGCGGTAAATTGTGATCAAGCGTGGAGAACGGCTCCTGAGAGCCCCTGTATCCTACCTTGTGCTGTTATACGCTTTCCTAATTGTTTAATTTTGTGGAAATTATTACTCGCTGTTTGATTTATGTGATTGCATGTTTCGGGGCACCACTGAGCTTTAGCTCACCCCACGTTATTTGTTTTCCTTGATAGGTCCTGGCACTTGAGAAAGATTTGAACTCTACTTTTACTTTGTATGGTTGTAGTTCATATGAAACAATGTAGCTTTTGTTTAGGGTTGCCACTTGAAGCCGGAAAGTGCAAACCCTAGATTGGTTATGTGACTTGTATGAATTTGTTACTTGACTTGTACGAATGTATCTGAATTGTCTGTTTTGTTTCATGGGTTGTAATTTGGGAAGGTATCCTAAGAATCGACGATTATCTATCTTGTAGTGATGTTATCTCTGAAGTTAATGTGGTTTTAGTTATCAGACTATTTGGAGGGAAACGATGTTGTAATAGTTTAGGTTATACCTCGGAAGGATTGGGCTAGATTTCGTGCGTGAGTCCTGGCGAGAGCTAGGCAGACGGCCCGCCAACCCTCTGGTTCGCCTTAGGGGAAAGTGGGGTCGCCACAACGTGAGCATGTATCCTTTAAATGAGTGTGTTCTCATTGCTTTTATATTGTGAATGTTTTCTCGGTTGATTGTTATTAAATGACTAAAGTCCTTGTTTCAATTGGGTGGTTATTTGTAAAGGAACCTCACTGAGCTTTAGCTCATTCCTCTATTTCGTTAAATTTGTTTTCCTTATAGGGTTTGAGAGCAAGGATGGGTGATTAGAGGAAGACTAAACTTCTAACTAGAGCTTTTGTTGTGTAATAGTGATAGGATTAGTAGTTGGTTGGATCTTGAACTTTTGTACTTAACCTTGAGGATTGTGTATCTGTGTTAATGTTTGTATATATAATAAGTTTGATTGGCACATCTTTACTTGCTTTTGAAGTTGTAACCTATTTTATTGAAGTGAGTGAGTGAGTCCTGGCGAGAGTTGGGCAGGCGGTCCGCCGAACCCTTTGGTTTGCCTTAGGGGGAGGTGGGGTCGTCACAGGTAGTATCAGAGCTTAGGGTTTAGATCTCTGTACTGTATCCTAGGCTTAAAGTTTAGGATGCCGGACTGTGGGATATTGTGAGATTTATGTGCCATATTAAGCATCTATGTTCCTGATGGATAGTAAGATTTGATGTTTGAGGGTTTTTATATTGGGTTGGCGAGAACAGAAAAGACTTGTGCAAGATTGATTTGAAGAGTAATGGGTCAGTTTCTTGAACAACGATCCTAGTTGATACCTATGGGACTGACTTTGACTTTGACTTTGCATTTGTAAGGAATTAGATATAATTCTTGGAGCGATTGCTTAAGTAGGGATCTTTTTGTAACACCCCGAAAAAAAATAAGGAGGTTGCTGGTAAAGAAGATACTAGAGTGTATTTCTTTGGGTTTGATTAAAACCTTATTTTGTTTTAAAAGATTAGAAACCCTAATATTGTAGTCAAAAACTCTAGTTTACTTGTGACTAACCGGTTTTCTTAAATCTTTCGCATTTTAATTGATACCCTAATTTTAATCATTGGAATTGTAAAACCCTCACGTTTTCTTAAAAATGCCCTTTTATTTGGAAATTATTATTTATTCAGGCTCCTCTATCCAATCATTCCACATAAGTGCAAATAAACCTAGAAAGTAGGGTTTCACTCTTCGGTTTTCAAGTTTAGAGCAAAATTAGGGTTTTCGCGATTTTTCGCCGGATGAATTTTTGGTACAGAGTACGGATTAAATTTGGAGAGTAAAAGTGACTTTTAAGTGAGAAATAATATGTGATTAGTAGCAATGATATAAGGTTAGTGAATGGGAAGTAAAAACCCTCATACGTGTGTTTTTAAGAAAAAACGGCGCGAACCGGCGGGTCCCGCACACTACCGATTGAACGCACCACTTGACCACCACTTTCTTATCACATGAGCATTAATACTTGAGCAAAATATTTCCCCCTCATTGCCAGCTAGCTTGACCGAAAATGTGGACTAAAAAGAGCAAGGAAAAGAAAGAGAAAAATGAAAGGTGGTGGTGGCGACACTTGTCGCCACCCTAGAGTTTCTTGGCCAAGTGATCAACTAGCCTTCTTAAACCAATTTTCTGCCCTTTCCTCTTCATTTTTCCAGCAGCTGGTCGACCAAGAGAGAGAGAGAAAGTGAGAGCAAGAAACAATTCCTTCTTCTTGATTCTAACCAACCAAGTGACAAATTAAATTTCCAAACCGATTAAAGTGCTAATTGTGAGTTGGGAAGCTAGGGGAACCAGAAATTTTCCAAGGAGGTTGATTATCACTCATCCAAGCTTGTCTTTGAGGTATGAAATCTGATCATGGTCTTTGATCTTTTAAAACTTGTGTAAATTAGCTTAGCAACTCAAATTTGGTGGTGAATAATGGATGCTATCATGTTTTTGGGGTTTTCCCCTTTTGGTTATATGAACTAGGGTTGGATGATTTGCTTCCCAACTTGGTGTATGGTTAATATATGTTGTAATTAAGGTTATATAAGGCTGTTTGGTAGTGATTAGAACAAGAAATTTGAGAAAGTTCCATTAGAGACCAAAAGATTCCAGATTTCTGGAAAATTTTTCCCCTTTCTGTCCGTTTTTGTTGCACCATGTTAGAAGCCGAATTGGCCTTATATTAAAACATGAAAGTTGTAGGGAATGACATTTTAGAGGTTCCTACAAAATTTCAGGACAATCGGAGTAGCGTAGAATGAGAAAAGTCGAAATTACCCTTGCTGTCCTGTTTCTACCCGAACCTGAGAACTGCGATTATAATTGGTTATTTTGGTTTGGACTGTTTCAGAATTGGTTGTTGAGGCCTTCTGATAGAATTTAGCCCTGTTTCTTAGCTTTCAGCTGGTTTTGGAATTTCTGGATTTGGACTTATGTAGGCTGTTTTATGATGTTTGTACTAGATTACGGTTTGTGAACCTGTTTTGCGATTCTGGTGTAGTATGTTACATTTTTGACGTAGTTACACTCGAAATTTGACTGAGTGGCCTTCTTCAACATTGTAGCCTCTTAAGTCTTCAATATGCCTGTAAAATTTCGGGTCAAACGGATTAGTGTATCATGAGTTATAGATGAAATACTCAAGCCTGTTTTGAACATCAGGTTCTGTGCGTTTTTAGTTTAGCTTCTGTCCGTGACTTTTTCGGTTTTGATCCCGTACGATCTGGGTTTTGACTCCTTCATAAGAAATGTAGATCTTGGTTTTGGATTCGAAACGGTATAAAGTGAATCGAAATCCGAGTTCCGTAGCTCCTGTTATGACCAAAACAAAATCGATCGTCAGAACTGCCTTGAATCTGGACAGTTCTGACGAGTACTTTGACACTCAAATTTCGTTCTGTTCTGAGTGGATTCAGGTCTTGGCCAAAACATCAAAGTTTTAGCGTTATGTCTCAGCTTTCTAATGCCTTTGGAATTTCCTGATTTGGATTTGTGAGCTGGGAGTTATAGTCCAGCAAACATACCCTGTCCGTTACTCTGGAGTGCAAATTCCTGGAACGGTTTTCTGCACTGTCGACCTATTTCTGTTCAGATCCGGATTTAGGTGTCTTCATGAAAATTGTAGCCCTTCCTCTTAGCTTCGCAACGGTACCTCATGTACCTTGATCCGACACTCATAGCTTCGATTAGGTTGAAAACAGTTTTGACGGCAAAATGGCTAGGCCGCCATTCCCGTTTCCGTGTGTCGTTTCCGCACTCGTATGTGCCGATTTTGCCGTTTTGCTTGTTTTAGGCATATTAGTAGCCGTTTATGATATTTTGTGACGCAATCTTCTATTTCAGACGGTGGTGAGCTACGTGGAGCCGGTGGGGCCTACTAGCTACTCTTCGCGGCACAAATTTTGAATTTTGCTCTTTTGTTCGTTGTGTAAGTATTCAGGCCGCTCTTGTGTGTTAGTTGCTTATGTGTTTCGATATGTATGAAGAGGGTACCTAGGCGAGGGTGTACTTTATCGCACTCGACCTAAACCCTAACTTACGCACATATTTGTACATGGCTTGTGTATATGAGCAATTTTGAAACTAAAACCCTTGAACTTGTGGCTCGGGGTGACTTTTGAATAATTTTGTGAAGTTTGTGAGTTTGGGGTTGATCTTCCGACCTAGATGGACTATTCGAGCCGGTCAGGGCTTGGTCGAAGCCAGTCCAACTTAGTCTGAGGTCACCAAGTTTGTGAATCCGGTTCACCGAGAATGTGGACCAAGTTTGTGACCCGAGCTTGTGAACCAAGCTCAAGTTTGTGATTTCGTTCGCTCGAGCAAGTTTGTGAGGTGCCTGGCCAGAGAGGGTGATAAGGTGTACGGTGGGTGTACAAGTGAAGTTCTACGGACCATTATTTCAGGTCGACGGAGTGTCGGCAGGAGGTCACACATGGCAAACGATCTGGCTTTGGAGCCACCCGTATCCTTACTATGTGATGTTATCTTTCTGCTTTTGCTTTACTCTTACCATATAATTGGTTGATACGTGAAAATTTTCGCTTTTGCCCCTGTTTACTTACTAAGCATATAGCTTACCCCGTTCCATTTGTTTTCCTTAGCAGGGGGACGGCACGGGGATCGCTCGGGAAGGTGGTTAGATTTTGAGCTATAGAATACTTGAATTTGTATTTGTTAAAAGTTGACGAGTAAGATGTACATAGTTGGTGTGGTGATTGTAGTTATGAGTTTTTCTAGGTTTTACTTTCTGGTACTTGTGATATGTAATTCTTGGAGAATTGAATGTAATATTTGAGATTTATCTTATACTTCATTGGAGGACTGTAATGAGTGAGTGAGTCCCGGCGAGAGCTGGGCAGGCGACCCGCCGAACCCTGGGGTACGCCCTAGGGGAAAGTGGGGCCGTCACACTTTTGAACTTTCTTTGACGGATGAACTTGGGGTTTAGAATCTACCCTTGGAGAAATTGGGAAACCGTTGTTTTTTTTGTTTTGTTCTGCATGTATGTACGTGTTTGCCGTGTTGCGGACTGATATGTATAGTGTACTAGACATGTTTTGTGAACTTGGTTTTGCTAGGATGATATGTACAAATTTTTGTGAATTTGTCGTGTTATATATTCTAAGGGTGTTTTCTCATTTTTGGCCTACGTTGTTTTCTTCTTATTCTATATATATAGCCGATCTATTTTCGATCATACATGTATATAGTTTATTTTTAAAACAAAACGATATGAAGGGACGAAAAAGTCGAGGACGAGGGGTTAATCGTGGACGTTGGGCTAGGCAAGCTCAAGAACCAAGAGAAGAAAGAGAAGCGGCAGCCAAACAACAACATGAACCACGGGCCAAAGCAGGGAGTCAAGCAGCGACGGCCATACAACAAATGACCGATATTTTGGCGCGTCTAGTGGAACAACAAGGGCAAGCACCTGTTAACCAACCCAGGGAACCTGAGGGAGGAGAGGATAGGCCCTAGAGTATTTTTAGAAGTTTTCTCCTCCTAAGTTTCTTGGAGGATCTAATCCGGAGGCAGTCGAGAGTTGGTTAGAACAAATGATTAATATTTTTGCCGTGCTAAACTATCCAAAGGTATAGTTTTACGGTATTTCAATTTGAAGGGCTAGCTCGTGCTTGGTGAAACGTGATTAGGGCTAAGTGGGAGAGCGAACAAATAGCGCGGACTTGGGTAAATTTCATACGAAAATTTAATGAGAAATACCTTTTGCCCTTAGTCCAAGAGAAAAGGGAGGATGATTTCATTAGATTACGTCAGGGAGCCTTGAGTGTGTCAGAATATGAAACCCAATTCTCTAAGTTATCTAAATTTGCCTCGGAATTAGTAACTACAGAGCAAAGAAGAGTAAGACGGTTTGTATAGGGATTAAATGTGAAAATCCAGGAAGCTTTTGCGGCGGCTCAAATCACTATATTCACAAAAGTTCTTGAGAAAGTCCAAAGGGTTGAAATTGCAAGGACGCAAGTAAAAGCATTCGAAGCACGGAAAAGAAGTGCGCCGAGTAGTGAGCCTAAGAAACTTAAGGACACCGCACCACCTTCCAAAGTTAGAAGAGGAAATCTTCCACCTTACCCACCATGGATGCAAGGACAATATGAGGGAAGTTCGATGAGAAAAAGTCGGGTAGGAAGAAGACGACAAGAGGAAGTCTCTCTAAAGAATTCAATAGAAACTCCTTGATTAGCTTGTGGTTACTGTGGGAAAACAAATCATACTAACGATGCATGCTGGGTAAAGAGAAAGAAATACATGATATGTGGAAGTGTTGATCATCAACTTCACAATTGTCCGAAGAAGCAACAAAGAGGGTTGAATGTGTAGCAAAGGGATCAGATTACTTCTAAGCCGAACCAAGAAAGAGGAAACAGATCCAGGGCTTCAGCTAGAGTATACTCTTTGTGTGACAGCCCCACCTCCCCCTAAGGCGAACCAAAGGGTTCGGCGGACCGTCTGCCCCGCGCTCGCCGGGACTCAGTCGTTCACTAAACTCCTCAAATAAATTACAAGATATATCTCAAACTTACATCAGATTCTCCAATAATTACATGTCATAAGCGAAGCGGAAACAATTCCCAACTATACATAACATGATTCCAAATCCAAACGGTACAAGATATCTGCCATCCAGCTACACAAAAAACGTAATACAAGCTCTTTCTTCGCCACGAGCCCTGTGGAGGGGAATAAAATAGTTTTGGGGTGAGCTAAAAGCTCAGTGAGTAACCAGAAAAATCAGCACTCAAATATATTTCCCAATAATGCATTTCGATGATGTCATGATTCAGTAATCAAACATCCATTTATTGCTCTCGTGAGCCAGTGAAATCATTGCACTTAAACACCCAACGCTCAAATAGATCCTTTAACGTTTAACAGTAAGAGGGAGCAACGTTGGTGCTCCAGATAATGTCATGAATTCATTGAACTGGTGGAGACGTTGGTGTCCAGCACACGAATTCCAAGCACTCATTTTAGCCAAAATATGTCATGGACCACATGCAAACACTCATGATATGAAATCGAGTAAATAATGCAAGAAAACGTTCAAAAGTACTTTGGAAACAGTTTAGGGTCACTCACCTCCACGGCTCATAATCTTCATTCATCATAGCCAGTTTCCTCGATCAAGTCCAAGGCCTTCAACTCAAACCCAAAGCCATCAAATGCTTTCAAAGATCGGACAGCATATCCCCTTAATTTCCATACGTTTCCATCCTACAAGCAATACCATTTAATCTCAAATCAACTACATACACATCATAGACTATCAAATACACCTTTTGGCACAATATCCATAACTGAAGCTACACTTATCGGATTGAAACGAATCTTATGGCGTTTCGAAGCCAAGACAAAGAGCTAAAACTTTGATGAAGAACACTCAGTCCAATTTGTAGTGTATCTAAGTCAAAATTGCCATTTACAGAACCAGAATATCATATTCGGGCTGATTAATCGCTTTATGCGTAACGACAATAACTCAGGCTACCGAAGTCGAAACGAGGTGATTCCAGGGGCGTTGGAAAGCTTCCAAATTTTCACAAGCTACCGAGCTCAGATTAGGCTGAACTTTTACAGGCAACTATAAAATATTATTCTCTACAACTTTCATGTTTTGACCTAAGCCGATTCGGCCTCTATGATGCTAAACAAAAACGGACAGAACAGGGTCATTCAAAACCCTAACCTGGAATTCATGTATTTTAGTGCTAATCTTCCACAAAATAACATCTAAAACCACTAATCAGCAATTAATTGAAGTAAAGAGGATGTTCTAGGCAAAATACCTTAAAACCACAAGAAAAGTAGAAGCTTGGATCTTGTCCCTTCAAAATCACTCCACTCAATCCTTTAATCTATCTTAGTAAACAACTTTGATGGAGGGTTTTGCAAAAATTCTGGTTAGAATTCAAGATTGGGCAAGAAATTGAAGAACAAATGAAGTTTCTCTCTTGGTTTCTTTCCCTCAAGGTGGCTGGCGCTCTCTCTCTTTGTTTCTATGAGTTTTTGCTTTGTATTTCTTTTGATTTACTAGCTTAGATGATATTTAAACCAAAGATCAAAGTATGCTTTTTGTCCACCAATCAAACTTGAGCATAAGAAGAACCTAGAAGCTCTTAGATTACTAGTACACTTACTTTGCTAATCCTTACACTATGACCCCAACCACTTCTAATCTTTGCAATTAACTTCATGGTTCACCAACTAGTTGAAACAAAAATATCGCATTTACCGCACTAGCGGGGCCCACGTTCATAATACACTTCAAACTTAACGTGTACTAACTTGTATCAAGGAAATGATTTGAAAACTATATTTCCTTATAAAAATGGATAAGAAACTAAAATATTGAAGAAAGGCATAAAATTATAGACAAGGAAACAAAATAATGTCTCGAAAATATATAAAAATTTTCGGGTTCTCACACTCACTCTTTCGGGGCGTCACAAACTCCCCTCCTTAAAAGAATGTCGTCCTCGACATTCCATCTTGTGCCAATCATGTCGAGACATCCCGCAAGAATCACTAATACTTCAAACCAAACCCACAGTCCGGCATCCTAAAATTCAAGCCTAGGATACACTACAGAGATCTGAATCCTAAGCTCTGATACCAACTGTGACAGCCCCACCTCCCCCTAAGGCGAACCAAAGGGTTCGGCGGACCGTCTGCCCAACTCTCGCTGGGACTCAGTCGTTCACTAAACTCCTCAAATAAATTACAAGATATATCTCAAACTTACATCAGATTCTCCAATAATTACATGTCATAAGCGAAGCGGAAACAATTCCCAACTATACATAACATGATTCCAAATCCAAACGGTACAAGATATCTGCCATCCAGCTACACAAATAACGTAATACAAGCTCTTTCTTCGCCACGAGCCCTGTGGAGGGGAATAAAATAGTTTTGGGGTGAGCTAAAAGCTCAGTGAGTAACCAGAAAAATCAGTACTCAAATATATTTTCCAATAATGCATTTCGATGATGTCATGATTCAGTAATCAAATATCCGTTTATTGCTCTCGTGAGCCAGTGAAATCATTGTACTTAAACACCCAACGCTCAAATAGATCCTTTAACGTTTAACAGTAAGAGGGAGCAATGTTGGTGCTCCAGATAATGTCATGAACTCATTGAAGTGGTGGAGACGTTGGTGTCCAGCACACGAATTCCAAGCACTCATTTTAGCCAAAACATGTCATGGACCACATGCAAACACTCATGATATGAAATCGAGTAAATAATGCAAGAAAACGTTCAAAAGTACTTTGGAAACAGTTTAGGGTCACTCACCTCCACGGCTCATAATCTTCATTCATCATAGCCAGTTTCCTCGATCAAGTCCAAGGCCTTCAACTCAAACCCAAAGCCATCAAATGCTTTCAAAGATCGGACAGCATATCCCCTTAATTTCCTTACTTTTCCATTCTACAAGTAACACCATTTCATCTCAAATCAACCACATACACATCATAGACTATGAAATACACCTTTCGGCACAATATCCATAACTGAAGCAATACTTATCGGATTGAAACAAATCTTATGGCGTTTCGAAACCAAGACAAAGAGCTAAAATGTTGATGAAGAACACTCAGTCCAATTTGTAGGCTATCTAAGTCAAAATTTCCATTCACAACCAGAATCTCACATTCGGGCTGGTTAATCGCTTTATGTGTAACGACAATAACTCAGGCTACCGAAGCTGAAACGAGGTGATTCCAGGGGCGTTGGAAAGCTAAGACATATACCTACATTTCTTATGAAGACCTCCAAGGCCAAAGCATGCATTTTCGTGGTCAAAAATGGAAAACTCTACGAAAATAGAAATCTGGGCGCGAAACAAGGTTCATGGACAGTCAAGGGTATTTCGGTCATTTCACAGGCTACAGTGCTCAGATCGAGCTGAAATTTTGCAGGACATTATTTTATACCATTGGATACAACTTCCATGTTTTGGCCAAAATTTAATTCGGTAAGGATCAAGGTGAAAATTCACGGTCAGATTGGGTGAAATGACAACCCTACTTGCTGAACTCCTACCTAGGCCAGTCTGGGTATTTCCGACTTTTCACAAGCTACCGAGCTCAGATTAGGCTGAACTTTTACAGGCAACTATAAAACATTATTCTCTACAACTTTCATGTTTTGACCTAAGCCGATTCGGGCTCTATCATGCTAAAAAAAAAACGGACAGAACAGGGTCATTCAAAACCCTAACCTGGAATTCATGCATTCAAGTGCTAATCTTTCACAAAACAACATCTAAAACCACTAATCAGCAATTAATTGAAGTAAAGAGGATGTTCTGGCCAAAATACCTTAGAACCACAAGAAAAGTAGTAGCTTGGAGCTTGTCCCTTCAAAATCACTCCACTCAATCCTTTAATCTACCTTAGTAAACAACTTTGATGAAGGGTTTTGCAAAAATTCTGGTTAGAATTCAAGATTGGGCAAGAAATTGAAGAACAAATGAAGTTTCTCTCTTGGTTTCTTTCCCTCAAGGTGGCTGGCCCTCTCTCTCTTTGTTTCTATGAGTTTTTGCTTTGTATTTCTTTTGATTTACTAGCTTAGAAGATATTTAAACCAATGGTCAAAGTATGCTTTTTGTCCACCAATCAAACTTGAGCATAAGAAGAACATAGAAGCTCTTAGATTACTAGTACACTTACTTTGCTAATCCTTACACTATGGCCCCAACCACTTCTAATCTTTGCAATTAACTTCATGGTTCACCAACTAGTTGAAACAAAAATATCGCATTTACCGCACTAGCGGGGCCCACGTTCATAATACACTTCAAACTTAACGTGTACTAACTTGTATCAAGGAAATGATTTGAAAACTACATTCCCTTATAAAAATGTATAAGAAACTAATATATTGAAGAAAGGCATAAAATTATAGACAAGGAAACAAAATAATGTCTCAAAAATATATAAAAATTTCGGGTTCTCACACTCACTCTTTCGGGGCGTCACAAACTCCCCTCCTTAAAAGAATGTCGTCATCGACATTCCATCTTGTACCAATCATGTCGAGACATCCCGCAAGAATCACTAATATTTAAAACCAAACCCACAGTCCGGCATCCTAAAATTCAAGCCTAGGATACACTACAGAGATCTGAAGCCTAAGCTCTGATACCAACTGTGACAGCCCCACCTCCCCCTAAGGCGAACCAAAGGGTTCGGCGGACCGTTTGCCCAGCTCTCGCCGGGACTCAGTCGTTCACTAAACTCCTCAAATAAATTACATGATATATCTCAAACTTACATCAGATTCTCCAATAATTACATGTCATAAGCGAAGCGGAAACAATTCCCAACTATACATAACATGATTCCAAATCCAAACGGTACAAGATATCTGCCATCCAGCTACACAAAAAACGTAATGCAAGCTCTTTCTTCGCCACGAGCCCTGTGGAGGGGAATAAAATAGTTTTGGGGTGAGCTAAAAGCTCAGTGAGTAACCAGAAAAATCAGTACTCAAATATATTTTCCAATAATGCATTTTGATGATGTCATGATTCAGTAATCAAATATCCGTTTATTGCTTTCGTGAGTCAGTGAAATCATTGCACTTAAACACCCAACGCTCAAATAGATCCTTTAACGTTTAACAGTAAGAGGGAGCAACGTTGGTGCTCCAGATAATGTCATGAACTCATTGAAGTGGTGGAGACGTTGGTGTCTGGCACACGAATTCCAAGCACTCATTTTAGCCAAAACATGTCATGGACCACATGCAAACACTTATGATATGAAATCGAGTAAATAATGCAAGAAATGTATAAGAAACTATATTGAAGAAAGGCATAAAATTATATTCCCTTATAATGATTTGAAAACTATATTCCCTTATAAAAATGTATAAGAAACTAATATATTGAAGAAAGGCATAAAATTATAGACAAGGAAACAAAATAATGTCTCGAAAATATATCAAAATTTTCGGGTTCTCACACTCACTCTTTCGGGGCGTCACACTTTGGATCAACAACCCGTTCCAAAATCTTATAAATGTGAGAATTTCGAGGACGAAATTCTGTTAAGAGGGAGAAAGTGAGAGAACCCGAAAAATTAGGTTATATTTTATTTTATTTCTTTGAATGCATTTTCTTTACTTTAAATTATTGCCTCGATATTTTTATAAGTGAGTCAAGTTTTTAAATCATTTTCCTTGAATCAGTTGGTTCATTTTAAGTTCATAACGCACTATAAATTTTAAGTGCATAACGCATTTTAAGTGCGATAAATTTTTGATAACTAGGTGAAGTTTTGTATAAAAGGATATTAGTTATAAGGTGTTAGGAGATAATTAAAGGTTAGCTAGATAGTTTAACCATTGGAAGACAAGAGAATGAGGTTAAACCCCAAGGTGCCATTTGTCGCGACACTATTGAAAGTTGGACTTTGACCAACCTTTCTTCACCTTTTACTAAATCAAAATTTTGACCAAAATGTCTTCATTTCTTTCTCTCGCTTGGCCGAACAAAGGGAGAAGAAAAACCAAAGAGAGACCTTCACCTTCAACCTCAATTCTTGCTTCAATCTTGAGTTCCAACCATCAAAATTGCAAATTACTCCATACAAAGTGCTAACTAAGGAAGGGTAGAGGTGTTGGTGGAGTGATTTTGGAGGGAAAAGCTCTAAGCTACCATCTTTCTTGTGGTTCTAAGGTAACTTACCAAGAAATCCCTCTTTGTTTCTACTAATTGCATATTAGTGGTTTAGGGTTGCTAAATGTGTAGTTTTGTGAGAAATTTCATGATTGGAGGTGGTGATATGCAGATTTTCAGTTTTATTGGTGAATTTTCTGCTCAGATATGAAACTTAACGGTTGGCCATGATTTACTAGCTTTGACATGTGAAATATCTAGTGTTTATGTGCTAGTTTACTTTGCCTAAAGAAATTTTTAGCTTGGGTGCATAAATTTCAACTTAGGGTTTCATTTTCTAGCTTGAGTAGGTGATGGTTATATGCTTGATTTAGTAAGTTATTGGCTTAGTATGTATATGCCTGAGTTGAGGCTGGTTTGTGGTAAGAATGAAGCCTTGAATTGGCTGGAAAAGTAGTAAACACAAAGGAGGTGCCGCTGAAAATTTTGTCTGCAGGAAACCTTGGGCAGCGTTAGGAAATCTGCTATAACTTGTTGTAGAAAAGTCTGAATTTAGTTCTGTTTATTGTGTTTGAAACTAGAGTCAAAATAATATCAATCGTGAAAAGTTCAGCTTTTTTCTCAATTCCCATGAATATCTGTGATTTTTCAAATTTGACTGAAATTGCATACCTGTTCTGTCTTTTACTGGATGAAGTTACAATTTGAGGCTCGAATTTGACTGACTTATGGATTAAATCAGCTTTTGTACAAAACATGAAAGTTATAGGGATTTGATTTAAATTTCTACCTACAAAATTTCAGATCAATTGGATCATTTTAGCTTATGATTTTGCCAGAGCACTCCTGACTGCACAAAAACTCTAATTTTCCTGACCTGTTTTTCATGTGTCTATGACCGTCCATTTTTTACCCTGAAAATGTGAGAACTGGGCGCCTATGTCTTCATAGGAAATGTAGATATATGTCTTAGTTTCGAAAAACTATAAAATTTGCTTCAATCTGATAAGTGTAGCTTCAGTTGTGATCAAAACACCAAAGGATGGCAAAGCTGCCATCTTCATTGTTTCTCATTGCCTTTCTTTTGTTTTCCGTTTCCTTGGTCAGACTTAACATGTACTTCTCAAGTGTTCTAAACCTGATTTCTAACATTCATAACAAGTATTCAACACATGGTTTTTAGTTGCACATATTGGCTTTGAACTTAACCGTTTTTGATCATTTCCTTTTACGAATTATGCGTGCACCTTGCCTATATGACTTACTATACATTTCATGCCTTTTTTCCTTTGATATATAAATATAAGTTATGCAGCTTGCACTCGTGTATGGTTGGCTCTTTGTGGACAATATTTTACTGTAGATTTCGAGAGTGGCCAAGGTGCCAGCCCTGAACTGAATTTTGATTAGATGTGATGTTCAGGGAGAGTGTTTCTTGCATGTTTGTGTATTAAATGACTGTGTACTTGTTGTGAATATTCGCTTGAGTGTTAAATACTTTCTAATGATTGTTAAATGAATTTTTGATGGGCAAATGTGTACTTTATCGCACTCGACCAAGCAAAAAGTGAATTTTTATATTGTGAATGCTTTCTCGATTGATTGTTATTAAATGACTAATGTCCTTGTTCAATTGCGTGGTTATGTGTATACGAACCTCACTGAGCTTTAGCTCATCCCTCTATTTTGTTAAATTTGTTTTCCTTACAGGGTTTGAGAGCAAGGACGGGTGATTAGAGGAAGACTAAACTTTTGACTAGAGCTTTTGTTGTGTAATAGTGATAGGATTAATAGTTGGTTGGATCCTAAACTTTTGTACTTAACCTTGAGGATTGTGTATCTGTGTTAATGTTTGTATAAATGTTAAGTTTGATTGGCACATCTTTACTTGCTTTTGAAGTTGTAACCTGTTTTATTGAATTCAGTAAGCGAGTCCTAGCGAGAGTTGGGCAAGCGGTCCGCCGAACCCTTTGGTTTGCCTTAGGGGGGGTGGGGTCGTCACAGACACACAAAAATCGAAAGACAAAAAATATTTCTGGTTCCTTTTCTCAAACTTGCAACCAGGAGAGAGTGAGGGAGAGATAGCTTCCAATTTCTTCCTTTCACTTCAAAGACAAAAGAGAGCCGTGAGCGAGAGCTATAGGAGAACCTGTGACAGCCCCACCTTCCCCTAAGGCGAACCAAAGGGGTTAGCGGACTGCCTGCCCAACTCTCGCCAGGACTACGGGCAGTTACACACGATCTAGAACGTTTCGGGAAAGTAAAAGCGCGCTCGGACAAGCCACAAGTAACAAAATAACAAAATAATAAAAGAAAATGAAAATGATGAATAGTGCCTGGAATAGTAGAATCCGAGATCCCACCAAACATTAATACATAGCAATTCAACATTTACAACCACATTTGGCATGTCAAGAGCTATACATAAGGGATACACATATTCGGTTTGCCATTCAAAAGATGAACCCAATACACATTAGGGTTTCATGCAAAGAGCTATCAAAATAGACATATACATGGCTCAATTTGGCAACCACAAGTATGAGCTTCCAAAAGTGATTATTTTCCTGTAAGGAAAACAAATGGAATGGTGTGAGCTAAAGCTCAGTGAGCAACTATCACACAATCAACCAATACCACTTAAGCATAACCGTTCATTTCAAGTAAACAATTAAGAAGCAAAGCAAAACGGTAAAAGGATACGGTCGGCTCTCAAGAGCCCATTTCCACGCTTACATTCTTGATCCAACTTCATTGACCCTCCGTCAATGTTAAAAGTACCAAACCGTAGACCTCTCTTCACTTCCATTCCTTCCACCCAACATACCCCAACCGGGCCCGCACTCCAAGCAGTAACTTTAGGTGATACTCGAGTACACCGGAACCAAGGGTCTCATTACCACAAGATTCCCATTCCAGTCCCCGTGGCTAGTCAATTTTCACGACCAAGCCCTCGCTGGCTCGATTCAATTGAATGCCAACGGGGTCGAGCTCAGTACAGTAGGGCCGTTGGATACTCGTCCAACCAACACCCAAACAATTTCCATGAATGAAATCCAAGAATTCATATAGCAGTACAGTAATACAGTGAAACGGTAAACAATCGGTCACAAGAATAAAAGGAATGAGGGCGGTCAAGTACACCCTCACCCTAATCATTTCCAATAGCCAAACAAGCCTTCTAGGCATCACAATCACATATAGCAAAGCCACATTATAAATCCAAGTGAGTAGTATACTCACCAATTAAGCAAGTGAGGTTTCATGCACCGTCGTCCCTAGTACGTCGTGCACTAACGTCACGTCCTAGAACATGTAAACAAATACCATAAGACTCGATAACGAGTCATAAAGCCAAGCCCAACACAACCCCAATAGGGTTTCATATGCATATATAAGTATATAAGCAAACCAGAAAATCAAGAAATGGAACTCATTTGTCCCAACAACAAAAACAGGTTTTGGCTTCCAAATGCGGTAATGGCACAAAATGCGCTACGATCATCGGATGAGGGTGTAAGACCCACCATCGCGAAGCTAAAAGACAGGGCTACAACAATGTAGAAGGTCACTCAGTCCAAATCCTAGCACAACTAGGTCAAAAATGCAGAAAACCAACCCAGAACCGTAATTGCAGGTTCCCAAATCACACAAAACTGTAATCAGTCCAATTCAGTCTATACAGGTCCAAATGCATTGATTCCAAAGGAATATGATAGCTAAGACATCAAGATACATTTCATCAGAATACACCAACAACAAAATCCAAACCAATTCCAGTCAAAACAGACGATTACAATCACAGTTCGCACATTCTGATCACCCAGAACAGCAACAGTAAAAACGGCATAACTCACTCTACACTACTCCAAATGCCCTGAAATTTTGTAGGCACTTCAAAATCATCACTACCTACAACTTTCATGTTTTGACCAAAGTCCAATTCGGCCTATAACCCTATGATCCAAAACCGGACAGAATTAGGGGTTATCAACCCTAACTTTTCTCATTTCAATCCAAACCCAAAATTGATTGCAATTATCAATAATTCACACCTACTAGAGTCATTATAAGCCATTGTCAATCATCAAAAATAGCCACAACATCCCATTCATATTAAACCAGAAAATTCCTCAATAAAATAAAAACTTCACCAAATCACTTCAAATCAAGAAATAAATCACACATTCCATCACTCAAGTCACCATTAGGCACAAAATAAACATCATTAGCTATAAGAGGATGTTCAATCATCACTTACCTAGTAAACAAGAGAAGAGGAGTTGTAGACCACCTTAGCTCTTCCAAAAACTTCACCAAACTCACCACTAACACTAAATGGAAAGATTGTATGGAGTGGAAACTAGTTTGTGTGATTGATTTGAATGATTTGAGCTAGTGGAAAGCTTGAAGATTGAAGAAGTTTTCTTCCTTCTTGGCAAGAGAGAGGGCCGGCCACAAGGTGAAAGAAAATGGTGATTTTTTTGTGAAATTTTTAGATATTTAACCAATTTTGGTCAAAAGTCAAAAAAAATGAATAGTGTTCTTAAGTCAAAACCAATCACCAAGTGACACGTGGCACTCCATTAATGCATTCCTATCCTTTCTTTTCTCTCTCACATCAATCATTTCACACACTCTACTTATCTCTTAACACCCGATAAATTTTACACAGTATCCGGAATTTAACCTAATTGGCCGAATTTTTCCGAACTTTTCGCACTAGTGGGTCCCACGTCCATAATATATTCTTAATTTTCTAAAAACTCTCCAATACTAGAAAAATCATCTAAAAACTATATTTATCCATAAAATCCACCAAGAAAATATTCCTAAGCCAGAAAATGCAGAAAACATGCAATTAACGGGGAAAAACCCTAGGAAAATTATTAGGGCAATTATGGGTTCTCACAGAACCAGCCTCTTGTCCTTTTCTGCAATTTGAAGCTTCAATCAAGAAACAAGAAAACCACCATTCAACCTAGCTAAGTGAATCAGGTAGAAATAGAAATTTGCAGCATAGGAATCGTGGGAAAACAAGAGGTAAACCTTTTAAACTTTCTTTATTTTCTTTCCACTTTGGCCCTATAATGTCTTAGCTGAACTAACATCAAGAAAAGAGAAATTCAACCAAGGAAAAATGCATCAAAGCTGGAAATATTTTGCTGAACTCACTGCATGAAAACCGTCTGCAATGCTATGGTTATTTCTCACAAAATCTGTTAAGATGCAATTGTATAAAACACACACACACTGTAACTCTTTTATCTGGTCATGCATGCAGAATTTCACTTGAAGAAAAGAAGGTTTAGTGAAAAAAAACTTGAGAGAAAACTCTATTTTAAGACTGATTCATTGCTGGAAATTTCTGTTTTTGGCCAACGGTAGGAGATTTGAAGTTTCACAGCTGCTCATTCAAAAACTTGGAAAAAACATCACTAGGAATGCATGATATATGTTTAATCTCTTGTCTTATAAGATATTTACCTTTGAAACTAGTAAACGTTGGTAAACTTGGCTAAAATGTTGAAGAAACCTGCTGGAAATCCATTGAGATGGCCAAGAGAGTGAAAAGAAGAAACTTTCTAGTTTACCTCTATGAATTTTTGTGAGGACCCGAAAATTTACTTATTTTTATCTTATTTTACTGGCTTATTTAATTATTTATTTAACCGTTCTCTCCGAATAATTTATTTCAACCATTTTAAATCCATTTACATGGAACAATACCTATCTTACTTATATTTTTAAAACGTCCCGTTAGCAAATTTAATTTTTCTGCAACTCGTTCAGTAAGGAATTACGAATACACGTTTTTTGAGGCAATATTCGATCCGTGAGTGCAATAATCTTGGAGAATTAAGAATGATCAATAGTAGACTAAGAAAAGTTAATTGAGGGATTAGAGGTGAGTGAGTTCAAATTAAACTTTTATCGCACGCAAGTCGAAAGTTGGCGTAAATCGTGCCGGAACAACTAAGTGGAGATTTGAGAAATTAATACTAGACTAGTAAGAGTGAGTAATTACAGTGTTAAAGGAAGTACCTTGGAGGATTAGTGCATGAGTGTATCAAACCCGAGAGAAAGAGGTTGTACAAAACCCTATTCCGACGACTATTTAAAATTGACTTTTGGCAAAACTTCCTAGCTACTTTTCCCTCCAATTTTCCCTCACAAGCTTCACACTCAACTCCTTCATCTCTCTCTCACCATTTTCGGCCAACAAAAAGAAAAGAAAGGGAAGAAGAGAACTCTATTTCTTTTGGCTTCCATTTTATCTACAAATCATCATCCAACTTTCTAGTTTCTTGGAGATTCATTCTATCTTGGAACAAGAAGCAATCTTGTGGATTTTCTTGAAGAATTTTTGGTGGAAAATCTGGTTTTTTTCAAGAGTTAAAGGGTAATCACTCCACCTCTCTTACCTTTCAAATTATAAGAAGTTTTGATGCGGATACGGGTGTGCAATAAATAACTTCAACCTTGGGTCAAGGATCCTTTGGTCCACATTGGCGGTCCGATGACAAGATCAAGATCCAAGAAGGTGAAGGAAGCTTTACGAGCCTTGATCATTCACCATACAAGCAAGGAGCAAGTTAAGTTTGAAGATTTGATGGACCATGAAGTTAACTTGTTCAACCCTAGGGGAAGACCCTCTTAGACCCTCCCAACCTTGTAATTATCAGAGTTGGATCTTTTCTCCTAATGGAAATTGAACTCGATTGTTCTCATGGACTCAAGACCTCTGACACACAAAGGCAATCAGCAACCTTAAGCAAATAATGATGGTTGAAGAGATACCATGATTAGGGAACAAACTAATCGATAAAGTCTGATTTGAATCCTAAGCTATGAACTCAAGAATTCAAGAGTAAGTTCGAATAAGAACTTGAAGGAAAATTCCTCACGATTTCTGGTTGTAATAATCTGTCCTTTCACTCATACAATAGGTGCCTTTTATAGGCTAAAACTAGGGCAAATCCAGCCCACATAAACCTGGAATAGGAATTCGGTCCGCATAAAGAGCCAGCTCTTTAAGGTTTCCCAATAAGGCCCAATAAGTAATAAAAATACTCAACGACTAACAACTACTAAACTAGGCAGTCTTAAAACAACTACCAACTAAGCTAACAAGTATGAGATCATTCTTTCACTTCAAACGTACAAGTGAACAAGTTAACTTCACTGATGAGCAACCCTAGGGGAAGACCCTCCTAGACCCTCCCAACCTTGTAATTATCAGAGTTGGATCTTTTCTCCCAATGGAAATTGAACTCGATTGTTTTCATGGACTCAAGACCTCTGACACACAAAGGCAATCAGCAACCTTAAGCAAATAATGATGGAAGAAGAGACACCATGATTAGGGAACAAACTAATCGATAAAGTCTGATTTGAATCCTAAGCCATGAACTCAAGAATTCAAGAGTAAGTTCGAATAAGAACTTGAAGGAAAATTCCTCACGATTTTTGGTTGTAATAATCTGTCCTTTCACTCATACAATAGGTGCCTTTTATAGGCTAAAACTAGGGCAAATCCAGCCCACATAAACCTGGAATAGGAATTCGGTCCGCATAAAGAGCCAGCTCTTTAAGGCTTCCCGATAAGACCCAATAAGTAATAAAAATACTCAACGACTAACAACTACTAAACTAGACAGTCGTAAAACAACTACCAACTAAGCTAACAAGTATGAGATCATTCTTTCACTTCAAACGTACAAGTGAACAAGTTAACTTCATGGTCCATCAAATCTTCAAACTTAACTTGCTCCTTGCTTGTATGGTGAATGATCAAGGCTCGTAAAGCTTCCTTCACCTTCTTGGATCTTGATCTTGTCATCGGACCGCCAATGTGGACCAAAGGATCCTTGACCCAAGGTTGAAGTTATTTATTGCACACCCGTATCCGCATCATTCCCTCTTTCCTCGAAAAGATTCGTCCTCGAATCTTCAAAGTCTCCTCTTGAAAGTGATTTGTCCACAAATCGATGGTGCGCTTAAAGGACAACAATGTTGGAAATAGATGAATGACTACGAGCCATGTTGCATGTCGTTTGGTCAGCTTCGGGAAGCTCTCAAACAAGGACATGCGCCAAGGTAGGAAAGAGCTTGTGTAAGGCGTGTGAAAATCCCAAGTGGCAATCCAAAACTCTCTAATTAGCCTTTGGTCATGAATCTTCACATTGACACCTTGATTGTGCAAAGGTGTAAAATCCAGCACTAGTTGACATTGATTTGAATCATCTTGCATGGATAAATTGGGAGCAACTTGTTGCATGGATGAGGCACTAAACAACTCGTGGAGGACAGCTTTGGGATCTTGCGTGACACATAATTTCTCATCTTCCAACATATAAGGTAGCAAACAATTGAATTCCACTTCATGAGGGTTACTCGAACTAGCACAAGTTGAAGTTGACAAATTGAGCACTTGGCCACCAGCTTTTGGCTGTGAATAAGCATGAAAGATCACCACCTTTAGTTGAAATAAGCACGAAAATCAAAACTGAAAAATTTTGGACAGCTTTACAACCTACAAAAACAAAATAACCTTCAACTTGAAACAAATTAGAAATTGGGTAAAGAAGTAATGGTACATCATCAACTAAATGGTAAGAAGGTATAGAACAAGTTTTAAGTGTGAATACTCCCTTTGCCACTTCATTATTCCTTCTACCAATTGATTCAGCTTGAGAAGGCATTGCTAGCCTTTTACACTTTCCTTCAAAATCTGCATAAGAAATACAAGTGTTAGGATGGAAATTATACTCAAAAGAAGGTAAAGATGATGAATGAACCATAGGTAGTAAATGAGAGTCAAAATTTGGAATTCTCCCTTCATGGTTGGTTTGAATTGATTCCCCTTTGGTATGGACAGATTTGAATTGAAATTGTTCCATGAGGTGATCCCAAATAGATTTAATTCCTAGAAGACAAACTCCATGGAAACTAGTGAATTGTACAAGTGACTTTGGAATGGAGCATGGTATGACTAACTTCACTTGACTTTGCTTAATCTGCACAAATAAAGAAACACTAAATAAAGCAAAGGTAAGTCCGTTAGAAAAACAATAAGCCCTCACATTTTTGCTCAAAATCGGCTCACTTTCTTTTTTTTCTTCCTTTTTACCACTCATCTCATCAAATTTTTCCATCTCTTTATCTAGCTTAACGCTCTCGATTGTTTTCTCATTATCAACCTCCTCAACAAATGGTTCAATAGGATGAGATACTCCTTTGTTGGGAATAGGGTCCGCTCCCTCCTTCTTAGAAAACTCACTTTGATAGCATCCATTTGACTCCATTTGTTTTTGGTGTAGAAGACGTTGATATGTCTCCCAAAATGACTCCTCATGAGGTGATTCAACTCTAGGTTTAGGCCTAGAAAATGTTGAATGAACCTTCTTATCACCTCTTGTATAAACTAGCTTTACAGAGGTAGATGGCATGGAACCCCTCCTCTTGAGAGATTCGTTCTCTCGTTGGAGCCGATTGTACAAGTCCGTAGTATAATGGAAGGGTACAAATCGTTTCCTCATCACTTGCTTCATTTCAGTCCAAGTGTCAATCGATGGTTCCCTATTTCTCCTCCTTGTGGCACATATTTGCTCCCACCAAATAGATGCATAATCTTGAAATTCAATAGCTGCAAGTTTCACCTTTTTCTCTTCAGAGTAATTGTGGACTTCAAACACTTGTTCAACTCGCCTAACCCAATCCAAGTAAGCTTCAGGATCATTTTTCCCATGAAAGGTAGGCATCTTGGTCTTGATGGAACCAAGATTGTCATCGATTCTCCTAGGCCGGTCTCGACCTTCCCTCACTCCCCTTTGGCTTTTCCTTGATCGAAAGGAGGTGTTAGAATGATATCCCTCATCATCTGCATCATGATCAGCACTCTGAACACTCGAAGCCCTATGGTGTGTATCTCCGGTACCTCGCATCTCAATGGCAGCCAATCTGTCGGATATTTGTGTCATCACAAATTCATGTCTCTCCGCTTGTTTTTGAAGAGATTGGAGCACCAGTTTGAGTGACACGTCGGTCTTAGACGGCTCAGGCATGTTCCCCTCTTGAGACATATTGTCCAACCTGCAAAACAAGTGTATCCTAGTCTACCTTGCAAGCACTCGTGTATCACTCAAGGAAACATACTCACTCTCAATTTTCCTTCTCGAAGTTCTTAAAACAACTCAAACTCTCAAAAATTCCAGAATTAATTACCCTATAAGTAAGTAATAAGACACAAAGCAGAATTTTGTAAATCCTAGCAAAACTCTACCCGAAGCTGGAACTTTTTTTTTTTTGAGCTGTTGTTTTGCTGAGTTTCTGGTCAGGACTTTGGAAGGTAAATGGTGTTTCTGGAGTGCTCAAAGAATGGATGAATCAGTCCTCGAATTTCAGGGAAATCGGCTCGCAAAGACTAGCTCAACCGATTTTAGAAACCCAAGAATTTAAGGCGGTTTGGCTAAGGTGTTTGTGGCGGTTTAGGTTTGGTTTTGGAAACTGATTTGGGGGTGTTTGGGGTCTGGTTAGGTCGCTTGGGGTTGTTGGAATTCAATTAAGATTGGGAACTCAAGAATTGGAAACCAATCAAGATTTGGCGACTCAAGTTTTGGGAAACCAATCAAAATTTGGAGACTAATCAAGAATTGGAAACCAATCAAGAATTGGAAACTCAAGATTTGGGATACTTGATTTCCTTTGTGTGAGAGCCGATGCCTTCTCTTCTTCAATTTTTTTTTTTTTTTTGCTTCGGCTCTTCAAGGAACACAAATTCAAGTCACACCAACAAGTTCAAGAAAAATGGATGAAAGGTTATGCAAATTTCAAGGAGACCCTAGTTCTTGATTTATTGTTCAAGAACTTTCAAAACAAGACTTGGTGGTCCAAGAACTTCAAGAATTTGTTCAAGAAGCTCAAGAACTTCCCCAAATTGCGCTGTGATGTTTAGGGTTTGCAAGAACAAAACCAATACTCAAGAAATAGGCAAAACAGAATTTCAGCAATACTCAAAAGAAAATTCCAGCAATACTCTAGCAACTTGGATACTAAAACAATATAAGGTCGTGACTCTTTTTTTTTTTCTTTAAACCCTAACAACCCAAATACAAGTATAACAAACCCAAGAACTTGGACAGAAAACACAAAAAGACAACACTCAAACAGATTTTTTTTTTACTCGGGTGAATAGTAACGTGAACAGTATGCTACAGTAAGATGAACAGTAATTCGGTACATTAACGATGAACAGTAATCGCTACAGTAATAATTTTTAAATTTTTTTTTTTTGAAAAAAAGACACAAACTAGCAAGATATGAACAACTTCAATGAAAAGAGAATTAACCTGATGCTCTGATTACCAACTGATGAGCAACCCTAGGGGAAGACCCTCCTAGACCCTCCCAACCTTGTAATTATCAGAGTTGGATCTTTTCTCCCAATGGAAATTGAACTCGATTGTTCTCATGGACTCAAGACCTCTGACACACAAAGGCAATCAGCAACCCTAAGCAAATAATGATGGAAGAAGAGACACCACGATTAGGGAACAAACTAATCGATAATGTCTGATTTGAATCCTAAACCATGAACTCAAGAATTCAAGAGTAAGTTCGAATAAGAACTTGAAGGAAAATTCCTCACGATTTCTGGTTGTAATAATCTGTCCTTTCACTCATACAATAGGTGCCTTTTATAGGCTAAAACTAGGGCAAATCCAGCCCACATAAACCTGGAATAGGAATTCGGTCCGCATAAAGAGCCAGCTCTTTAAGGCTTCCCGATAAGGCCCAATAAGTAATAAAAATACTCAACGACTAACAACTACTAAACTAGGCAGTCGTAAAACAACTACCAACTAAGCTAACAAGTATGAGATCATTCTTTCACTTCAAACGTACAAGTGAACAAATTAACTTCATGGTCCATCAAATCTTCAAACTTAACTTGCTCCTTGTTTGTATGGTGAATGATCAAGGCTCGTAAAGCTTCCTTCACCTTCTTGGATCTTGATCTTGTCATCGGACCGCCAATGTGGACCAAAGGTTGAAGTTATTTATTGCACACCAGTATCCGCATCAAGTTTAGCGGTTAATCTTCATGGGTTTGAAACCCTAACCGCATTGTAGGCTTGCGGACTTGGGGAAACCATTTATTTCGTTTTAAATCATAGGCTAGCTGACTTTATGAGACCTTTTGGTAGCTGACTTGATGCTTCAATGTTTGATTATGGTTGTTTATGTGATAAATGAGATGTTTATGGCTAGAAAGTGGAGAGAAATCGAAGGCAAGCTGGCCTCCATGTTGTTATGTTTTTATGTCGCAATTTTGATGCTTTGTTGGCTGTGAAATTGATGGATATATGTTGTATATTGTGTGTACAAAGTGCCTTTCAAAAATTGTATTGAATGGTTGTGCAAAACTTGAGTTTTGGTGAAGATTCAAATCTGGAAAACACATAGCAGGGTACTCGGACAGTGCTTCTTTGTCCAAACATAACTCTTTGTACAAAAGTTAAAATTGAGTGCCGTTTGTGGCATTCAAAACTAGACATTCATAGATTTCCAATGATATAAAATTCCCCTACTATTTCGTTTTGAGTAAACAGTAGTGAGTTGGCAAACTTGGTTGTTCTGTTTTGACTGTCTATTCGAATGAAAATGGGAAGCTGCATCTTGTGTCTCGATTTTGTTCCATTTGTGAAACGATTTTCAAAACGATGTCTTTTGATAAATTTTAGAATTTTGAACCTAGTTTCCAATACCATAAACCATTCTCGATTTGGAGTTGTACAGAGCTAGATATGGTTTGATTTCGAAAAGGCGACAAAGCTGGAAATTGGAAACTTTTCCCTTCCTTGCTGACCGAATGGTCAAATCTATTTTGGGATGTTATATTTTCAAATATTTTAGTGTCATTTAACCATAAATTTCTTATTAAATGTTTTTGGGATCTTGGTTTCAAAAATGGAGCGAATTGGGGCTGATTTCGTTGGACAAAACGTTTGAAAAACAAAGAGAAGTAGGATGGCAGATTAGCTTTGAAACATTTCACAAACTTTGGTCATTTCGTTAACTGCCTTTCTGTGCGAGTTTCTATCTAAATTTTGATAGAGAGGTAGTCCACATATGGAGGTTTAAGTGTACCAAATTTGGTGTCATTTCAATACCATTTCGATGCCCAAATAATGCCCCAACCATTGCTTCTCAAATCTGGAAATTCACTGATCAGATTACAAAAATCAACCGACTTTAAACTGTTATATGTTGTTACTCAAAACTCCAAATTTAGTTCTGTTTGTTGTCTTTAAAACTTGATTTGGAACTCTTATTGTGTCATAAATTTCAGAGGCTGGTTCACTTTTTGTGAATTTTACCGAATTTTCAAACATCGCCGAAAACCAAGACTGGTTCGGTCTTGCCTTCTTGAATCAGCAACTTTGAGCTGAAAGATGAATGCTTTCTGTTTGGAATCTTGGAGAAGTGTCTTCTAGGAACTTTTAGTGCCTTAAATCTAGTTTCAAACGGTATAAATTTTCCATTTTTGGACCTCCCAAACTCAAGATCTGATTTTACCAAATTTATCGCTCAAAGCTGAAAATTCATGACTTCTTGGGAAATGAGTTTTTGAGAACTTTTCATTGTCTTTCGATATTGATAGTCCATTTTAAACTCATTTTCATGGAGGATGCAAGTTTGTCTTGTGACTTCAAATCCTCACTTTTGAATCTCGATATTCGAGATGTTAAAGCTCTCTTAAGACATCGTCTTAGTATTACACAAGTGTACATTCTTCCTTGTTTGGCAAGGGGTTTGTAAGTATTTGTGAGTGATAGTTAATTGTTATTTCTTCAGGCACTCAAGAGGATCTTGAAGAGAATCTCGGAGCCGACCACTAAAGATCTTATTTGCACTTACTCACTTTTTTTGAATTGGTGAGTGTCAAGTGCATAAATAGTTGCCAATTATGTGAATTGCTTCTTATTGATTAAGTGATTTACAATTGTCGAGTCGAGTGTGTACTTTATCACACTCGTTCTCTTTTAATTGACTATATAATTGAATTGCTCATAGTTGAATTTATAATTGTGGTTGAACATGCCGATTGAAGTGAATCTCATCGGCTTATAATTGTATTTGTCGATTTGAGTGAATCTTATCGACTCATAATAATAATCGGGGGACGCCAAAATCTCAATTCGCCGACCTTGCAACTCGAGCCAGCATGGGCTTGGTCGAGAAGCTCGGTGAACCATGAGAAAATAAAAAACTTAATCTATTAAGAGATCTCGCTTGGCATATTCGTGGAGTAGTGCCTTTTATAAAAGAAGTGCGAGCTCGGAGCAGGGGTGTGAGAACCCGTAAAACCCTAATTATTTTCCTAGGGTTTATTTTTCCCTTAATTGCATGTTTTCTGCATTTTCTGGCTTAGAAATATTTTCTTGGTGGATTTTATGAGTAATTATAGTTTTTAGATGATTTTTCTAGTATTGGAGAGTTTTTAGAAAATTAAGGATATATAATGGACGTGGGACCCACTAGTGCGAAAAGTTCGGAAAAATTCGGCCAATAAGGTTAAGTTTCGGATACTGTGTACAATTTATCGGGTGTTAAGAGATAAGTAGAGTGTGTGAAATGATTGATGTGAGAGAGAAAAGAAAGGATTGACATGCATTAATGAGTGCCACGTGTCACTTGGTGGTTGGTTGGACTTTATGGTTTACTATTCACATTTTTGACTTTTTTTGACCAAAGGTTAAATATCTTCAAAATTCATTAAAATTTCCTCATTCTTTCTTCACCATAGCCGGCCCTCTCAAGCTCCAAAAGGAAGAGAACTCCATCAACTTTCAAGCTTCTACTTGGTGCAAATCACCCAAAAACATTAGCTTACATCCATTTTACTCCATAAAATCTTTCCTGTTAGTGATAGTGAGTGGTCTAGTGAAGTTGTTTTGAAGAGCTAAGGTTTCCACAATCCCTATCTCTCTTGTTACTTGGTAAGTGATGCTAGAACACTCTACTACACCTAATGATGTTTATGTTATGCTTAGAAGTAGCTTGAGTGATGGAATATATGATTTATTTCTTGATGTGAAGAGTTTTGGTGAAGTTTTCCATTTTATGATGAATTTGCTGGTTTAATATGAATGGGATGTTGTGGCCTTGTATGATGAATGGTAATGGTTTAAAATGACTCTAGTAGGTGTGAATTGTTGATAAATGCAATCAATTTTGGATTTGGATGGAAAATGGAAAGTTAGGGTTCATAATTCCCTAATTCTGTCCGGTTTTAGATCATAGGGTTAGAGGCCGAATTGGACTTTGCTCAAAACATGAAAGTTGTAGGTATTGATGAGTTTGAAGTGCCTACAAAATTTCAGGTCATTTGGATTAGTGTAGAGTGAGTTATGTCGGAATTACTGTAGCTGTTCTGCTTTACTCAGAATGTGAAAACTGCGCTTGTAATCGTTTGTTTTGACTGGAATTGGTTTGGATTTTGAAGTTGGTGTCTTCTGATGAAATGAAGCTGGATGTCTTAGCTAACATATGCCTTTGGAATTTCGGCATTTGGACCTGTATAGACTGAGTTGTGTTCATTACAGCATAGTGCGATTTGGGAACCTGCAATTTCGGTTCTGGATTTGCTTTTCTGCATTTTTGACCTAGAGGTGCTAGGATTTGGACTGAGTGGCCTTCTACAATGTTGTAGCCCTGTTTCTTAGCTTCGAAACGGTGGGTCTTACACCCCCATCCGATAACCGTAGTGAATTTGACGCCATTACCGCATTTTAAGGTCAAACACGGTTTTCCTATCAAGGCTTAAGCTAAGGCCATTTTGTAATTTCTGGTTACCAATGATGCGTACTTATGCATATGAAACCCTATTGGGGTTATGGTTAGCATTGTTTTGCGACTCGTTCACGAGTCTTATGGCACTTATTTATGTGTTCTAGGAGGAAACGGTGGTTCACGACGCACTTTGGACCGCAGTGCATGAAACATCATTTTCTTGCTTGGTGAGTATACTACTCACTTAATTGTTACTATGTGGCTTTGCTAAATGTATATGTGATGCCTTGAAGGCTTACTTGGATATTGGAATTGATTAAGGTGAGGGTGTACTTGACCGCCCTCACCCCTTTTGATAGTATCACTGATTGCCTACCGTTTTACTGCATTACTGAACTTGATATATTGGTTGGTGAATTCCATTTCATGGAAACTGAATTGGTGTCGTTTGGACGATTGTCCAACGACCTTACTGTATTACTGAGCTCAACCCCGTTTGGTAGTCAATTGGATCGAGCCGGCGAGGGCTTGGTCGTGAAAATTGTCATGCCACGGGGACTGTACTGAGGAACCTTGTAGTAATGAGACTCTCGGTTCCGGTAAACTCGAGTATTACCAAAATGACTGAATGGAGTGCGGGCCCGGTTGGGGAATGTTGGGTGGAAGGAATGGGAGTAAAGAGTTGTCTACGGTTGGTTATTCTTTTAAAATTGACGGAGGGTCAATGAGGTTGGATCAAGATTGCAAGCGTGGAAATGGACTCTTGAGAGCCGACCGTATCCTTTCACTGATTTGCTTTATTTCGGAATTGCATACTTGAATTGAATAGTTATGCTTATGTGATCTTAACTGCTATTGTGATAGTTGCTCACTGGGCTTTAGCTCATTCCGTGTCATTTGTTTTCCTTACAGGAAAATGAAACTTTTGGAAAAGATTTTGATAGTTGGATGACAAGTTGAGCTCTTGTACATGTATTTTTTGAATAGCTCCTTGTGGGAAAAAAACCTAAGTGTTTTGTTTCCACCAATGTTTGGTGTGTAACTGGCTTTTGGTACATGTATGAACTAGACGAATATCTTGGTTTGCCGTTTGGCTTGTAAATGTTGATTTCCAATGTATATATATGCTTGGCCGTGGTTTGGATAAATTTCGGCTTCGATTTTCATTTTTATTGTTTGTGATTTTGACTTGTTTGCGCGCAATGGTAAGTTCCGGAACGTAATAGATCGACGTAAACTGAACCGTTAGTCCTGGCGAGAGCTGGGCAGGCAGCCGCTAACCCCTTTGGTTCGCCTTAGGGGAAGGTGGGGCTGTCACAGGTGGTATCAGAGCCTAGGTTTGCATTAGCCTGGGTGTTATAGGACTGTTTGATTTGAGGATTTATTGTTTATGGCCTTTAAGCTTCTATTTATGGTTAATTTCTCTTGTGATGTAGGATGGCCGGACAGGGTGATTCTAGTGCTAGTCCTTCGGGGACGAGACCTCGCAAAGTACTCCCTGTGATTCCCTATCAGATACGGCCGGGAGGGGCCGTTATTCGTTGGAGCCCGTCTAACCGTCTTCGACGGTGCCCGTGTAAGGAGAAGTATGCCTACCCGAACGCCCTCGTGTTTGCTCTGGATAAGGAGCGCAAGATGTTGGCTAGAGAGAATGCTCGACTTGAGGTCGATGCAGTCCAGGATAGGGCGACGAGTGATAAGCAAGCTGCGCGTATTAAGGAGCTAGAATACGATGTGCTTGAGGCCGAGGACCGAGTTGACGACCTCTGTGATCAGCTGAGGACTGCACGCGAGCGCGAGGTTAAGCGAGCTCGCAAAGTCAGGGGTCGTGCTGAGGCGATCCTTAATCTGTGTGACGATGGTCTCGAGGAGTCTAGCGATGGGGCCTCGTATGCGGGGGCCGAGGCTGGGGAGGAGTCTACCCCATCGCCTGGGTCCCAGACCCCGGCGACCGACTAGGCCTAGATCTTTAGGCATCTTTTGGATAGTGGTGGTTTTGTATGTACATAGGGATAGGGATAGAGCCTTAGCTAACCGTGTTGGATGTAGGGTTAGCTACGTATAAATTTCTTTTGATAGGCCTATCTTCAGGGGGATCGTTTATGTACGTACGTGCCTTGGCCGTACTTGACTGACTGATTGTATATACGTGTTTGACTTGTATATATGTGTGTTGGTGCTTATGCTTGGCCTGTGTAAATGTGTTATTGTGCAAAGTTTATGTGTTACTTATATGTCTTGTTATTACTGTGGTTTAGTACCTTTGCCTAGACCGAGTGAAACCCATGGAAGGTACACGGAGTGGCCGGGGACGCGGGCGTGGTATTAGACAACCCACACCGGTTAGGGAAACGGGGGAAGCTTCTACTGGACCAAATCCTGAACCCCAAATAGACTCCAATGTACAAATAGCTGCCGCTATGCAGCAAATGACAAACCTACTCGCACAAGTAGTCCAACAACAGGGCCAGAACCCAAACCCTAACCCCGGAAACCCTGGCCATCATGTTGAGAGCGAAGATAGAGCTCTAGAACGTTTTCAAAAGTTTTCCCCGCCAAAGTTTGTTGGGGGACCCGACCCTGACGTTGCTGAGAAATGGCTAGAGAAAATGGTTGATATATTCGCGGCTCTACACTACCCAGACGAACGGCAGGTAACTTTTGCCGTGTTTCAACTTGAAGGGGCTGCCCGTTCCTGGTGGAATGTAATTAGGCAGAAATGGGAACGGGAGCAGACACCGTGGACTTGGGTGAACTTCATCCGAGAATTTAATGCCAAGTTTTTCCCTCCTCTAGTCCAGGAGAGGAAGGAGGACGAGTTTATCCGGCTCCGGCAAGGGGCTCAGACTGTGGCGGAGTACGAGAGTCAATTTACCCGCTTGTCCAAATCCGCGCCTGAGCTAATCATGACTGAGCAAAGACGAATTAGGCGCTTTATTCAGGGTTTGAACGTTGAGATCCAGAAAGACCTCGCGGCGGCTCAAATCTCTACGTTTAGCGAGGCAATGGAAAAAGCCCAACGAGTAGAAAGTGCACGGCTGCAGGTCCGAAACTTCCAGGCTAAGAAGCGTGGTTTTCCTGGGAGTATCTCTGGACAAGGTGAAAAGAGTACTCCCTCTAAGTTTGGACGAGGCACGGGTGGTGGCCGGCAATCTGGTTCAGGCAGAGGGACTCCATTCAGGGGTGGTCAAGCTGGGCGAGGACAAAGGGGCAATGTTCAGAGTGGCTCGGCTTCAGCACCTCGCGGGCCCTGCGGGCATTGTGGAAAAGCAAACCACACCGAGGATAATTGCTGGAGGAAACAGGGTAAGTGCCTGCGGTGTGGAAGCGCGGACCACCAACTGGCTACTTGCCCGGTCCTGAAACAGGATGGAAAGGGAAGCCAACCCCCGCCGAGGACCAATACGGGACCAACGAAGGGAGATGGGTCCAAACCGAAAGTTCCAGCTAGGGTTTACTCCTTAGAGCCCCATCAGGTCCCAGAGTCTTCGGAGGTCGTAGAAGGTACGATCCCTATTTTCCACCGCTTTGCCAAAGTTTTAATTGATCTTGGTGCCACTCATTCGTTTGTTAACCCTGATTTCATGTGTGGCATCGATATAAAACCTGCTAGTTTACCTTATGACCTAGAAGTTAGTACACCTACGGGAAATCAATGTTTGGTGACTAGTATGGTTTATAGGGATTGTGATGTATGGGTCGGTGAAAAGAAATTTTTAGGCGACCTGATAAGCTTGTCCATTAAGGGGTATGACGTGATTTTGGGTATGGACTGGCTAGCCAAATATAACGCCCAACTGGATTGTAAAACAAAGGTGGTAGAATTTCGCATTCCTGGCGAGGCAACCTTAAGATTAGATATAAGGGGTAGGTTAGCCTCATCTGCTCTAATTTCGGGCATTCGAGCTAGGAAACTGATAAGTAGAGGGGCGCAAGGATTTTTGGCCTTTTTAATTAATACCCCTACGGATAAGTTAAACGTGGACGATGTGGCCGTAGTGAGAGAATTTCCGGATGTATTTCCTGATGAGTTAGTAGCTTTACCTCCGGAAAGAGAGATAGAATTCCGAATAGATCTTTTACCTGGAATTGCACCTATCTCAAAAACCCCTTACCAAATGGCGCCTGCAGAACTTAAGGAACTTAAGTTGCAATTGCAAGATCTTTTGGAGCGGGGTTTCATTCACGAGAGTGAGTCTCCTTGGGGAGCTCCTGTTTTATTTGTAAAGAAAAAGGACGGGACCTTGAGAATGTGTATTGACTATAGGGGGCTGAACAATGTTACGATCAAGAATAAATATCCACTGCCCCACATTGATGAGTTGTTCGACCAGCTACAAGGAGCAGTGGTCTTCTCCAAGTTAGACCTCCGACAAGGATACTACCAGTTGTTGATTAGGAAGGAGGATATTCCGAAAACTGCTTTCAATTCAAGATACGGGCATTACGAGTTCGCCGTTATGCCCTTTGGACTGACCAATGCTCCCGCCGCCTTCATGGACCTAATGCATAGGGTTTTCAAACCCTATCTAGACCGATTTGTTGTTCTGTTCATTGATGACATTTTGGTCTACTCTAAGACACGTGAGGAGCATGAGGAGCATTTGAGAGTGGTATTGCAGACATTGAGAGAACATCAGCTGTACGCCAAGTTTAGTAAATGCGAGTTCTGGTTGGAGAAAGTAGCATTTTTGGGTCATGTGATCTCCCACGAAGGTATTTCGGTGGACCCGGCAAAGGTTGAGGCCGTGACAAATTGGAAGAGGCCAGAAAACCCCACGGAAATTCGTAGCTTTTTAGGGCTAGCTGGGTACTACCGACGGTTTATTAAAGATTTTTCCAAACTAGCAGGACCTCTAACTGACTTGACAAAGAAGCATGGCCAGTTTATCTGGAACGGCCGATGCGAAACAAGTTTTCAGGAATTAAAGAAAAGAGTGACCATGGCTCCGGTACTGGTCTTGTCAAATGGAGTGGACGGGTTTGCAGTATATGCGGACGCGTCGCGAGAGGGATTGGGATGTGTTTTGATGCAGAACCGGAATGTGATTGCTTTCGCCTCTAGGAAATTGAAGCTTCACGAGCAGAATTACCCGACTCACGATCTGGAATTAGCTGCAGTTGTCTTTGCACTGAAAAAGTGGAGGCATTACCTATATGGGGTGACTTTCGAAGTGTATTCGGATCACAAAAGTCTTAGATACCTCTTTTCCCAGAAGGAACTAAACATGAGGCAACGAAGGTGGATGGAATTTCTGGAAGATTACGACTGTACGATCAATTACCATCCGGGAAAGGCAAATGTGGTAGCAGATGCCTTGAGTCGTAAGGTGCAAGTAGCAGGGCTAATGATTAAGGAGTGGGATTTGCTAGAATCCGTGTGCGAGTGGAAACCCTGTCTAGGGAGCCATAAGGTGATATTTGGCAATGTTAGGGTTACCTCCACTCTACTGGAACGTATTAAAGAGGCACAAAAAGAAGATTTGATGGTACAGAAATGGAGAGAGAAAGTGGATAAGGGAGAAACTACGGACTTTAATTTGAGTCCTGAGGGTATTTTAAAATATCGGAACCGAATAGTGGTACCGAAGGTGGAGTCGTTGAAAATGGAGATTCTGGAGGAAGCCCATCGGTCCAAGTATACAATCCATCCGGGCAGCAGCAAAATGTATCAAGACCTAAAAGGAACCTATTGGTGGGACAATATGAAGAAGGAAATCGCTCAATACATACGGAAATGTCTCATTTGCCAGCAAGTGAAGGCAGAGCATCAAAAACCATCGGGTCTGTTACAACCCTTGGAGATACCCGAGTGGAAGTGGGAAAACATCACCATGGACTTCGTTTCGGGTTTACCGAGGACGCAAAGAGGACACGATGCCGTTTGGGTGATCGTTGATCGATTAACCAAGTCGGCCCATTTCTTGCCGGTGAACATGAAGTATTCAATGGACAAGTTGGCCCGACTGTACACGGATGAGATAGTACGATTACACGGTGTTCCTGTGAGCATCGTCTCCGATCGGGATCCACGGTTTGTATCCCGGTTTTGGCAGAAGTTTCAAGACATTCTGGGGACTAAACTCAATTTGAGCACAACCTATCATCCTCAGACGGATGGCCAGTCGGAACGGACTATTCAAACTCTCGAGGACATGCTACGAACTTGCATTCTGGACTTTGGAGGCAACTGGGGTCAGCACATGACCTTGGTAGAGTTTGCGTACAACAATAGCTTCCATTCGTCGATTCAAATGGCTCCGTACGAAGCTCTCTACGGACGCAAATGCCGCTCACCGATTTACTGGGATGAAGTTGGTGAAAAGAAAGCACTAGACCTGGCAACCATTCCATGGATGGAAGAGGCTCAGGAAAAGGTCAAGTTGATACAGCAACGACTTCAAACAGCTCAGAGTCGACAAAAGAGCTACGCAGATAACTGAAGAAAAGATTTGGAATTTGAAGTTGGAGATTATGTATTTCTCAAAATCACACCCTTACGAAGTCTTACAACGGGTAAAGGAAAGAAGCTTCAACCGCGGTACGTCGGACCCTACAAGATCCTTCAGAGGGTTGGAGCGGTCGCGTATCGATTGGAACTGCCATCCAGTTTATCTCGAATCCATGATGTATTTCACGTCTCGATGCTAAAGAAGTATCATCCAGACGCATCCCATGTATTGCAACCGGAGGAGATTGAAGTGGACGAATCACTGGCCTATGAAGAGAAACCGGTCCAAGTGCTCGATCGAAAAGTCAAAGAGCTCAGAAACAAGCGGATTCCACTAGTGAAAGTGCTATGGAGAAACCACGGAGTAGAGGAAGCTACCTGGGAAGTGGAAGAGGAAATGCAAAAGAAGTATCCAAACCTTTTCGGGAATTAAGGTGAGAAATTTCGAGGACTAAATTCTTTTAAGGGGGGGAGAGTGTGAGAACCCGTAAAACCCTAATTATTTTCCTAGGGTTTATTTTCCCCTTAATTGCATGTTTTCTGCATTTTCTGGCTTAGAAATATTTTCTTGGTGGATTTTATGAGTAATTATAGTTTTTAGATGATTTTTCTAGTATTGGAGAGTTTTTAGAAAATTAAGGATATATAATGGACGTGGGACCCACTAGTGCGAAAAGTTCGGAAAAATTCGGCCAATAAGGTTAAGTTTCGGATACTGTGTACAATTTATCGGGTGTTAAGAGATAAGTAGAGTGTGTGAAATGATTGATGTGAGAGAGAAAAGAAAGGATTGACATGCATTAATGAGTGCCACGTGTCACTTGGTGGTTGGTTGGACTTTATGGTTTACTATTCACATTTTTGACTTTTTTTGACCAAAGGTTAAATATCTTCAAAATTCATTAAAATTTCCTCATTCTTTCTTCACCATAGCCGGCCCTCTCAAGCTCCAAAAGGAAGAGAACTCCATCAACTTTCAAGCTTCTACTTGGTGCAAATCACCCAAAAACATTAGCTTACATCCATTTTACTCCATAAAATCTTTCCTGTTAGTGATAGTGAGTGGTCTAGTGAAGTTGTTTTGAAGAGCTAAGGTGTCCACAATCCCTATCTCTCTTGTTACTTGGTAAGTGATGCTAGAACACTCTACTACACCTAATGATGTTTATGTTATGCTTAGAAGTAGCTTGAGTGATGGAATATATGATTTATTTCTTGATGTGAAGAGTTTTGGTGAAGTTTTCCATTTTATGATGAATTTGCTGGTTTAATATGAATGGGATGTTGTGGCCTTGTATGATGAATGGTAATGGTTTAAAATGACTCTAGTAGGTGTGAATTGTTGATAAATGCAATCAATTTTGGATTTGGATGGAAAATGGAAAGTTAGGGTTCATAATTCCCTAATTCTGTCCGGTTTTAGATCATAGGGTTAGAGGCCGAATTGGACTTTGCTCAAAACATGAAAGTTGTAGGTATTGATGAGTTTGAAGTGCCTACAAAATTTCAGGTCATTTGGATTAGTGTAGAGTGAGTTATGTCGGAATTACTGTAGCTGTTCTGCTTTACTCAGAATGTGAAAACTGCGCTTGTAATCGTTTGTTTTGACTGGAATTGGTTTGGATTTTGAAGTTGGTGTCTTCTGATGAAATGAAGCTGGATGTCTTAGCTAACATATGCCTTTGGAATTTCGGCATTTGGACCTGTATAGACTGAGTTGTGTTCATTACAGCATAGTGCGATTTGGGAACCTGCAATTTCGGTTCTGGATTTGCTTTTCTGCATTTTTGACCTAGAGGTGCTAGGATTTGGACTGAGTGGCCTTCTACAATGTTGTAGCCCTGTTTCTTAGCTTCGAAACGGTGGGTCTTACACCCCCATCCGATAACCGTAGTGAATTTGACGCCATTACCGCATTTTAAGGTCAAACACGGTTTTCCTATCAAGGCTTAAGCTAAGGCCATTTTGTAATTTCTGGTTACCAATGATGCGTACTTATGCATATGAAACCCTATTGGGGTTATGGTTAGCATTGTTTTGCGACTCGTTCACGAGTCTTATGGCACTTATTTATGTGTTCTAGGAGGAAACGGTGGTTCACGACGCACTTTGGACCGCAGTGCATGAAACATCATTTTCTTGCTTGGTGAGTATACTACTCACTTAATTGTTATTATGTGGCTTTGCTAAATGTATATGTGATGCCTTGAAGGCTTACTTGGATATTGGAATTGATTAAGGTGAGGGTGTACTTGACCGCCCTCACCCCTTTTGATAGTATCACTGATTGCCTACCGTTTTACTGCATTACTGAACTTGATATATTGGTTGGTGAATTCCATTTCATGGAAACTGAATTGGTGTCGTTTGGACGATTGTCCAACGACCTTACTGTATTACTGAGCTCAACCCCGTTTGGTAGTCAATTGGATCGAGCCGGCGAGGGCTTGGTCGTGAAAATTGTCATGCCACGGGGACTGTACTGAGGAACCTTGTAGTAATGAGACTCTCGGTTCCGGTAAACTCGAGTATTACCAAAATGACTGAATGGAGTGCGGGCTCGGTTGGGGAATGTTGGGTGGAAGGAATGGGAGTAAAGAGTTGTCTACGGTTGGTTATTCTTTTAAAATTGACGGAGGGTCAATGAGGTTGGATCAAGATTGCAAGCGTGGAAATGGGCTCTTGAGAGCCGACCGTATCCTTTCACTGATTTGCTTTATTTCGGAATTGCGTACTTGAATTGAATAGTTATGCTTATGTGATCTTAACTGCTATTGTGATAGTTGCTCACTGGGCTTTAGCTCATTCCGTGTCATTTGTTTTCCTTACAGGAAAATGAAACTTTTGGAAAAGATTGTGATAGTTGGATGACAAGTTGAGCTCTTGTACATGTATTTTTGAATAGCTCCTTGTGGGAAAAAACCCTAAGTGTTTTGTTTCCACCAATGTTTGGTGTGTAACTGGCTTTTGGTACATGTATGAACTAGACGAATATCTTGGTTTGCCGTTTGGCTTGTAAATGTTGATTTCCAATATATATATATGCTTGGCCGTGGTTTGGATAAATTTCAGCTTCGATTTTCATTTTTATTGTTTGTGATTTTGACTTGTTTGCGCGCAATGGTAAGTTCCGGAACGTAATAGATCGACGTAAACTGAACCGTTAGTCCTGGCGAGAGCTGGGCAGGCAGTCCGCTAACCCCTTTGGTTCGCCTTAGGGGAAGGTGGGGCTGTCACAAGGGGTGTAACGGGGAACAGGAGAGTAGAGTATGTGAAGTTCTACGGACTTAATACCTTCCCAGTTGACGGAGTGTCATCGCGGGAAAGTATTTGATCGAGCCTTGGCGAAGCGAGTGGAATCTAGCTCCTGAGAGCTCCTGTATCCTTATTGAATGTGTGTTATTATTATTTGTGAATTACTTGAACTTTCTTGTTTTAATTCTCGTACAAATGCCATGGTTATGTGAACTATGTGTTTGCATGTTTTCTTGACTTCACTGAGTGTCAATTCACCCCATTAGTTTGTTTTCCCTAACAGGAGTTTGGAATACAAAGAATTTTGAAGAAGCCGACTTAATTACTTTTGATTAGAATCTTGAAATGTAATTGATTAGTCGACTTCTGGTGGTTGTATTTTGGAAAAAGTTGATGTACTTTTGGTGACTTATGATGTAAGATTTGAATGTTCCATTAAGGAAGTGACTTTTCTGCATTTTGACTTTTATTATTGGTTGTGTACTTTTAAGTGTAAATTTGACTTGTATCGAGTCCTGGTGAGAGTTGGGCAGGCGTTCCGCGGATACCCTTGGATTCGCCCTTGGCAGAAGTCTGGGTGTCACGGTTGGTATCAGAGCTTAGGCTTCAGATCTCTGTGGTGTAACTTAGACTAAAAGTTTACGATACTGGACTATGGGACTGGTTTGAAAGTTAAGTGATCGCTTGTAGGGATGAAAATTAGAGCCTATGTTTGAATTAGTGGACAATTAGGAGTCTTGATCTTGTGAGAAAAATGTGAAATAGTACGAAATAATCAGACCTAGTTTATTTAGTATACTTGGATCCATCTAAATTTTTATTTTTAATTGTAAGTTATGGAAGGTAATGGTGGTATTGAGTCGTCTTGGGGTACCTTCCGGTGGTCCATTGTCAAGAAGGGTCTAAGGGAACTCGTTGAAGATATAACCCAACTCACCAAGTTAGAACTTCATGTGACTACTAGAAGATTTACTCGTACCCAAATAACGTGATGTTAGCGATAATTGATGACCGGAGGCGGTTACCCGAGGAAACTAGGGTAGTTCGAGAGGATAATCGAGAACTGAGGACAATTGTGGATGTCCAGACTACTAGAATTCATGAATTGGAGACGGAGGTACTTGAGGAGTGAAGAAAAAACTAAGGCTCCTTGTGAGCAGTTTCAGGAGGTTAAGAGTCGACTTGTTAGGGTAGTACATGAAAGTAGAGACCGGACAAATGAGTTGATGGCTGAGTGTGAGAACCCGAAAATTTCTTTATTGCTAGTCATTATTTTAGTTTCTTGCATACAATTTTTGTACCTTTCTTTATTATATTAATTTTTGAGATATTTTTATAAGGGAATTAAGTTGTTAAGACATTTTTCCGGTACAAGTTAGTCTATGTGACGTTAGTAGTGTATATTGGACGTGGGACCCGCTAGTGCTATAAAATTTTGACGACTAGGTGACGTTCTATTAGGGAATATTATTTTTACAAGGTGCTCAGGGATAATTAGAGGTTAGCTAGGAAAATGAACCATTGGTAGTCAAAAGGATGAGAATAAACCCTAGTACGCCATTTGTCGCGAAACCAATGAATGGTAGATTTTGACCAAGACTTTCTTACTTCTACTAAATACAAAAATTTGACTAAAATTCCCTTTTATTTTGATTCAATTACCTTATGATAATTTTACTACTCATTTACTCCCTTGATAGTTGTAATGAATAAGAGATTTAAGAGTTTTACCCTTAGTTTTAGAATTCGAGTAAATTAGGGTTTTCACGTATTTTGGTAGTGTGATTAATTGTGGAGGTGTGTGTACTAAATTTGGTGGTTAAGAGTGAGATTTAGATAAGAAAATGTATGTGATTAGAAGTAATAATAATAAGTTAGTGAATTATAAGTGAAAACCCTAGTACGCGCGAGATAAGGAAAAACAGTGTGAACCGACGTATACTGTTTGTTATCGAGTGAGTACACAACTTGAACACTACTTTATTATCTTAATATCCTTGCTTTTATTTCAGGTAATTAACCCTAAAATATCTCTTAAACCAGCCACAATGTTTGACCAAAGAAAAAGAAAAAATTGAGCTTTGATCCTATGGCGACGCTTGTCGGAAATCTACCCAACTTTGACCCAAGTTTCTTACCTTTACTAAAACTCAAAATTTGACCAAAATTTCCTTCACTTTCTTGTCTTCTTGGCCGAAAATAGGGAGAGGAAAATAGAGAGAAAACTTCATCTTGCATCTTCAATTTCTTCCTCAAATCTTGAGTTCCAACCGTTAAAATTGCAAACTACTCCATAAAAGTTAATCACTAAGAAGATTTAGAGCTTTTGGTGGAGTGATTTTGGAAGAAGAAACCCTAAACTACCATCTTTCTTAAGGTTCCAAGGTAACTTTTCTAGAAATCCCTCTTTGCTCTTAATAATTGTAAATTGGTGGATTAGAGTTGTTAAATATGTAGTTTTGTGAGAAATTTCATGGGTTGAAGTAGTGTTATGATAAATTTCAATTTTTATGGTGAATTTTCTGCCCTCATGTGATGATTAATGATTGGCCATGGTTTGATAGTTTTGTTATGTGATAAATTAGTGTATTATGTGCTAGATGGACTTGTCTAAAGAAAATTTCCAGCTTTAAGGTTGAAACTGCCCTGTTCTGACCTGTTTAATTCGTCCATGTTAGAGGCCGAATCAGGTTTAGGTCAAAACATGAAAATTGTTGGAAATGGTGTTAACTAACTGCCTGCAAAATTCATGTGAGAACCCTCACTTTAAAACACAATTTCCCCAAATTATTTGCCTTATCCGAGCCTTATCCTAGGATTTAAATCATATATTATATGCCCTTACATTATATTCTCTAGGTGTTACAATAATTTTCATGCATTACACTTCATTCCTTTTTACTTGAAGTAAAACATTTTTCTTGAGTTGATTTTTAATTAATGCACCACTTGCATTTGTCCAAGTGTTCTTTTATTAGTGGTAGAGACTTTATGTGAGAGATTAGGTGTGTTAAACAAGTATTGGTACAATTGGAAAGGTTAATATACCATTAGTCAAAGATTAATAAAGGATTGGACCAAGATGGAGCCAAGTGGCAAAACCCTAGCCATGGATTTTGTTTGACCATAAGTTAGAAGATTATTTAAGCTAGCTTTAGCCATTTTTTTCTCCCTCATAGCTGACTTTCTTGAAGCTTGGAGAAGCAGGGAGAAACTACATTTTTACCTTGCTCTTAACCCTAGTAAATCTTGAGAGAAAAATCAAAGAGAAAGATCTTGAGTTAGGGTGAAACTTTCTTCCAACCCTAAGTGCTTGATTCAAGCTTGAAGCTTTACTTTGGTGCATTGATTTGGTGGTTCAAGCTCACTACAAGAGAGGTATATGTTCTTTAAATCTTGGTTTTATGATGATAGATCATGCACTTGAAGTGTTAATGGCAAAATACAAGTTGTTTGGTTGAGATTTGAGGTTGATCTCTTGAATTAAACAAGTAGTAGTTAAGCTTCTTAGTATGCACACCAAGTGTTTGATGAAATGTTTGGATCTTGTTCATGTTTGTTTATGAGGTATTATTATGTTTTAAACCTCTTTTGAGTTAGATCTACCATTTGATATGTTATTTTAAGAGAAATCATGCAAGAATGAAGGTTGAACAAATATTGGAAGTTGTGGGCTGTTTGTTCTTTTCTTGGCTGGCCGATTCTTGAAGGAGGGGTTTTCCCTCGATTTTGTTGTTCATTTATGCCCTAATCAAGCCTAGTAAACTAGGTTAACTATTGGTTAAGCCTATGAGTGAGTTGGAATGGAATTGAAGCAGGTAAAGTGATGATTTTGAACCATTAGTAGACTGTTTTGAATTCTTGTAATTATGAGACTATTGTGGTTGTCTTAAATCATGTTTGTGTGTTGCATTGTGAACTCCATTGATCCTAGGTGACTTGAATCCTTGTATGTGATCACTTGAGGAGTGATTTGGGTAAATTTGGACCAAAACAAACGAAGTTAACATCTAGAACTAGAGCAGTTTGGAATGCGGTCAATGCTGATCCAGGGTTGGAAAAATGGCCACCTTGTCTGAGTTACTTTTGTGACAGCCCCACCTTCCCCTAAGGCGAACCAAAGGGGTTAGCGGACTGCCTGCCCAGCTCTCGCCAGGACTACGGGCAGTTACACGCGATCTAGAACGTTTCGGGAATATAAAAGCGCGCTCGGCCAAGCCACAAGAACCAAAATAACAAAAATAATAAGTAAAATGAAAACGATGAATAGTGCCTGGAGTGTTAGAATCCGAAATCCCACCAAACATTAATACATAGCAATTCAACATTTACAACCAAAACGGCATATCAAAAGCTATACATAAGGGATACACATATTCGGTTTGCCATTCAAAAGATGAACCCAATACACATTAGGGTTTCATGCAAAGAGCTATCAAAATCGACATATACATGGCTCAATTTGGCAACCAACAAGTGTAAGCTTCCAAAAGTGATTAGTTTCCCGTAAGGAAAACAAATGGAATGGTGTGAGCTAAAGCTCAGTGAGCAACTATCACACAATCAACCAAGATCACTTAAGCATAAACGTTTATTGTAAAATTCAGATAAGAAGCAAAACAAGTCGGTAAAAGGATACGGACGGCTCTCAAGAGCCCATTTCCACGCTTACATTCTTGATCCAACCTCATTGACCCTCCGTCAATGTTAAAAGTACCAAACCGTAGACTTCACTTCACTTCCATTCCTTCCACCCATCATACCCCAACCGGGCCCGCACTCCAAGCAGTAACTTTAGGTGATACTCGAGTACACCGGAACCAAGGGTCTCATTACCACAAGATTCCCATTTCAGTCCCCGTGGCTAGTCAATGTTCACGACCAAGCCCTCGCTGGCTCGATTCAATTGAATGCCAACGGGGTCGAGCTCAGTACAGTAGGGCCGTTGGATACTCGTCCAACCAACACCCAAACAATTTCCATGAATGAAATCCAAGAATTCATATAGCAGTACAGTAATACAGTGAAACGGTAAACAATCGGTCACAAGAATAAAAGGAATGAGGGCGGTCAAGTACACCCTCACCCTAATCATTTCCAATAGCCAAACAAGCCTTCAAGGCATCACAATCACATATAGCAAAGCCACATTATAAATCCAAGTGAGTAGTATACTCACCAATTAAGCAAGTGAGGTTTCATGCACCGTCGTCCCTAGTACGTCGTGCACTAACGTCACGTCCTAGAACATGTAAACAAATACCATAAGACTCGATAACGAGTCATAAAGCCAAGCCCAACACAACCCCAATAGGGTTTCATATGCATATATAAGTATATAAGCAAACCAGAAAATCAAGAAATGGAACTCATTTGTCCCAACAACAAAAACAGGTTTTGGCTTCCAAATGCGGTAATGGCACAAAATACGCTACGCTCATCGGATGAGGGTGTAAGACCCACCATCGTGAAGCTAAGAGACAGGGCTACAACAATGTAGAAGGCCACTCAGTCCAAATCCTAGCACAACTAGGTCAAAAATGCAGAAAACCAACCCAGAACCGTAATTGCAGGTTCCCAAATCACACAAAAATGTAATCAGTCCAATTCAGTCTATACAGGTCCAAATGCATTGATTCCAAAGGCATATGATAGCTAAGACATCAAGATACATTTCATCAGAAGACACCAACAACAAAATCCAAACCAATTCCAGTCAAAACAGACGATTACAATCACAGTTCGCACATTCTGATCACCCAGAACAGCAACAGTAAAAACGGCATAACTCACTCTACACAACTCCAAATGCCCTGAAATTTTGTAGGCTCTTCAAACTCATCAATACCTACAACTTTCATGTTTTGAGAAAAGTCCAATTCGGCCTCTAACACTATGATCCAAAACCGGACAGAATTGGGGGTTATCAACCCTAACTTTTCTCATTTCAATCCAAACCCAAAATTGATTGCAATATCCTATCATATGCACCTACTAGAGCCATAGCCCCTTATTACCAACCATCAAAAACAACCACACCATCAAGATCACATAAAACCAGAAAATTCCTCAAAAAAATAAAAACTTAACCAAATCACTTCAAACCAAGAAATAAACCACAATTTCTAACACAATAGCCACCATTAGGCATAAATTCAACATCATTAGGTGTAAGAGGATAGTCAATCACTACTTACCAAGTAAACAAGAGAGAGGAAGTGGTAGACCACCTTATCTCCTCCAAAAAACTTCACTAAGCAACTCACTAGCACCTAATGGAAAGCTTTTATGGAGTAGAAACTAGTTGATGCAATTGGTTTGGAAGATTGAGCTAAATGGAAGCTTGAAATTTGAAGCAATTCTCTTCCTTCTTGAGCTTGAGGAAGTCGGCCACCAAGGAGTGAAAATAATGAATTTTTGAGGTAATTTTTAGATATTTAACCACTTAGTCAAAAGGTCAAAAACATGAATAGTAAGTCATAAAGTCCACCCAATGGAAAAATGACACTTGGCACACTAGTAAATGCATTTCTATCCTTTGGTCACCTCTCACATCAATCACCTCACACTCCTCTACTTATCTCTGAACACCCGATAAATTTTACACAGTATCCGAAACTTAACCTTATTGGCCGAATTTTTTCGAACTTTTTGCACTAGTGGGGCCCACGTCCATAATCGATCCGTAATTTTTCAAAAACTACCCAATGCTAGAAAAATCATCTAAAAACTATACTTACTCATAAAATCCACCAAGAAAATATTCCTAGGCCAGAAAATGCAGAAAACATGCAATTAAAGGGGAAAAATCCTAGGAAAATTATTAGGGCAATTATGGGTTCTCACAACTTTTGTCAATAGGGGATGAACCACGGTGTGAGTTTGGTACCGTTGGAAAACCCTTTGAGTCTAGTTTCCAACGCCACCGACGGCACCTAATTCTGACTTTTCTACAGTGAGTTATGACTGTTTTCCTAAGACTGCCAGGGCAAGACTGTTTAACCCGAGAAGAAACTCTTAAGCTTGAATGAAACTTTTCTTTTGCCGAACTTTCATGCACTTATTAAACTTGTTTTCTCATGAATTTTTACCATGGTTTGGACCTTATTTGTATGATGGATTAAGTAGTTTAGACTACTCACTTGGTCACTTAATGAGCCTACAATTGAGTGGGAAATGAACTAATTTGTTAACGATTTCACTCGTTGCCCTAGGATTGGGAAACAAAGGTGGTCGTAACTGAGATACTTGACGTTTGACTATTGTATTGCTTGACAGGTGAGTGTTCCACTACCAGCTACCTGCTTATGTGAAATATCTGAATACTTGATTTACGACTATTTGAGCCAAACCCTGATTTGATAAAAATGGAGGCGAGTGTGTACTTTATCGCACTCGTCCTCTCTCACTTCCACTGAGGCTCTGTATACTACTATTGTGAAATGTGAATTCTCTATATGTGACTGTACTTGAGTTGTTTGGGTGATATCCCATCAACTACTACTACTGTTTGGGTACCCAACCTCTTAGGTGAGTCGGTTGTATCGAGATAGCAAGGGCTTGGTCGAGAAGGCCGATAAACCTTGGAGACTGATATTTGGAGGTTTCCGGTGAAGTATAGCCGTTGTGCTTGCTTGTTGTGTTGTCCAACACCACCAGTGGTAAAATCCTCGACTTGATCCTGTTTCTTTGGAAATCGTGAATTCCTGGTATACTCGAGTATTACCAAACTACTGTTTATGGAGTGCGGGCCCGGTAGGGGGGTTGATTGGTGGACGGAGATTGGTGAAAGTGGTGTTCTACGGACCCTATATACTATGCATACAAGTGTTGACGGAGTGTCAATAGGAGGCAATCATGATCAAGCTCAAATGGATCTTTGGCTTTTGAAAGCCACCCGTATCCTTGAATTAAACTGTGATTAAACTGTTATTCTACTGTATGGTGTTTCTTTGATTATTTTGTGGCCTTATGTGACTATGTGTTTACTTGTTTTACTTGAAACCTCACTGGGCTTTAGCTCACCCCATTCCCTTTGTTTTCCTTAACAGATCGGGAAGAGACTTGAGCAAGAGCTTTCTTAGCTTTATTTTGCTTATACTTGTGTTTTGAGGTTATAACTTTTGTTTAAGCAGACCGGTAAGCTTGTATTCGTAAGTTCGACTTATGCTATATAATTTTGAGTATGGAGTGGCAGTAGACAATTAGTTATCTAAATACTAAGCATGAACGTTGGATTAGTGATTGTGTTTCTATTAGGGTTACACTCCCTTGCTCGGAAGATATTTCCTTCGTTTCATTTGAGTTATTAGTACTTTGATCGACCGAACCCTGGCGAGAGCTGGGCAGGCAGTCCGCTGATACCCTAGGGTTCGCCCTAGGGAGAGGTGGGGCTGTCACAATTCAGCTCAATCAGAGCACGGTAGCATGTAAAATGACAAAAATGCCCTTGACTGCCAAATGTACTATTTTGTAGATAGTGTTCTGTTTTCTCTGAGATTGCATATTTTGACCTTGAAAATGAATGAATTGGGTGTTGATATCTGCATAGGAAATATATTTCTCAGTCTTAGCTTCGAAACGGTATAAAGTGTACCCCAATCTAATGAGCGTAGCTTCGGTTGTGACTGAAATGCCAAGAGATGTCAAACCTGTTATTTTGTTATTTGTCTTGAACATTAGTTCCGGACACATTGCTAGCACTATTTTGTAATTGAATGACATTGAACCTAATGAAAGGCTATTGTGGTAAGATTATTTGTGTGTGATTTTTGGGCTGAATTGAGAAAAATAATGAAGACATAAATGGTTGGAAAATAGGTAAATACAAAGGGCATGCTGCCCAAATTTTCACTCGAGGGCTAGTTGGATGTACTCGCGACTTGAGTGAAAGGTTTTAGGGTTGTTCATGTTTTTAAGACCAACTGCTACCTTTTTACTCCAACGCCACATAGTTAACTTGACTAACCACACGATTTGTAGTCGAGCCTCATTTGTGCATTCAGTTTCCTCGGTTTGTGGATGAGGGAACCATAATTGTTTTACCTTGATTGTTGTTAGGACGGGACGGTGATCAAAGCCATCCTTTGGGAGAAAACTTTTGAAGTTATCTTTGCTTGAATTGGTGAGTGTACCACTCCCCTGATTTGTTGCTTAACTGGTTTATTTGTACTTGAAATCTGTGACATGAATGACTATGAACTCTGTTCATTCTAAATGAGATGAGGGTGTACTTTATCACACTCGTTCTCTTGCCTATGCGATCGTTTACTGTGCAAATTTGAATCTGTTATCTGTGTCTGTTCTGACATCGTTTGGAGGCTTGTATCCAACGACCCTTCTATGACCGCTGAGCTCAAATTCTGTGGCTAGTTACTCGAGTCGAGCGGGCAAGGGCCTGGTCGATTAGACAACGAGTCACGATAGTCTATTTCTAGGAAATCTTTGGATATTGGAGATTCTGGATTTCCGGTATACTCGAGTATTACCATCTCTGTTCTGTGTATGGTGTTCGGCTCTGGCAAAGGGTATGTTCGATGGACAGAATTTGATGTCAAGTGGGGTCTACGGACATGTTTGTTTTCTCGAACATTGACGGAGTTGGGATCAAGTACTGCAACAGGAATTTGGCTCTTGAGAGCCGCCTGTATCCTTTCTATTTGAGGTGTTTGTTCATTTCCTTATATGATATGCATCTGTGCCTTAAAAGTGAAGTGCCATGTTTCTTGACTACTTGTACTTGTGGTACCTCATTGAGCGTAAGCTCACCCCGTTCCTGTTATCTTTGTTTTCCTTATAGGGTTCAATATTTTGAGAGCTATGATTTTTGAAGAAAGAGTTGAGCTAGTGTAGACATTCTTTTGATCATGCTCCTCTGTAATCGAAACCCTAATTGTATTTTGTATATGTATGGTTACTGTGGCTTGTATTTCAAGTTAACTTGTTGAAAACTCTGATGTATATGTGTATATAAGTGTGTAATCAAGTGTTTCAAGCGTATTCATTTGAGATTGTACTTTTCTATTGTTATGTGAACTTTCTTGTATCCATTGGGGAAATCGAACGAGTGTGAAGCTTGAACGAGGAAGAAAAATTTGGTCGGATTTTGATGTGGCTGCGATCCTTCACGCTTTCCGATGATTCATTTTTCCGAAGTTCTTTGGACCGTTTGGTAAGGTTTATGAATGATTTGATCCGTAGTCCTAGCGAGAGCTGGGTAGGCGGTCCGCCGACCCTTTGGTTCGCCTTAGGGGTAGGTGGGGCCGTCACAGATGGTATCAGAGCTATTTCGCGTGGTCTCTGCGCGGAGTGAGTTTGGGCCGAGTGGTGTTATGGTCCTGATATCGTGAATGAGTGTAAAGGACTAAGTGCTCTTTTGAGCATAAGCTATGGATCGTGAAATGTTATAGGTTTCAAACCTTTATCATGATACTTGGAGTTAATAGATATGTATGCTAGGTAGGAATCTCAAATGTCGATGATTTACTCTTAGAAGTGGCCAACTCGAGTTGTGAATTATCTTATTGGATTCTTGTGATCGAATACTAAATAGATGAAAGCCTAGGTTAGAAATGACTTGGACGAACTAGAAATTTGATTCTACGGAACTTCGTGTGATGTGTTCAGGTATCATTGAGTATGATTAACCCTATCTACGATATAAACTGCATTATTCTTGTAGGTTACGGACGGAGCTCCTAGATAGGGAGATGTCCCTAGCTCTAACCATAGGTGGGGAAGTTTGTTAGTTCCGTTGGGAACTAGGTTAGAGCTCTTTTGAACCATATTGTGATCCAGTGTGAGGGAAAGTTAGGGAAAGCTCCTAGTGAGCAGTTTTGTACTTTTGACCTAATTTGTATATTGTACTTTTGAATGACCCCCTATTTTCATGGGATTACTTTTGTTTGTATCTGACTGCTACTGTATTGTTGCGCCCCATTTTTATAATAGGAAAAATAGTAAATAGTTTGGAAAAATGAGTTTTTGGATTTATTTTGAATGAAAATGATGAATTTTTGAATTTTGAGAAAATAAATAAAGAAAATGACATAGGCCTAAAAAAAGGGTTTGAAAGTGCGACGATTTTGGCCCAAATTTTAGTTTAAAAAGGGTTTTTGAATAAAATCGGAAACGCTACTTGGTATAGATTTAAGGTGTATCAAGTCACCTAAAAATGAATTTTTAGATAAAATTATAGAAAACCCTTTTTAAACGACTCCTAAGTCTACAAAAATCAAAGAAGGTGTTTGGGAGTCACATTTGAAGAAGGGGAATGCAAGGATAAAAATTCGAGACACCCTTTCGACCTAACCAAGGCTAGTTGCATGACTTAGTCAAAGATTTTCTTATTTTTAACTTAAAAATTTATCACACTTAGATGTACTATATGAATGCAAACCCTAGACCTATGATGATATTGGAGGGAGGAAATGTATCTTCAAAGCTTACTTGGTACCAATCACATTAATTGTGACGCCCAATAAAGTCCCTTCGAAGAAGTCACGAATAAATGCAAAATATATAAGACTCTAAGAAAAGAAAAAGAAAAAGAATAATCATAATCATACAAATATACATGTCCTAAAGGAATGCATCATGTCTAGGGGATATATAAATATAATCTCACACATAAGATTATATGAAATAGGGGATATATAATTATAGGAGGGAATAAAGGATAGGGGATATATATATATACAGAGGAAATGAGGGGAAAGGGTTATATGTATAAGGGGAGCATGCGATCATGATCTAATGCTCGTAGGGCTCCTAATGGTTTAGCGTTGGACTAGCCCACATCTATGAATCCTCACTAGCATTGGACTAGTGGGAAAATCGGGAAAAGGGTCACAACTAGCGTTGGACTAGTGTGGTATCGAGAAATGGATCACAACTAGCGTTGGACTAGTATGATAACATGTTACATATTAATTATTATTAAATAAATCATGTAAAGCTTAATAAAAGCAAATAAACACATAAATCACATAAAACACATAGCATATAGGCATGATATCTAGATGCAAATCCTAAGAAAGCGATAACACATAGCACATAGACATGCAAATACACACACAAAAAAAACAAATAAAGCGAATAAAGCCCTAACTATTACATTAGGGGACTCTAATTACAATCTAAGGGGGGAGAGGAATAAAATAAATAAATGAACTCCTAACTATTACATATCCTATCTAAATACAGATCTTGAACCCTAACTATTACAACTCGGCATTTAAATGCCTTTTAAATAATTAAAATGGAATAAATATTGAAAAATTGCGATAAATAAAACATATAAAGAAACGAAATAAAACATTCAAAAGGCATGTAACTAAACACATAAAGTCACATAAATGCACATAGGGTCAAATAAAGTGAAAATAAGGGATAGACTGTACCTCCCTTGAGTTGGGACCCTAATGACACGAATTTATTTATTTTTCCTCCAAAAACAAAGAAAAGGTCAAGACATCACAAATAATCACGTAAATATGAAATTGAATTAGTAAAAGCATTAACTAAACAGCCCATATTCACAAAATTAGGACTCAATTGAAAGGAAAAAGAGAGTTTGAGGGGTCAATTTGATTGATTTTTCCCATTGTTTGGGCCATAGTAGAATTAGACAAAGAATAAGGGGTTAGAATGCAATTATTGGAAGATTTTCATGCAAATCCCATGCAAACCACGAAGGAAACAAATCTCTGCCACTTATTTTCTATACTTCAGAAATCTTTCTTTTCTTCCACAACCATACTCATGCAATTTCCTCTTACCAACATAAGATTAACAAACTAGTAAGATGACAAAACTCATTTTGTGGGCTATCGTGGAAGAAAAGAAAATAGCAGCTTTTTGTTCTGCTACAATTTTTTGCAGCTTCAACTCACGTGGCATTTGTATCAAAACATCTACAGCTTAGACCAAAACAAACGAACTCACTATCAATCATTCAATTACCTCTTTCAAACATCAGATTAACTAGCAAATAAGGTAATGAAACCAAATCCACCTGGTGGTAGCAGAACATAAGAAAGCATGAAGTTCTTACGGCAAAAGCAGAAGACATTTCCTGAGCTACTGATTATAGGAGTGAAATGATAAGAAAAGGGAGAACTATCAGACATTACCCTCTCTAACACTGCAAGTATACTCACACTCAGACATTGACCTCAAAGTGAGAGGAAATGGGAGAGACTATGCATATTCAGAATGGAAAAAAAAAATACATCTTGAGTTACTGATTTCAGCTGAAGTAACTAGCAAACATAAGTTGCTAACTTCGGCTGAATCACAGCCCACTGCTGCAACAAGGTTCTGCTATGACTTTGCAGCTCAACCCATGCAAACTTTCATTTCCATTTTCACGGCAACAGACACCAAAACATCAAACAAATTCTTCATTTTTAAATCAAGCTCATTAATCAAAACCTACTAAACTTCATCCTAGTATTGTTAGCAGCATGTAGATGCATCTACCGATTCCCAGCTAACATCTCTACCAAGCATCAAAACCTTGCTCTTAAGTCAGAGAAACAGCAACATTCAACGTCCAAACATACCAAAATCAGTCCCAAAAATGCAATCTTTTCTCAAAAATTTTCTTCTCCAGTTCATGGGTTTTTAATATAATATCTTTCTGGGTTAATTTAGCATCCACAACCTAATAACAAAGTCTAAACGATAGATCCACACAAATCCCAAGCATTAACATGCTTAACATACAAATAAATAGCAAAAGACATCATGTTTGGGGCTGTAAAACACAAAACCAATGCAAGGTAAAAGCAAACAACAACCCGCGGGATGATGGAGAATATATTTACAAACTTTGAACAACTAGAAACTGATCGAGAATCCTCTCACAGAAACCAGAAATGACATCTTAATATTAAGGCCTAAACACCAGGAAAAGGCAAGAGCTTTTACCGTAAGAAAGGGAAAATTGGCAACAGACCAAGTTGATGCCCAAAGCTATGCCCTTCCGATGCCGTTTCTTCCCTTCGCCACTGGTTTTTTCTTTCCGACGCCCTTTTGCTTTGTCTTCCCTTACTCTCTTGGTTTTCTTCTTCTCAAAAACCTTCATCTTCCCTCAATCTCTCCTTCTTTATCTCTCCCGTAGCTTCCCTTTTTCTTGTTCTCATTCTTTCCCCCAAGCCCGTAACTCTCTCTATTTTTCTATAGTTCTTTCTTTTCTCTTGGCCCTTGAAGCTCTCTTTTCTCTACTGTCACTCCAGATTTTCTCTAAAACCTCCCTTCAGCCGTCACATTTGCTTCCCTTTTTTTTTCTTGCCTTCCGCCGTCGAAAAACCCTCTCCAAAACCTCTCTCATTTGCCTTGTAAACCCTCCAACCCTTGGCTAGATGATGCGGATGAACCCCCTTTTTCATCTGTTTTTAGAACCGTTTGATGGTTCTTGATGCCCAAGACAATTGAGTCTTCTAGATTAAATGAGAAAAATTGATGAGAAAGAGCTGGAAAAAGAACGCAGCTGCCATTCCGTTTCTGTACTGGCCGAAGCCAAAAGTTGAAGGAAATGGCGCGCGTACTATGCACGCGCGCGTGGACCTCTTTTTTTTAATTTAACAAATAATGAAATAATTTTAACGACAAAAAATAAAAATAAAACAAGATTAATCAAATCAAATGAAATGTTAAAAATTTTGTAGATTCTAATTGATGATTTTTCTTAATTTTCACTTAATTTAGGTAAACCAACAATAACTTTCATAAATTGAATCTAAAAGAAAAAAAGCATATTTTTGTGAACAATTTTCTTTTTTCAATAAATTTTTATGCTAAAAATGTCTTAAAAATAAAAATTAAGAGACTAATAAGCAAAAAAATGAATAATAATTAACATTTAATCCATACAAATGAAAATAACAATAAATAAAGCTAAATTAAAAATTTGGTATCTAAAATGCTAAAAAATGTCTAAAAACAAAATCATGAGATTAATAAAAAAATAGATAATAATTATTAATAAAATAAAATAAAATAAACATAAATTCAAATTTGGTGTCTACAGCTTGCCCCTTTTTGTCTGAGTTTCGAATAAACTCGAGACAAAGACGTAGACATCAAATACTTACCTTACGTTATTTTGCCGTGAAACACGTAAACATAAAACGGTCAGCGGGATAAAACCTGGTCCTGCTGAAGTTGGTGGGATAAAACCCAGTCCCAACGTGATATAAACGGTCAGCAGGATAACACCCGGTCCTAAACCCATAATTTTCTTAATTTCTAGGTTTTATTTTATTCTAATTGCACGCTTTGCACATTTTCTTTATTCGAAAAATTTTACACATAATTTTTATGGGCAAATAGGGTTTTTAAATTTTCTTTCTAGTATAAGTTAGTTCATGAGGTTTAAGAGTATATACCGGATGTGGGACCCACTAGTGCGATAAATCCGGTAAAAATTTGGCCAACTAGGTTAAGTTTTGTACACAGGAATTTATTTACTAGGTTTTATGAGATAATTAGAGGTTACTTAGTTGGATTAGTGTTGGATTAGCATGGGAGAGAAAAGGATAAGCTTTAAGCCAAAAGGTGACAAGCGTCACCATTTAATTCACCCTTGGACTTTGACCTTTTACTCTACCTTTACTTTACCTTTCCCTCATATTAAAAATTCACCACAAAATCATTACCATACTCATCCTCTTGGCCGAGACTTCTTGGAGAGAAAAGAAAAAAAAACCTTCAACTAGTTGATCCAATTTCTTGCACAAATCTTGTGATTCAACCGAAGAATCTCGACTTCACTCCGTAGAAATCCTTTGTTAGGTGGTAGTGACTAAGTTGGTGGAGTGGTTTGGAAAGAGGAGGTGCTAAGTTGCTTGTTTTCTTGAGGTTACAAGGTGAGTTGTTAAGAACTTTTCCCTTTATCTTTGATAATGTTAAATTGGTGGCTTCAGTGGCTTAATATGATGACATATGGTGTGATTATGGTTTGGTTATGGTTGGAAGTGAAGTTATGATGGATTTTGATTTATTATTGTTATTTTTCTATTTTTTATGATAATCATGGTTTGGTCATGGATTGAGGGCTTATTATAGTGTAATCTAGAGCGAATATATGTTGGATGCGATTGGTTGCGGAAATTTCTGGTTAGCGCAGAAAATGACAGTTTAGGGTTGTCAATTTCCCCTATTCTACCCGGTATTTTTAGACCTAGTTAGAGGCCGAATTGACCTTAGCACAAAACATGAAAGTTGTAGAGAATGATGTTTTATAGTTTCTTGAAAAAGTTCAGCTCAATCCGAGCAACGTATCTCGTGAAAAGATAAATATACCTCAGAGACTGCCTTAGGTAGATTTCAGCAGACAATTTTGACAATTCCTTATGTTGACTGCATTGTTTCACCCTGATCCGTATCAAATCAGTTTTTGGCCAAAACATGAAACTTTTAACCTTATGTTTTAGCTTTCCAACGCAACTGAAAACATTTTAAACGGGATTGTGTAGCTTGAGTTATTGTCGTTTGAAGTTGGTACTGTTGACTGTCCTGGCAGTAACATTTCAGGTCTGTAATATGGATTTTTGACCTAGATATGCTATGAACTGGACTGAGTAGTCTTCACCAAAATTGTAGCTTTCTGTCTTAGCTTTGAAACTGTATAAGTTGCACCTCAATCCGATAAGCGTAGCTTCAGTTGTGTCCGATACGCTAAGTGTCGTCCAAACTGTTTTTCTGCTTTTATGACTTAAACTTTGCTCCCGGGCCTTTGGCTTTGCATTAGTATTATATGGATAGGTTTATGACTCATGTTCGAGTCTCATTGTGTTTACTTGAATGTTTTAGGCATGCCGGTGACCCAAGGACGGAAATTTGTGAAGTTCCTTTTGTTTGATTGGTGAGTGTACTACTCACATGATTGATACTCCTTGGCTTTGTTATACTTGAGATTTATGATTGGAATGTTTGTGTTTACTGCTGATACTGGTTGAGACGAGGGTGTACTTTACCACTCTCATACTTTATGGCTTAATTGACTGTTTACTGTATCACTTGAATTGTCTTGATTATACTTGAATGGGTGTCGTTTGGACATGTATCCAACGACTTATACTGTTGATTTTGAGCTCAACTCCATTGGTGGTCAATTGAATCGAGCCAGCAAGGGTTTGGTCGAGAAAAATTGACAAGCCATGGGGACTGTTTATGTGGAATCCTTGAGTATAAGACTCTTGATTCCGGTATACTCGAGTATTACCATTTATTGAACTGTTTGGAGTTTGGACCCGATAGGGGTATGTGAGGTGGAAGGAAATTGGAGTAAAGTGGGGTCTACGGTATTGGTTACTTTTATACATTGACGGAGCGTCAATGAGGTGAGATCAAGTATGCCAAAAGTGGAAAAGGGCTCTTCAGAGCTGATCGTATCCTTTTACAAATCTTCTTGGAATGTGATGGTTGTTGTGCTCACTTGATGAACTTGTTTGAATAGTGTATCATTGTGATTTTGTACTCCTTGAATGCCTGAGTGATGGTACCTCATTGGGCGAAAGCTCACTCCATTAAATTTTATTTTCCTTACAGGGAACAACTTTTGAAGACTATGATGTTTTGATGTACGAGTTGAGCTAGTTTTAATATATTCTTATGTTAAGCTCCTCGATGGTTGGAAACTCTGAATGTACTTGGATCCAAATATTTTCCTTTTATTTGTAAATTACAAACGTATGTGTATTAAACTATTTACCCCTGTTCATGTATCCTATTTGGTTTTGAAATGTTCATTCTATAGAGTTATGTAACGTTATTGGTAGTGATTGGATGCGGTCTGGTTGGTGACGTGGCAGTCACTATTCATTGGCGGGTTCGTTTTATTTTTCCATTCTGCGATTTTGATTCGTGTAAGCATGCTACTTTATCCCGGAACGTCTTAGAATGTGATAAACTGCCTTGTTAGTCTTGGCAAGAGTTGGGCAGGCAGTCCGCTAACCCCTCTGGTACGCCTTAGGGGGCGGTGGGGCTGTCACAGGTGGTATCAGAGCTTAGGTTAGAAATGACCTAGCCAAGTGTGAAGTCTGTTCCTTAGGAGCAGTGAGGGAAGCGTTAAGGTACCGTTGAGTGTGATTACGCTTACGTTGTTTAAGATATGAACTCCTTGTTTTCTTTGTAGGTTATGGCCGGAACAAGTGGAGAGGGTGGAGGTGCGCCACCTCAGAGGCGGCCACGAGTCATTGATTACCAAGAGAGACCGGGAGGTCCGATCCGGCTTTGGTATACTACCAGTCGGACCCGCCGCTGTAGGCGTTGCCAGTATTACTCTCACGCTGACCATGTGGTCGTGGCGGTGCTAGATGAGAGGAGGAGATTTAGGAGTGCCGCCGCCAGGGATCACACTGAGGCGCTTAGATTGAGGGGCGTCCTAAGAATGCAGGCTGACCGGATTGGAGAGCTCCAAGGAGACATAGCTATGGAGCAGGAGCAAACGAATGCTCTGAGGGAGCAGTTGCAGGTGGTGAACACCCGCCTTACTAATGTCGTCCGGGAGGTTAGAGACCGTTCTGGAGGCATTATTAATGAGTGTGAGGTGCTAATCCAGGGTGTGATTGGTGCCAATGCGCAGGTAGTGGCTCCTAGTGGCGATGCACCTAGTGAGGGTAATACCCCTAGTTCTAGCCAAGGGGGAGAGTTAGTGGCCTCCGTAGGGAACTAGGCTAGAACTTTTGAACCATTTTTTATTCCATGAAGGGAATAGTTAGGAAAGGCGCTTAGTTAGTCGTTTTGGCCTAACTTTGTATATTGTTTTTGGAGGACCCCTTTTGTTTCATGGGATGACTTTTGTATGTACTTGACTGACTGTTTTTGTATAATTGCTTGATCCTGTTATATGTTCTATGTATATGTGTTATGTGTTTAAATGCCTTATGAGGTAGTTGTTTTGCCTAATTGTTCATGTTTAGTGTTATGAAAAAGGGGGTTATGTGCCCTTTAACATTATACTTATCTTTTGACCTTAGATTGACTTAGATCGATGGAGGGCACTCGTAGTGGTCGAGGATGTGGACGCGGGAGTAGGCAACCCACATCAGAAAGGGGCACTGGGGAAACATCATCTGGACCAAACCCTGAGCCCAGGGTTTACCCTAATGTTCAAATAGCTGCTGCCATGCAGCAAATGACTAATTTGCTAGCCCAAGTGGTGCAACAACAGGGTCAAAACCCTAACCCCAACCCTGGGAACCCTGGTAATCACGTGGAGAGCGAGGATAGGGCTCTCGAGAGGTTCCAGAAATTTTTTCCACCAAAGTTCATCGGGGGGCCCGATCCGGACGTGGCCGAAAGGTGGCTAGAAAAAGATGGTGGACATCTTTGCTACCTTATATTATACGGAGGAGAGGCAGGTGACCTTCGCTGTCTTTCAACTAGAAGGGGCGACCCGTTCCTGGTGGAATGTCATCCGGCAAAAGTGGGAACGGGAGCAGACGCCCAGGACCTGAGTGAATTTCATGCGTGAATTCAACGCTAAATTCTTCCCTCCTCTAGTTCAAGAACGGAAGGAAGACAAATTTATTCAGTTTCGTTAGGGGGCCCAGTCCGTAGCGGAGTACGAGAGCCAGTTCACCCACCTATCCAAATTTTCCCCCGAGCTAATCATGACTGAGCAACGGCGGATAAGACGTTTTATCCAAGGCCTGAACGTAGAAATTCAGAAGGATCTTGCGGTGGCCCAAATTAACGCTTTTAGTGAGGCCGTGGAGAAAGTTCAACGGGTAGAAAGCGCCAGGCTTCAAGTGAGGAACTTTCAAGCGAAAAAATGAGGGTTTCCTGGTAGTAGTTCGGGACAGAGGGATAAGAGTGCCCCTTCCAAATTTGGACGGGGAGCAGGAGGTGGAAAGCAGTCGGGCGTAGGTAGAGGGGCTCCGTCAAGAGGTGGCCTAGCTGGAAGAAGCCAAAGAGGAGGTTTCCAGAGAGGTTCGAGTTTGGCATCCCGTGTGTGACGACCCCACTTCTCCCAAGGGCGAACCCAAGGGTATCGGCGGGCCGCCTGCCTAGCTCGCGCCAGGACTCAAAACTTAAAGCAATAAAACGAGATAGATCACAAGAGCACTATACACAATATATACAATCCCAAAAAAAAAACTTCAGGAGTCTCGAGTCAAACCACTCTAATACACTATAACCACCACCAGCAGAAGATAGACCCTAAGAAGGGTTCTTATATAAACCACCAAAACAAAAACAAACATCCTAACTGTTCAACTATTACAAGCCAATCTAACTATACTAGTATACGAGCCAAAAGTCCCCGCGTCGGCCCCTGCTAAGGAAAACAAAAGGAAAGGGGTAAGCTATATGCTTAGTAAGTAAACAGGGGCGAAAGCATAAATTCACATAGCAACAATTACACAATAAGAGTAAAGCAAAAGCAGAAAAGTAACATCAAATAATAAGGATACGGGTGGCTCCAAAGCCAATTCATGTGCCATGTATGATCTCCTGCCGACACTCCGTCAACCGCAAAAATAGTCCGTAGAACTTCACTTGTACACCCACCGACACCTTATCACCCTCACTGGCCAGTCACCTCACAAACTTGCCCGGGCGAACGAAATCACAAACTTGAGCTTGAGTCACAAGCTCGGGTCACAAACTTGGTCACCTTCTCGGTGAACCGGATTCGCAAAATTGGTTCATAACATGAACCCACAAACTTGGTCACCTTCTCGGTGAACCGGATTCACAAAATTGGTTCATAACATGAACCCACAAACTTGGTCACCTTCTCGGTGAACCGGATTCACAAAATTGGTTCATAACATGAACCTACAAACTTGGTGACCTCAGACTAAGTTGGACTGCTTTCGACCAAGCCCTAACCGGCTCGAATAGTCCAACCAGGTCAAGAGTTCGCCCCAAACTCACAAACTTCACAAAATTATTCAAAATCACAAACTTTGCAAACTTCACAAACTTTATTCGAAAGTCGCCCCGAGCCACAAGCTCAAGGGTTTTGGTTCCAAAAGGTTCATATACATATGCCAAGTACAATTATACATTCAAATTAGGGTTTAGGTCGAGTGCGATAAAGTACACCCTCGCCTAAGTGCCCTTTTCACATATCTCAAACACATAGCAAAGAAAACACACCAAACCGGCCTGAATACTTACCCAGAAACTGAACTAGCAAAAGTACGAAGTCGGATCGAAATGAACAGCTAGTAGTGGGCCCCACCAGTTCCGCCCAGCTCACCACCGTCTGAAATAGAAGATTGTGTCACCTAATATCGAAAACGGCTACTATCGTGCCTAAAACAAGCAAAACGGCAAAAACGGCACGCGCGCACATAAATATGACGAACGGAAACGGAGACGGCCGTTAGCAGAAACGGCAGATTTGACACTCGTTTCTAGTTTACTCATAAGTTGAGCTACGAATATCGGATTAAGGCATATGAGACGCCATATCGAAGCTTAAAGGATGAACAACAACTGTTATGAAGACATCCAGAACTGAAACTGGAGGCTTTAGTCCCAAATGAACCAAACACAATCACTTACGAAATCTGGCAAATGCACAAATGGTCAGTTTTGAGTGCAAACTGTTTTCTATGCTACACATGGTCAAAAGAGCTGAAAATTGGCAGTTAGATAGTTCATTCCAAATGGAACAACTTTCATGAAGGTCGGCAACCCAAATTCGGAACGAAAATTGGTCATCAGGATCAAAACAGATTTCTGGTCATTTTCACGGGCAGGCCTTGTTTGTTCGGCTATATCTCAGGTTTTATAAATCCGATTCATGAAATTCCAAGGGCGTTAGAAAGCTCTGATATAGGGCTATAAGTTTGGTGTTTTGGTCGGAAGTCCAAACAGCTTGTAACTCAGTCAAATGTGAAGCCAAAGTTCCAGCCATAAACTTTCCAAAAACGTACCAGAATCACAAACCGTATGTGACCTCAATATGCGGTAATGGCACCAAATTCACTACGGTTATCGGATGGGGTGTAAGACCCACCGTTTCGAAGCTAAGAAACAGGGCTACAATACTGTAGAAGGTCACTCAGTCAAAATCCTAACACAACTAGGTCAAATATGCAAAATACTAAACCAGAATTACCAAAACAGGTTTGCAAAACACACAAAACTGTAATCGGTATAACTCAGTCTATACAAGTCCAAATGCCGAAATTCCAAAGGCATATGATAGCTAAGACATCCAGCTACATTTCATCAGAAGACACCAACAACAAAATCCAAACCAATTCCAGTGAAAACAAACGATTACTATTGCAGTTCGGACATTCTGTTCACCAAAAACAGCAACAGTAAAAACGGCATAACTCACTCTATACTACTCCAAATACCCTGAAATTTTGCAGACACTTCAACCTCATCAATACCTACAACTTTTATGTTTTGAGCAAAGTCCAATTCGGCCTATAGCTATGACCTAAAATTTCGGACAGAATAGGGGTTCAAGAACCCAAACTTTTCACATTTCATTCCAATTCCAAAATTGGTTGCATTTAACAACAATCCACACCTACTAGAGCCAAAGCCCCTTATTACCAACCATCATACTAGTCCAAAACATCAAAATCATATGAAACCAGAAAATTCATCATAAAATGGAAAACTTCACCAAAACTCTTCAAATCAAGAAATAAATCACATTTTCCAACACTCAAGCCACTTCTAAGCATAATATAACCATCATTAGGTGTAGGGGAAAGGTTGAAGCATCACTCACCTAATAACAAGAGAGAGGAAGATGATAGACACCTTAGCTCTTCCAAAAAGCTTCACCAAATCAACCACTAACACCAACTAGAAAGATTTTATGGAGTAGAAACTAATCTAGGCAATTGTTTTTGGAAGCATGAACCAAATGGAAGCTAAAATGGTGAAGTATTTCTTTCTTCTTAGCCCAAGGGAGAGCCGGCCATGGAGGGAAAAGAAAATGGTGAATTTTGGTGATTTTTGAAGATATTTAACAACTTGGTCAAAAGTCAAAAAAAATGAAATAGTAATTCATAAGTCTTCTCCAATGAAATGGTGACACTTGTCACCACCATTAATGCATTCCTATCCTTTCTTTTCTCTCTCACATCAATCATTTCACACACTCTACTTATCTCTTAACACCCGATAAATTTTACACAGTATCCGAAACTTAACCTTATTGGCCGAATTTTTCCGAACTTTTCGCACTAGTGGGTCCCACGTCCGATATACGTTCTTAATTCCTCAAAAACTAACTAATACTAGAAAAATCATCTAAAAACTCTATTTACTCAAATAAAATTATCTGGGGAATTTTCTAATAAAGAAAATGTAGAAAAACGGGTTTTCAATCTTAACCGGAACTTAGGGTTTAAATCTTAATCCCTACTTAGGGTTTTCGAAATACTCCCAAAACCAAACGTTACCGCCCATTTAATGAATATCTTGACGTAGAACGAACTGGGGCCTCACAATCTCCCCCACTTAGGACAATTTCGTCCTCGAAATTCCAACTTGCACTAATCAGATCAAATAATCCTCAAAAGCAGTCAAGTACACAACAGGCAATGCCTCAAAAGTTCAACCACTCGAGTAGTAGCCGGTCTACAACCACACAAGTACGAATAAGTTCAAAAGCCGGGTTCAAACAAATAAGCTCAAAAGATTATACTCAAATATACATATTTTTACAAAGTCACACTAAAAATATACAAGTTATCCGACATCCGGTCGGTGCAAAATCCATTATTTACGTGAGCACTACGGCTCCAAATATGTAGTCAATCACCGGGTAACAAAAGAAACCAGGCATACTGGTTATAACAAAATAAACATGGCAGATATAACAAAATAAACATATCAGATAGTCAAAAGGAAATCCCATCAACGGCCCTACGCGCCTCCCCTACGGAACCTACCTAATCCACCAGCACCGCCCCGGCGGCCCTAGGGTGCAAGCCTAAAGAATAGGTCCAAATAGCTAACTTCAATATTAAGTAAGAACCAAATCGATTCACACTGGGACTGGCCATCTCCAAGTGTAATCAACTCAATCCCCACTTTGCCTTATGAAAAAAAAACAAAATTACAAAAGTCAATATCAAAATCTTAGCATTCAATATTTACCTTAATAGCCAAGTATCCCACAGTCCGGCATCCTAAACTTCAAGCCTAGGATACACTACAGAGATCGAAAGCCTAAGCTCTGATACCAACTGTGACGACCCCACTTCTCCCAAGGGCGAACCCAAGGGTATCGGCGGGCCGCCTGCCTAGCTCGCGCCAGGACTCAAAACTTAAAGCAATAAAACGAGATAGATCACAAAAGCACTATACACAATATATACAATCCCAAAAAAAAAACTTCAGGAGTCTCGAGTCAAACCACTCTAATACACTATAACCACCACCAGCAGAAGATAGACCCTAAGAAGGGTTCTTATATAAACCACCAAAACAAAAACAAACATCCTAACTGTTCAACTATTACAAGCCAATCTAACTATACTAGTATACGAGCCAAAAGTCCCCGCGTCGGCCCCTGCTAAGGAAAACAAAAGGAAAGGGGTAAGCTATATGCTTAGTAAGTAAACAGGGGCGAAAGCATAAATTCACGTAGCAACAATTACACAATAAGAGTAAAGCAAAAGCAGAAAAGTAACATCACATAATAAGGATACGGGTGGCTCCAAAGCCAATTCATGTGCCATGTATGATCTCCTGCCGACACTCCGTCAACCGCAAAAATAGTCCGTAGAACTTCACTTGTACACCCACCGACACCTTATCACCCTCACTGGCCAGTCACCTCACAAACTTGCCCGGGCGAACGAAATCACAAACTTGAGCTTGAGTCACAAGCTCGGGTCACAAACTTGGTCACCTTCTCGGTGAACCGGATTCGCAAAATTGGTTCATAACATGAACCCACAAACTTGGTCACCTTCTCGGTGAACCGGATTCACAAAATTGGTTCATAACATGAACCCACAAACTTGGTCACCTTCTCGGTGAACCGGATTCACAAAATTGGTTCATAACATGAACCTACAAACTTGGTGACCTCAGACTAAGTTGGACTGCCTTCGACCAAGCCCTAACCGGCTCGAATAGTCCAACCAGGTCAAGAGTTCGCCCCAAACTCACAAACTTCACAAAATTATTCAAAATCACAAACTTTGCAAACTTCACAAACTTTATTCGAAAGTCGCCCCGAGCCACAAGCTCAAGGGTTTTGGTTCCAAAAGGTTCATATACATATGCCAAGTACAATTATACATTCAAATTAGGGTTTAGGTCGAGTGCGATAAAGTACACCCTCGCCTAAGTGCCCTTTTCACATATCTCAAACACATAGCAAAGAAAACACACCAAACCGGCCTGAATACTTACCCAGAAACTGAACTAGCAAAAGTACGAAGTCGGATCGAAATGAACAGCTAGTAGTGGGCCCCACCAGTTCCGCCCAGCTCACCACCGTCTGAAATAGAAGATTGTGTCACCTAATATCGAAAACGGCTACTATCGTGCCTAAAACAAGCAAAACGGCAAAAACGGCACGCGCGCACATAAATATGACGAACGGAAACGGAGACGGCCGTTAGCAGAAACGGCAGATTTGACACTCGTTTCTAGTTTACTCATAAGTTGAGCTACGAATATCGGATTAAGGCATATGAGACGCCATATCGAAGCTTAAAGGATGAACAACAACTGTTATGAAGACATCCAGAACTGAAACTGGAGGCTTTAGTCCCAAATGAACCAAACACAATCACTTACGAAATCTGGCAAATGCACAAATGGTCAGTTTTGAGTGCAAACTGTTTTCTATGCTACACATGGTCAAAAGAGCTGAAAATTGGCAGTTAGATAGTTCATTCCAAATGGAACAACTTTCATGAAGGTCGGCAACCCAAATTCGGAACGGAAATTGGTCATCAGGATCAAAACAGATTTCTGGTCATTTTCACGGGCAGGCCTTGTTTGTTCGGCTATATCTCAGGTTTTATAAATCCGATTCATGAAATTCCAAGGGCGTTAGAAAGCTCTGATATAGGGCTATAAGTTTGGTGTTTTGGTCGGAAGTCCAAACAGCTTGTAACTCAGTCAAATGTGAAGCCAAAGTTCCAGCCATAAACTTTCCAAAAACGTACCAGAATCACAAACCGTATGTGACCTCAATATGCGGTAATGGCACCAAATTCACTACGGTTATCGGATGGGGTGTAAGACCCACCGTTTCGAAGCTAAGAAACAGGGCTACAATACTGTAGAAGGTCACTCAGTCAAAATCCTAACACAACTAGGTCAAATATGCAAAATACTAAACCAGAATTACCAAAACAGGTTTGCAAAACACACAAAACTGTAATCGGTATAACTCAGTCTATACAAGTCCAAATGCCGAAATTCCAAAGGCATATGATAGCTAAGACATCCAGCTACATTTCATCAGAAGACACCAACAACAAAATCCAAACCAATTCCAGTGAAAACAAACGATTACTATTGCAGTTCGGACATTCTGTTCACCAAAAACAGCAACAGTAAAAACGGCATAACTCACTCTATACTACTCCAAATACCCTGAAATTTTGCAGACACTTCAACCTCATCAATACCTACAACTTTTATGTTTTGAGCAAAGTCCAATTCGGCCTCTAGCTATGACCTAAAATTTCGGACAGAATAGGGGTTCAAGAACCCAAACTTTTCACATTTCATTCCAATTCCAAAATTGGTTGCATTTAACAACAATCCACACCTACTAGAGCCAAAGCCCCTTATTACCAACCATCATACTAGTCCAAAACATCAAAATCATATGAAACCAGAAAATTCATCATAAAATGGAAAACTTCACCAAAACTCTTCAAATCAAGAAATAAATCACATTTTCCAACACTCAAGCCACTTCTAAGCATAATATAACCATCATTAGGTGTAGGGGAAAGGTTGAAGCATCACTCACCTAATAACAAGAGAGAGGAAGATGATAGACACCTTAGCTCTTCCAAAAAGCTTCACCAAATCAACCACTAACACCAACTAGAAAGATTTTATGGAGTAGAAACTAATCTAGGCAATTGTTTTTGGAAGCATGAACCAAATGGAAGCTAAAATGGTGAAGTATTTCTTTCTTCTTAGCCCAAGGGAGAGCCGGCCATGGAGGGAAAAGAAAATGGTGAATTTTGGTGATTTTTGAAGATATTTAACAACTTGGTCAAAAGTCAAAAAAAATGAAATAGTAATTCATAAGTCTTCTCCAATGAAATGGTGACACTTGTCACCACCATTAATGCATTCCTATCCTTTCTTTTCTCTCTCACATCAATCATTTCACACACTCTACTTATCTCTTAACACCCGATAAATTTTACACAGTATCCGAAACTTAACCTTATTGGCCGAATTTTTCCGAACTTTTCGCACTAGTGGGTCCCACGTCCGATATACGTTCTTAATTCCTCAAAAACTAACTAATACTAGAAAAATCATCTAAAAACTCTATTTACTCAAATAAAATTATCTGGGGAATTTTCTAATAAAGAAAATGTAGAAAAACGGGTTTTCAATCTTAACCGGAACTTAGGGTTTAAATCTTAATCCCTACTTAGGGTTTTCGAAATACTCCCAAAACCAAACGTTACCGCCCATTTAATGAATATCTTGACGTAGAACGAACTGGGGCCTCACACCGTGGACCCTGTGGGTATTGCGGAAAGCCGAACCACACAGAGGACAACTGCTAGAAGAAGGAAGGAAAGTGTCTGCGTTGCGGAAGTACAGACCACCAGCTTGCCACCTGCCCGATTCTAAAGCAAGATGGAAAGGAGAGTCAACCGCCGCCGAAGACCAATTCTGGACCAGCTAAGGTGGACGGGACGAAACCCAAAGTGTCGGCTCGAGTGTACTCATTAGAGCCACAACAGGTCCCTGATTCTTCCGAGGTCGTAAAAGGTACGATCCCTGTATTCCATCGATTTACGAAGGTCTTAGTAGATCCCGGTGCCACCCATTCCTTCGTTAACCCTAATTTTATGTGTGGTATTGATATAAAACCTGCTAGTCTACCTTATGACCTAGAAGTTAGTACGCCTACTGGGGACCATCGTTTGATTACTAGCATGGGTTATAAGGACTGCGAGGTTTGGGTAGGAGAGAGAAAATTGTTAGGGGATTTGATAAGCCTGTCCATTAAGGGATACGATGTAATCTTGGGCATGGACTGGTTAGCCAGGTACAATGCCCAACTGGACTGTAAGAAAAAGGTGGTAGAATTCTGTATTCTCGGGGAGGCGACCTTAAGGTTAAATATAAGGGGTAGGTTAGCCTCATCTGTCTTGATCTCGGGCATTCGGGCTAGAAAACTGCTAAGTAGAGGGGCGCAAGGATTCTTAGCCTTTCTAATTAATACCCCACCGATAAGCTAAAGGTAGAGAATGTGCCCATAGTGAAGGAATATCCAGATGTTTTTCCCGATGAGTTAGTAGCTCTACCTCCGGAGAGAGAGATAGAATTCAAAATCGACCTGTTACCGGGAACGTCACCCATCTCAAAAACCCCGTATCGGATGGCCCCTGCGAAACTCAAGGAGCTGAAATTACAGTTACAAGACCTTTTGGAGCGGGGGTTCATTCAAGAGAGTGGGTCTCCTTGGGGAGCTCCTGTATTGTTCGTGAAGAAGAAGGACGGGAGTTTGCGAATGTGTATAGACTATCGGGGGCTAAACAATGTGACAATTAAAAATAAGTATCCACTACCCCATATTGATGAGTTGTTCGACCAGTTGTAAGGAGCAGTGGTCTTCTCGAAATTAGATATTCGACAGGAGTATTACCAACTGTTGATTAGGAAGGAAGATATTCCGAAAACTGCTTTAAACTTGAGATATGGGCACTACGAATTCGCAATTATGCCCTTTGGACTAACCAATGCCCCTGCCGCCTTTGTGGATTTAATGCATAGGATTTTCAAGCCCTACCTGGATCGATTCGTCGTTGTCTTTATCGACGACATCTTGGTCTACTCCAAGACTCGTAAGGAGCATGAGCAGCACCTAAGAGTCGTTTTGCAAACCCTAAGAGAGCATCGATTGTACGCTAAGTTCAGTAAATGTGAGTTTTGGCTGGAGAAAATCTCTTTCTTAGGGCACGTAATTTCTCATAAGGGCATCTCGGTTGACCCGGCGAAAGTAGAGGCCGTGACCAATTGGAAGAGGCCAGAAAACCCTACGGAGATTCGTAGCTTTCTAGGGTTGGCTGGGTACTACCGGCGTTTTATTAAAGATTTTTCCAAACTGACCGGTCCTTTAACCGACCTGACGAAGAAACATGGTCGGTTTGTGTGGGATGTCAAGTACGAAACGAGTTTTCAAGAGTTGAAGAAAAGATTAACCATGGCGTCAGTTTTAGTCTTGCCTAACGGGGTAGACGGGTTTGCCGTTTATACCGACGCGTCGCGGGAAGGCCTGGGGTGCGTGTTAATGTAGAACCGGAATGTGATATCCTTTGCTTCTAGGAAGTTGAAACCCCACGAGCAGAATTACCAGACCCACGATCTTGAGTTAGCCGCAGTTGTTTTCGCCCTGAAAAGGTGGAGACACTACCTGTACGGGGTGACCTTCGAGGTTTACTCAGACCACAAGAGCCTTAGGTACCTCTTTTTACAAAAGGAATTGAATATGAGGCAGCGACGGTGGATGGAATTCCTGGAGGATTACGACTGCACTATCAACTACCATCCGGGGAAGGTGAACGTGGTGGCTGATGCCTTAAGTCGAAAGGCTCAAGTAGCAGGGTTAATGATGAAGGAGTGGGATTTGTTAGAATCCGTTTGTGAGTGGAAACCCTGCCTTGGGAGTCATAAGGTGGTTTTTGGTAATATTCAGGTAACATCCACCCTACTGGAACGAATTAAAGAAGCGTAAAAGGAGGATTCGATGGTGCAGAAGTGGGGAGAGAAGGTGGAAAAAGGGAAATCGACCGACTTCAACTTTAGTCCCGAAGGGGTTTTGAGATACCGAAATTGCGTGGTGGTGCCTAAAGATGAAACGTTAAAGACGGAGATCTTAGAGGAGGCTCATCGATCCAAATACACGATCCATTCGGGTAGTAGCAAGATGTATCAGGACCTAAAAGGAGCCTATTGGTGGGATAACATGAAGAAGGAAATCGTTCTGTACATGCAAAAATGTCTCGTTTGCCAAAAGGTTAAGGCGGAGCATCAAAAATCATCGGGCTTATTACAACCTCTTGAGATACCCGAGTGGAAGTGGGAAAACATCACAATGGATTTCGTTTCAGGTTTGCCACGAACGCAACGAGGGCATGACGCCGTTTGGGTGATCGTCGGCCGGTTAACCAAATCGGCCTATTTCTTGCCGGTAAACATGAAGTATTCCATGGAGAAACTAACTCAGGTATATATGGATGAGATCGTGAGACTGCATGGAGTTCCTGTGAGCATCATTTCGGACAGAGATCCCCGCTTCGTATCTAGGTTTTGGCAGAAATTCCAAGAGGCTTTACGGACTAAACTCAACCTAAGCACCACCTATCACCCTCAGACGGATGGACAGTCGAAGCGAACAATCCAAACTCTCGAGGATATGTTAAGAACCTGCATTTTGGATTTTGGGGGTAACTGGGGTCAACACATGACCTTAGTGGAGTTTGCGTACAATAACAGCTTCCATTCGTCAATCCAAATGGCTCCATACGAGGCACTTTATGGGAGGAAGTGCCGGTTACCGATTTACTGGGATGAAGTCGACGAGAGGAAAGTCCTAGATCCAATGGCTATTCCGTGGATGGAGGAGGCTCGAGAAAAAGTCAAATTGATACGGCAAAGACTCCAAATAGCTCAAAACCGACAAAAGAACTATGCGGACAATCGAAGAAAAGACTTGGAGTTCGAAGTAGGGGACCGTGTTTTCCTCAAGGTCACACCGTTACGAAGCATCACGGCGGGTAGAGAAAAGAAACTCCTATCGAGATTTGTCGGACCTTTCAAGATTCTCCAGAGAGTGGGTAAAGTAGCGTATCGACTTGAACTAGCATCAAGTCTATCCAGAATTCACGACGTCTTCCACGTCTCGATGCTTAAGAATTATTGTCCTGACCCGTCTCACATCTTACAACCGGAGGAAATCGAAATAGATGAATCCCTCACCTACGAAGAAAAACCTATACAGTTGCTTGACCGAAAAGTTAAGGAGCTGAGAAACAAACAGATTCCGTTGGTGAAGATCTTATGGAGAAACCATGGGGTAGAGGAAGCCACCTGGGAGGTGGAAGAAGAAATGCAAAAGAAATACCCTGAACTGTTCGTGAATCAAGGTGGAAAAATTTCGAGGGCGAAATTCTTTTAAAGGGGAGAGAGTGTGAGAACCCGTAATTTTCTTAATTTCTAGGTTTTATTTTATTCTAATTGCACGCTTTGCACATTTTCTTTATTCGAAAAATTTTACACATAATTTTTATGGGCAACTAGGGTTTTTCAATTATCTTTCTAGTATAAGTTATTCATGAGGTTTTAAGAGTATATACCGGATGTGGGACCCACTAGTGCGATAAATCCGGTAAAAATTTGGCCAACTAGGTTAAGTTTTGTATACAGGAATTTATTTACTAGGTTTTATGAGATAATTAGAGGTTACTTAGTTGGATTAGTGTTGGATTAGCATGGGAGAGAAAAGGATAAGCTTTAAGCCAAAAGGTGACAAGTGTCACCATTCAATTCACCCTTGGACTTTGACCTTTTACCCTACCTTTACTTTACCTTTCCTCCATACTAAAAATTCACCACAAAATCATTACCATACTCATCCTCTTGGCCGAGACTTCTTGGAGAGAAAAGAAAAAAAAAACCTTGAACTAGTTGATCCAATTTCTTGCACAAATCTTGTGATTCAACCGAAGAATCTCGACTTCACTCCGTAGAAATCCTTTGTTAGGTGGTAGTGACTAAATTGGTGGAGTGGTTTGGAAAGAGGAGGTGCTAAGTTGCTTGTTTTCTTGAGGTTACAAGGTGAGTTGTTAAGAACTTTTCCCTTTAGCTTTGATAATGTTAAATTGGTGGCTTCAGTGGCTTAATATGATGACATATGGTGTGATTATGGTTTGGTTATGGTTGGAAGTGAAGTTATGATGGATTTTGATTTATTATTGTTATTTTTCTATTTTGTATGATAATCATGGTTTGGTCATGGATTGAGGGCTTATTATAGTGTAATCTGGAGCGAATATATGTTGGATGCGATTGGTTGCGGAAATTTTTCGTTAGCGCAGAAAATGACAGTTTAGGGTTGTCAATTTCCCCTGTTCTGCCCGGTACTGTTAACCTAGTTAGAGGCCGAATTGGCCTTAGCAAAAAACCTAAAATTTTTAGAGAATGATGTTTTATAGTTTCCTGCAAAATTTCAGCTCAATCCGAGCAACGTATCTCATGAAAAGACAAAAATACCCCTGAGACTGCCTTAGGTAGATTTCAGCAGACAATTTTGACAATTCCTTATGTTGGCTGCGTTGTTTCACCCTGATCCGTATAAAACCAATTTTTGGCCAAAACATGAAACTTTTAGCCTTATGTTTCAGCTTTCCAACGCAATTGAAAACATTTTAAACGGAATTGTGTAGCTTAAGTTATTGCCGTTTGAAGTTGGTACTGTTGACTGTCCTGGCAGGACCATTTCGGGTCTGTAATCTGGATTTTTCACCTAGATTTACAACAAACTAGACTGAGTAGTTTTCACCAAAGTTGTAGCCCTCTGTCTTAGCTTTAAAACTGTGTAAATTGTACCTCAATCCGATAAGCGTAGCTTCAATTGTGTCCGATATGCTAAGTGTCATCCAAACTATTTTTTTGCTTTTGTTACTTAAACTTTGCTCCCGGGCCTTTGGCTTTGCATTAGTAGTATATGGATAGGTTTATGACTCGTGTTCAAGTCTCATTGTGTTTACTTTAATGTTTTAGGGCGTGCCGGTGACCTAAGACGCTCATTGGACGGAAATTTGTGAAGTTCCTTTTGTTTGATTGGTGAGTGTACTACTCACATGATTGATACTCCTTGGCTTTGTTATACTTGAGGTTTATGATTGGAATGTTTGTGTTTACTGCTGATAATGGTTGAGACGAGGGTGTACTTTACCACTCTCGTACTCTATGGCTTAATTGGTTGTTTACTGTATCACTTGAATTGTCTTGATTATATTTGAATGGGTGTCGTTCGGACATGTATCCAACGACTTATACTGTTGATTTTGAGTTCAACCCCATTGGTGGTCAATTGAATCGAGCCAGCAAGGGCTTGGTCGAGAAAAATTGACAAGCCATGGGGACTGTTTATTTGGAATCCTTGAGTATGAGACTCTTGATTCCGGTATACTCGAGTATTACCATTTATTGAACTGTTTAGAGTTCAGACCCGGTAGGGGTATGTGAGGTGGAAGGAAATTGGAGTAAAGTGGGGTCTACGGTATTGGTTACTTTTATACATTGACGGAGCGTCAATGAGGTGAGATCAAGTATGCCAAAAGTGGAAAAGGGCTCTTGAGAGCTGATCGTATCCTTTTACAAATCTTCTTGGAATGTGATGGTTGTTGTGCTCACTTGATGAACTTGTTTGAATAGTGTATCATTGTGATTTTGTACTCCTTGAATGCCTGAGTGATGGTACCTCATTGGGCGAAAGCTCACTCCATTAAATTTTGTTTTCCTTACAGGGAACAACTTTTGAAGACTATGATGTTTTGATGTACGAGTTGAGCTAGTTTTAATATATTCTTATGTAAAGCTCCTCGATGGTTGGAAACTCTGAATGTACTTGGATTCAAATATTTTCCCTTTATTTGTAAATTACAAACGTATGTGTATAAAACTATTTACCCCTGTTTATGTATCCTATTTGGTTTCGAAATGTTCATTCTATAGAGTTATGTAACGTTATTGGTAGTGATTGGATGCGGTCTGGTTGGTGACATGGCAGCCACTATTCATTGGCGGGTTCGTTTTGTTTTTCCATTCTGCGATTTTGATTCATGTAAGCACACTACTTTATCCTGGAAGGTCTTAGAATGTGATTAACTGCCTTGTTAGTCCTGGCGAGAGTTGGGCAGGCAGTCCGCTAACCCCTCTAGTACGCCTTAGGGGGTGGTAGGGCTGTCACACTACCGAGGTTGGCGGGATAAAACCCGGTTCTGCTGTTCCAAATAGAACATAATAGAACGGTCAGTGGGACACACCCAAGCCTGCCGACATTCCAAATCCAACATGATAGAACGGTCAGTGGGATACTCGCAAGCCTGTCAAAATTTCAACTTCTACTGAGATTCTAACTCGATAAAACGGTTGGTGGAATATTCCCAAGCCTATCGAGATTCCAACTTCAACTCAATAAAACGGTTAGTGGTATACTCCCAAACCTACTGAATTTTCAAATTCAACTCCGTAAAACAATCAGTGGGATACTCCCAAGCCTGTCAAAATTTCAACTCCAACTGAGATTCTAACTCGATAAAACGGTTAGTGGGATATTCCCATGCCTACCGAGATTCCAAACTTCAACTCAATAAAACGGTCAGTGGGATACTTCCAAGCCTGCCAAAATTTCAATTTGAACTCAATAAAATGGTCTGTGGGATACTCCCAAGCCTACCGATATTCCAACTTCAACAACCGAATCCAACATGACAAACGGTTAGTGGGATACTCCCAAGCCTGCCAAAATTTCAACTCGAACTCAATAAAACGGTCAGTGGGATACTCCCAAACTTGCCAAAATTCCAATTTCAACTTAATAAAACGGTTAGTGGGATACTCCCAAGCCTACCGAATTTTCAACTCCAACTAAGATTCCAACTCAATAAAATGTTTAGTGGGATTTTCCCAAGCCTACCGATATTCCAACTTCGACAACCGAATCCAACATGACAAACAGTTAGTGGGATACTCTCAAGCCTACCGATATTCCATTTTCAACAACCAAATCCAATCATGATAAACGGTTACTGGGATACTCCCAAGCCTACCAATATTTCAACTTCACCACTATAAAATAGTCAGTGGGATATTCCCAAGCCTGCCAAATTTCCAAATTCAACACGAAATTTCAAATTTGAGATGATTAAACGGTCCTAATGTCAAATTGGTCAAGGAAATAAATGTGATTAACAAAAAGGGGGATAGAAAGGCGCGCAGCGGACGCTGAGACTTTGCCAACAAGAAATTAAGCTTGATTTGATTTTTGACTTGATTTTCTTTTTTGATGATTTTTTTTGGAGAATCTTTTCAAAATAATTTGCCCCAGTTTTGACCAATTATTGTGCCAATGATCCTTCGATTTGCCTTACGGCATGGTTGCTCCTCCTTAGGGATTTGATTCACCTACTCTTCGGTCTGAATCCTTCAATTCTTGGGTGATACTCCACAATTATAAAAATTTGCCCCAGTTTTGTTGTTTGAAATACATATGAACCTGCAAAAGAAAAAGAAATAATGCCACCACCATTCGTCCTGACCAGCTTTCAAGGAATGTGTAAACATGAGTGCTTTGATGCTTTCCCCTCGATGCTGTAGAACCCAACCTTGATTTGTGAACTATATCCAGTTTTGTTAATTTTCAATGCTGATGAAGGATGACATTTGGTATCCAGAGAGTTTCAATAAATCAGAGAGATTGTCATTTGATGAACCCAAAGAGATAAATGAGATCATGAAACACCAGAAAAATATTTTATTTGCACAAAAATGATGAAAATCCAAGTAACATGAAACCAATGATTTACCTTTATTGATAAAAACTTTAGAAATGAATCTTTACACTCAAAAGTTTATTTTCGATGAATTAAAACAATTTGATTCTCGAACAAAATACCACGCTTGACCCTTTAGATATCATTCCTCTGGCGTTCAATGCTTGGCAATAGATTCACAATGTGAAGAGAAATTTCAATGAATTGAGTCTATAGCCATTTCATTCCAAGCTCACCTTTCATCATAAAACCCTATCTTAGTGTCCTTCCGGGTTTTCACTAAGGTTACCATGCCACCTTTTATTTTCTTTTCTTTCATTTTTCATTTTTTTATTCATCATTTTTCTTTTTATTCTTTTTTTTCTTTCTTTTCCTTTCTTCTTTTTTTCAAAGGTGCACTTTCGGGTTTTCGCCTGATGAACAAATTTCGCCGATAACCCTTATCAATTCAGAAATGTGTTTTGAGAAATAATGGCATCAGTACGACAATCCTTCCCTTGCAAAAAGGGTGAAGATGTATTGACATCATTTGCCATGTGATTTAGAAAATTTCCTTAAAAGAGGTGATGCCAAGAACGGAAGTCAGGACTTTCAGTTTTTGTAATGGGGTTAGGTGGGGTGCTAAGAAGAAGTTAAGGCTTGAAGGTAGATTTTCTGAAAGTGGTTTAAATGATCTGAGATCGCATTGTGGCGGCAACCCTATTTTAGGGTTAAATCACAATTTGCCCCAGTTTTTTTCAACTGAGATTCTCTTTTCTTTCATTTTCTTTCATTCTTTTATCATTTTTTATTCTCTTGAAACTTTTCTTTTCAACCCAAACTTGCCCCAGTGTGGGACTTGCGATTCTCAGGGGTTGCCAAATGAAAAAATTTATTCTGAAGACTCAAAAGGGATAACTAGGGGTAGAATGTTTCAATGGAAAAAGAAGAGGGCCTGACTTTCATCCCATTCTTTGCATTAACCCTAAAAGGAAATTTTCATTATTAGATAAAGAATTTCTTACACATATTTGAATTGATCGGTTGAGGGAACACTTGTTTGTCCATTTCTGTGAGAACAAGTGCTCTCCTAGGCAATACTTCCTTGACAATCAAAGGGTCCTTCCAATTTGTTATAAACTTGCCTTTGGCTTCCCCTTGTACTGGCAAAATCTGTTTCAACATTTTATCTCCTTTTTCGAATAGTCGTAGCTTGTCCTTCTCATTGTAACATTTTTTAACTTTTCATGCTAATTTCATTTCCTTGACGTTGACCCCAGTGCGGCTCGAGTTTTTGTTTATACCATTCGGGCCTCTTTGAACTATTTTTAGATGTCTCGTCATTACTCTTTTCATTTTGAAATTCAAATTCACATTCGTGAGATATTGCTACCATCAAACTTCAGAACAGTGATATCCAAAAGGTTAGAGGATTTTATTGTTATTATTATTTTTTTAATTTATTTTGGCCATCTGAAAAGAATGTGTAAGTAGCACAGTATATATAAAACTATACATTTTATTGCATTTCAAAATAAAGATCAAACTTAATGGCATGTTACTTGTTAAACAAGATGTGTTTTCAAAAGGCACTTGATTGAAAACTATTTACAAAAACATGGTTAAACAAAAACACATGTATGAATGATTTTCATGGATTTTAACCAAAGACAACCCCCCAAATTTATCAAAAATTCCCTTCAAGGGGGACGAATCTCACTAATTCCAATCCTTCCAGGATTCTTAACTTTCCCTACTGGGGATAAATGCCTCAAAAGTGGTGTCCTTGTGTTCGGGAAAGGGATTCATATTTGTACTTGTTCCTGACTCCCATTTTCCTTTAAAATTATGTCCCCAGCGTCAATCATGTCTTGGATCTTATGCCTTAGTACCCGACAATTTCTGGTAGAGTGGCCAGGATTTCCAGAATGATATGCACAAATGGCCTAAGGATCATAGCCAGCAGGCTTGCCCCTAGAGTAGGTTTGAGGAGGCATCATGCCAATTTTACTAGCAGCCTTGAGTTGTTCGTATAATTGATCGATGGGTCGACCCAAGTTGGTGAAAGTTCGATATGGGTTTGGTTTTCGGATTTTTCTATTTAGAGGACAAGTTCAGTTGTTTGGCTGAACAGGTCTTGGATTATAAGGAGGACGAGGTCAAGTTTGAAGATTGGGTTGAGAAATTTGAAAGGGTGGTGTGGGTACATTTGGATAGTTTGGTCGAGGTTGAGGATGGTTAATGGTAGTATGGTAGATAGGACGGGAGTTTGGGTAATATGGGTAGGGTGATGAATAAGTGGGGCAGTTTGAAAATCTAGGTCTGGTCAAGGGGCCCCTGATCCCACGCAAAAGCAGTTTCCCCTTCTTTTCCCTTAATTTGGGATTCCTTCCCACTGTTATTCTGGCCTTGCAAAGCTTCCAGTTGCATCTTTAATGTTGACACATTAACAATTTTTCCGGCCTTAACTTATCAAATTCTTCCAATTTGTTAACAATGGCCGCAATTGAGCATCCAGTCATGCGAAAAATCTCCTCAAAGTACAGTGGATCCTGGGCTTTAATAAATGTATGGACAATTTCCTCTTCTGTCATCGGAGGTTCCACCTTGGCCGCCAATCTTCGCCATCGTTTGGCATATGTCTTATGATTTTCAGATGGTTCCCTTTTAGTACTCTCAAGTGTGGTTCTCGTTGGCGCTAGCTCACGGTTGTATTCATATTGCCTTATGAATGTTGTGGACAAGTCCAACCAAGTTCTCATCTCCTCCGGCTTTAAATTGGAATACCAATCCAGGGCATCGCCTTCCAAGCTCTCGGGGAATAAACATATTGGCAAATTTTCATCATCTATTGGTTTTCCCAACTTATTTGCAAATAGTCTTAAATAAGTCTTGGGGTTACCAGTTCCATCATACTTACTAAATTTGGGTATTTTAAAACCCAAAGGCCATTGCATGTCTGGGAAAAGACATAACTCATCATAACCTAATCTTCCAGACTTGCTCAATCTTTGGTTTTTTCTCATGAATTCATCAAATTTATCCAATCTTTTCAACAGATTTTTGTCTATTGGGGTAAAGGATTCACCCATTTCCACCTTCCCTTGGGCAACATCCAACATGAAAGGCTCAGTGGTGGTATGATGAGGTATTTGAGAGTCTGGACAATTCTGAGGCATTTGAATAGTGAACGGGTTGGCTTGGATGTTATGGGGGTAATTATATGGAAAACTAGAAGCGGGGTAGATGAAAGTCTCTTCGGGTACGTTTGTCAAGGATGGTACAAAGGTGACTTGGGTATGGGGCAGAAGAGGTGTTTGGTGTTCTATTTCAGGTTGATTGATAGACATGGGGTTGTGTTGGATACCACCACTGCTAGCAACCAGTTGGTCAATCATGCACCTTTGGGTTGCCATTTCTTCGCTCAATTCACTGAATTTGTTTAATATCTCGCTCAACTGAATTCCAGATTTGCAGCGTCTATTGGGGGTACCGTGGCTGATCCATCAGATGATTTCAGAAATGCGCTCATGTTTACACGTGATACGAACGGCACCAACCTTGTGATGCAACCCGTACAGACAGGAAAGGATCTAGAAGGTAGGATTCACGTTGATGAACACAAACGCTGCGGAATCACCTAAACCCGTTGATCACATGGTCAACGAACCTCGGTATTGGTAGAAGACGCCACAATCTAGCGCGGTCCTAGATTGATAAGTCGAATTGAATACCTAAGAACGAGTCTAAGATATTCAATGGTGCTTCAATGAAGTTTTGAGAGAACTCTCAAGTGTACTTTTATTAATCATCAAAAACTGAATGTAAAACAATGATTGAAGGCTATTTGTAGCCGTGACTAAGACCTAACAATGCTTGGGAACATGTACGGAATTCGGCCAGCCCTTGGGCTTCCCTTTGGGCCGACACTAGCGACACAACATACGTACCGTAAGCTCCGGAGACGTTGCCCCCGAGCCCCCACCGGGGCGTGGCGCCCCCCGGACCCCCGACTCGCTGACCGGGAAAATCGCGAAAAGGGCCACAACTAGCGTTGGACTAGTGTGGTATCGAGAAATGGATCACAACTAGCGTTGGACTAGTGTGATAACATGCTACATATTAACTATTGCTAAATAAATCATGTAAAGCTTAATAAAAGCAAATAAACACATAAATCACATAAAACACATAGCATATAAATCCTAAGAAAGCGATAACACATAGCACATAGACATGCAAAAACACACAAAAAAAACAAATAAAGCGAATAAAGCCCTAACTATTACATTAGGGGGCCCTAATTACAATCTAAGGGGGGAGAGGAATAAAAAAAATAAATGAACTCCTAACTATTACATATCCTATCTAAATACAGATCTTGAACCCTAACTATTACAACTCGGCATTTAAATGCCTTTTAAATAATTAAAATGGAATAAATATTGAAAAATTGCGATAAATAAAACATATAAAGAAACGAAATAAAACATTCAAAAGGCATGTAACTAAACACATAAAGTCACATAAATGCACGTAGGGTCAAATAAAGGGAAAATAAGGGATAGAGTGTACCTCCCTTGAGTTGGGGCCCTAATGACACGAATTTACTTAATTTTCCTCCAAAAACAAAGAAAAAGTCAAGGCATCACAAATAATCACATAAATACGAAATTGAATTAGTAAAAGCATTAACTAAACACCCCATATTCACAAAATTAGGACTCAATTGAAAGGAAAAAGAAAGTTTGAGGGGTCAATTTGATTGATTTTTCCCATCTTTGGGTCATGGTAGAATTAGACAAAGAATAAGGGGTTAGAATGCAATTATTAGAAGATTTTCATGCAAATCCCATGCAAACCACGAAGGAAACAAATCTCTGCCACTTATTTTCTATACTTCAGAAATCTTTCTTTTCTTCCACAACCATACTCATGCAATTTCCTCTTTCCAACATAAGATTAACAAACTAGTTAGATGACAGAACTCATTTGTGGGCTATCGTGGAGGAAAAGAAAACAGCAAAAGAATGCAGTAGCTTTTTGTTCTGCTGCAATTTTTTGCAGCTTCAACTCACGTGGCATTTGTACCAAAACATCTACAGCTTAGACCAAAACAAACGAACTCACTATCAATCATTCAATTATCTTTTTCAAACATCAGATTAACTAGCAAATAAGGTAATGAAACCAAATCCACCTGGTGGTAGCAGAACATAAGAAAGCATGAAGTTCTTACGGCAAAAGCAGAAGACATTTCCTGAGCTACTTATTATAGGAGGAGAACCAGATTATAGGAGTGAAATGATAAGAAAAGGGAGAACTATCAGACATTACCCTCTCTAACACTGCAAGTATAGTCACACTCAGACATTGACCTCAAAGTGAGAGGAAGTGGGAGAGACTATGCATATTCAGAATGGAAAAAAAAACACATCTTGAGTTACTGATTTCAGCTAAAGTAACTAGCAAACACAAGTTGTTAACTTCGGCTGAATCACAGCCCACTGCTGCAACAAGGTTCTGCTATGATTTTGCAGCTCAACCCATGCAAACTTTCATTTCCATTTTCACGGCAACAGACACCAAAACATCAAACAAATTCTTCATTTTTAAATCAAGCTCATTAATCAAAAACTACTAAACTTCATCCTAGTATTGTTAGCAGCATGTAGATGCATCTACCCATTCCCAGCTAACATCTCTACCAAGCATCAAAACCTTGCTCTTAAGTCAAAGAAACAACAACATTCAACGTCCAAACATACCAAAATCAGTCCCAAAAATGCAATCTTTTCTCAAAAATTTTCTTCTCCAGTTCATGGGTTTTTAATATAATATCTTTCTGGGTTCATTCAGCATCCACAACCTAATAACAAAGTCTAAACGACAGATCCACACAAATCCCAAGCATTAACATGCTTAACATACAAATAAACAGCAAAAGACATCATCTTTGGGGCCGTAAAACACAAAACCAACGCAAGGTAAAAGCAAACAACAACCCACGGGATGATGGAGAATATATTTACAAACTTCGAACAACTAGAAACTAATCGAGACTCCTCTCACAGAAACCAGAAATGACATCTTAATATTAAGGCCTAAACACCAGGAAAAGGCAAGAGCTTTTACCGTAAGAAAGGAAAAAATTGGCAGCAGACCAAGTTGATGCCCAAAGCTATGCCTTTCCGATGCCGTTTCTTCCCTTCGCCACTGGTTTTTTCTTTCCGACGCCCTTTTGCTTTGTCTTCCCTTACTCTCTAGGTTTTCTTCTTCTCAAAAGCCTTCACCTTCCCTTAATCTCTCCTTCTTTATCTCTCCCGTTGCTTCCCTTTTTCTTGTTCTCGTTCTTTCCCCCAAGCCTGTAACTCTCTCTGTTTTTCTATAGTTCTTTCTTTTCTCTTGGCCCTCGAAGCTCTCTTTTCTCTACCGTCACTCCAGATTTTCTCTAAAACCTCCCTTCAGCCGTCACATTTGCTTCTCTTTTTTTTTTCTTGCCTTCCGCCATCAAAAAACCCTCTCCAAAACCTCTCTCATTTGCCTTTTAAACCCTCCAACCCTTGGCTGGACGATGCAGATGAACCCCCTTTTTCATTTGTTTTTAGAACCATTTGATGGTTCTTGATGCCCAAGACAATTGAGTCTTCTAGATTAAAGCCATATGGCTTGTACTGCAACAATCCAACGGAGCCAAAAATGAGAAAAATTGATGAGAAAGAGTTGGAAAAAGAACGCAGCTACCATTCTATTTCTGTACTGGCCGAAGCCAAAAGTTTAAGGAAATGGCGCACATACCATGCACACGCGCGTAGACCTCTTTTCTTTAATTTAACAAATAATGAAATAATTTTAACGACAAAAAATAAAAATAAAACAAGATTAATCAAATCAAATCAAATGCTAAAAAATTTTGTTGATTTTGATTGATGGTTTTTCCTAATTTTCACTTAATTTAGGTAAACCAACAATAACTTTCATAAATCGAATCTAAAAGAAATAAAGCATATTTTTGTGAACAATTTTCTTTTTTTGATAAATTTTTATGCTAAAAATGTTTTAAAATAAAAATTAAGAACTAATAAGCAAAAAAAATGAATAATAATTAACATTTAATCCACAAAAATGAAAATAACAATAAATAAAACTAAATTAAAAATTTGGTATCTAAAATGCTAAAAAAATGTCTAAAAACAAAATCATGAGATTAATAAATAAAAATAGATAATAATTATCAATAAAATAAAGATAAATTAAAATTTGGTGTCTACATGTATGATATATACGCTAAAGTTGTGTTAACTGTTTGATTTTTGACTTGTGTGTATTGTTGTAACTTGCCCATGCATTTATCTCTCTTTCATATTACTTTCGTGCTTCGACCTTAGATTGGTTAAATCGAATAGAGGGTACTTGTAGTGGACGAGGCCATGAGCGTGGATCTAGGCAACCTGTGAATGAAGTGGGTAACCATGAACCGGTACCTGAACAGAATCCTGGGCCGGGAGTTGACCCGGATGTTCAGGTAGCCACCGCTATTCAGCGTATGACCGATCTGTTGGCCCATGTAGTGGGGCGTCAGGGCCAAAACCCTATTTCTCAACCTGAAAATCTTGGAAACCATGTAGAGGGTGAGGATAGGGCCCTCGAACGATTTCAAAAGTTCTCTCCACCACAATTTATTGGAGGATCAGACCCAGATGTGGCCGAGAAGTGGTTAGAGAAGATGATTGACATTTTCGCTGCTCTGCATTATACTGAAGAGAGACAAGTAACATTTGTTGTCTTCCAGTTGGAAGGAGCAGCCCGTTCTTGGTGGAATGTGATCAGAATGAAGTGGGAGAGAGAGCAAACACTAAGGACTTGAGTCAATTTCATGAGAGAGTTCAATGCCAAGTATTTTCCTCCTCTAGTTCAAAAGCAAAAGGAGGATGAGTTCATTAGGCTTCGTCAGGGAGCTTAAACCATGGCAGAATACGAGAGCCACTTTACTAGGTTGTCTAAGTTTGCTCCCAAACTTATTGTGACTGAGCAGAGGAGGATACGGCGATTTATTCAGGGGTTGAACGTTGAGATTCAAAAGGATTTAGCTATAGCCCAGATCAATATATTTAGTGACGCTGTAGAGAAAGCCCTACGAGTTGAAAATGCGAGATTTCAAGTTAGAACCTTCTCAAGCGAAGAAAAGGGAATGGCCTAGAAGTAATTCGGGACAAGAGGATGAAAGTACCCGTCCCAAGTCTGGAAGGAGAAATGGAGGAGTAAAACTTCTCAGGGAGTCAAGGGGAGCCCAGGCCAGAGGTAGTCAGATTGGGCGAGAACAGAGTGGTGCCTCACGGGGAGGCTCGTCTTCTACATCCCGTGGTCCCTGCGAATTTTACAAGGGGCCAAATCATATGGAGAATAATTGTTGGAAGAAAGAGGGAAAATGCCTGCGCTGTGGGAGCGCTGATCATTGAATTGCTGACTGCCCAGTTCGATTGCGAGAAGGGAAAGGAACCCAGAAACCAACCAAGACTAACTTTGGACAGTCGAAAGAGGAAAGGATTGGATCGAAAGTACCGGCTCGGGTGTATTCCCTAGAGCAATATCGGGTCCCTGACTTGTTTGAGGATGTAGAAGGTACGATTCTCGTATTTCACTGTTTAACTAAGTTTTCGATAGATCCTAGTGGTAAGAAAATTTCAAGGATGGAATTTCTTTAAGGGGGAGAGAGTGTGAGAACCCGAAAATTTCTTTATTGCTAGTCATTATTTTAGTTTCTTGTACACAATTTCTATACCTTTCTTTATTATATTAATTTTTGAGAGATTTTTATAAGGGAATTAAGTTGTTAAGACATTTTTCCGGTACAAGTTAGTCTATGTGACGTTAGTAGTGTATATTGGATGTAGGACCCGCTAGTGTGATAAAATTTTGACGACTAGGTGACATTGTATTTAGGAATATTATTTTTACAAGGTGCTCGGGGATAATTAGAGATTAGTTAGGAAAATTAACCATTGGTAGCCACAAGGATGAGAATAAATCCTAGTGCGCCATTTGTCGCTAGACCAATAGATGGTGGATTTTGACGAAGACTTTCTTACTTCTACTAAATACAAAAATTTGGCTAAAATTCCCTTTTATTTTGACTCAATTACCTTATGATAGTTTTACTACTCACTTACTCCCTCAATAGTTGTAACGAATAATAGATTTAAGAGTTTTACCCTTAGTTTTATAGTTCAGGTAAATTAAGGTTTTCGCGTATTTTGGCAGTGTGATTAATTCTGGAGGTATGTGTACTAAATTTGGTGGTTAAGAGTTGTTCATCTCAATCCGTATCTTTTGATGATAACAAAACAAATGGATGACACTAATATTCCCTAAATAGATGTTTTCAAATTTGGAGCAAAACAAGCTAAGAAATGTTGAAGCATGTGTCGGACGCATAAAAAGTCTGCATTGGCCGTCCGACAACCTTCGAGTAATTTTGGAAGCATAAGGAACTCACTCTCGAACGTCTGAAGAAAATGAGCCAAGCTCTCTAAACTCACTGACTTTGTTCGGACGAACAATACCTGAGTACTGGACGTCCGACAAACGATGCGACACTTCGGATGCAAAGTATTGAAGCATCAGACGTCCTAAACATTTCAAAAAAACTTCTTAAACTCACTACCTGCGATTGGACGCGGAAAACCTGCCTATCGGACGTCCGACACTACCAACGGCTAGTTGACTCTTTAGCTGCCTTCTATCCGTTAACAGCATTAATTAGAGTACTTTTTGGTCTCTTATAAAAAGAAAAAGTCAACCACTTCAGAATCACTACATCAGATCTTGAGTGATTTAAGTGTGAGAATACTCCAAAAAGAAGATTTGTACTCTTAGTTGTGTAATTTTCAATAAGTTTTTCAATGGTGTTTCAATTTCTTCAATAGTGTAGCCTTGTGAGGGTTATCCGAATGATTGTAAAACTTTCTTGCTTGATCGAGTGAGACTTGGGGCAAGGAGAAAGTGATCCTTCTTTTGTACACAAGAAATTGGTTGTAAGTTGATCAATTTGTAGAAGCTTGCTATATAAAGTGGTATTCAAATTCAAGTCGAGTTTGAAACTTGGTTTGCTATTCTATCTCTTTACTTACTGTCTTGCAATATAAACTGCTTATTTCTTCTACTGACAATCACTTGTGCTTATTCATTAATTGTTCCTTTGTGAGGTCCTTTAGAAAAAGAGGGCATGTTCTAGAAAAAGTAACTCACATCTTGGCTAGTTTTTAAATAATCTAATTTAGCACCCCTCTTAGGTTGTCTTCGATCCTTACAATTGGTATCAGAGCTTGGTCTCCTATAGATTAGGCTCAATCGGCATTGGAGTAAAGATGACAACCAACAATGCCATGTTCTTTGAGGGACAATCAGTCACTAGACCTCCAATGTTTAATGGATCAAATTATGTGAGTTGGAAGGAGATGATGATTATTTTCTTACAATCTATTGATATTGGGCTGTGATTTATTGTCAATGAAGGTTCATATGATGCCTCTATTATTGATGAAGATACAAACAGGTCGAGACCAAAAACAAGAAGTGAGCTGACTGCTGAAGATAGAACTCATCTCACTCTAAATGCCAAGTCGATGAATGTACTATATAGTGCTTTAGATTCAAATAAATCTATTAGAGTCAAGGGCTGCAAATCTGCAAAAGAGATTTGGGATAAACTTAGAGAAATCCATGAAGAAAATGAGAATGTGAGAGAACAGAAGAAGTCCATTCTGGTCACTAAGTATGAATCTTTTAAGATGGAACCCCATGAAAACATTGACAAGATGTATTGCAGATTCAATGATTTTATTAAGGATTTAGAAGTCCTTGAGAAGGATTACTCTCTAGGTGAGAAAAATAGAAAAATTCTGAATGCCTTATCGAAGGATTGGGAGAGTAAAGTGACTGCCATTGAAGAAGCCAAAGATCTAAATACATTATCTATTGAATCTCTTATTAATTCACTGATTTCTTATGAGCTAAAACTCAAGTCCAAGGTGCAGGAAGAAGAAGACACAAAGATGAGAAAGAATATTACTCTGAAGGCCTCACAAGATGAAGATGATACAGCCTCCCTGGATGGAGATGACATGGAATGTGATAACAGTGATATTGCACTCATCACACGAGGCTTCAAAAGAATACTCAACAAGAGAAGATTTAGAAAAGGTGGACCTAGCAATTCCTTTCCGAATCAGTTCAACAACTTAAGAAACAAAAGAAAGCTAGAGTTCAACAAAAAGCAAACTGATAAGTGCTTTGAATGCGGCCAACCTGGACACTATGCAAATGAGTGTCCAATGAAGAAAAAGAAGGAGAGCATTGTTGAACGAAAATCAAAGTTCAACAATTTTTAGGTCACCTGGAATGACTGCAATTCAGAAGGTGAAGTCGAAGAAGAAGAGGAATCTGCCCAAGTGGCCTTCATGGCCATTGGTGATGAAGAGATAACCACATGTAACTCTCAAACTGATAGTGATAGTGAATTCGATGATGATGTTAATTCATTTCTGGAAAAAATGCACAACAGTTTGAAAGAATCCTATGTTAGAAACAAGGAACTAAAGCAGCAAATTAACTTTCTGATACAAGACAATGCAAGTCTTTTTCGACAAAACAAATGTCTGAGAAATGAAAATGACAGCCTGAAAGGAATTGAAAATGATTTGCTTGCTGAACTTGATAGAAAAACAAACCTCTGTAACATGCTCAGAAATGAACAAAGCAACTTGAAAAGAAGAATGGATGATCTTAGTCAGATGCTTCAACATAAGAAACAAAACTGCTTTCAAAGGAATGATGCAAAACCTCATTTTGGTACTCATCGGATAAGACTGAATCAAAATGCAAATGAGTTTGCTATCCATAGGAAAAGGCAAGTCAGATTTATTAAACTTGTTCATTCGAATAATCCTTTAACTGAATGTAGCTTCTGTTGTCAATTTGACCACATAAAAAGCAATTGCTATGTAAGGAAAAATATGAGAAATGGCATGAGATGCATGTGGATGGTTAGACATAATGCTAACTCTCAAGGACCCAAAAACTAAAGGGCACCAAAAATTATCTTGTGGATCTCTGTGTAGGTGAATCTGGTGAACACTGTTAAGGAATTAAAGTGGTTCATAGATAGTGGATGCTCAAGACATATGACTGGTGATACATCACAGTTTATCAAGCTCAAGCCTAAAGCAAGCGGAAAAGTGACTTTTGGAGATGACAACAAAGCCAAAACTGTTGGAATTGGTGATGTTGGTAAAAATAGTCAAACCTTTGTTCACAATGTCCTTTTAGTTGACAATTTGAGCTACAAATTGCTAAGTGTTAGTCAATTGTGTGATAGGAATCTATTTGTGTTATTTAAAAAGCATGAATGCCTTATTCTTGACTCAAAATTCAACGCTGTTTTCAAAGGAAAAAGAGTAAATGACATTTATGTAGTTATCCTTAAAAAAGTTGTTTCCTCTAGCCTTAGTTGTCTCAAAGCTGCAAATGAGGACCCCTGGCTGTGGCATAGAAGGCTCTGTCATTTCAATATGGATTTGCTAAAAGAAATTTCTAAAAAGAAACTTGTTAGAGGGCTTCCAAAAATCAAATTTGAAAAAGACCGAATCTGTAATGTTTGCCAATTTGGAAAACAAGTCAAGGTATCTTTTAAACCCAAGAAATGTGTTTCTTCTTCAAAGCCTCTAGAACTTTTACATCTTGATCTATTTAGTCCTACTCAAACCACAAGCCTAGGTGGCAAAAGATTTTGTCTTGTTGTTGTTGATGATTATTCTAAATACATTTGGGTGACGTTCCTTGCACACAAAGATGATGCTTTCAAAAACTTTGTTTCACTATTTGCAAAAGTTCAGAATCTGATTGGTTTGAAAATCATTAAAATAAGGAGTGACAATGGCTCAGAATTTCGTTTCTGTGGTTTTCCAGAATTTTGTGATAACAATGGTATTACACATGAATTTTATATTGCAAGAGTCCCCCAACAAAATGGGATTGTTGAAAGAAAAAATAAAACTCTCCAAGAGGTTGCTAGAACCATGCTTAGTGAATATAATTTACCAAAGTATTTTTAGCCTGAAGCTATAAACACAGCCTGTTATGCGATGAACAGAGTTCTTTTAAGACCAATTTTGAACAAAACTTCCTATGAGCTGATGTTTGATAAAAAGCCTGTTGTTGGATATTTTAAAGTCTTTGGTTGTAGATGCTTCATTCTAAATATCAAGGAACACATTGGAAAGTTTGATAAAAAAATCTGATGAGGGAATCTTCTTGGGATATTGTGAGAATAAGAGAGGTTTTAGAGTCTATAATCGTAGGACTCTGGTTATAGAGGAAGCTATACACATTACTTTTGATGAATCTAATGGTGACATTTCCATGAGTTGCGGTGAAGATGATGATGCAGGTGTTCAAGAAGAACTAAAAAAGCTAACAATCAGTGACCAAGGCACTGCTTCACCAGAAAATGATTCAAAGGAAGATGAAATTAAAGACAGTCCAACTAGAGAAAACAACGACGGAGATACTACCACTCCTGATGATCTTCCAAGAGCATGGAAATTTGTCCAAAACCATCCTAAGGAACTCATCATTGGTGATCCATCTGAAAAGGTCAGAACACGTTCCTCCTCTAGACAACTAATAGATAATTTTGCATTGGTCTCATATTTTGAGCCCAAACATATTGTTGATGCATTGAAAAATAAGAAATGGATTTTAGCTATGGAAGAGAAGTTAAATCAATTTGAAAGAAACAAGGTTTGGACATTAGTTGTTAAACCACAAGATCACCATATCATTGGCACCAAGTGGGTTTTTAGAAAGAAAATGAATGACAAAAGTGTGGTAGTAAGAAATAAGGCCAGACTGGTAGTTAAGGGATACACTCAAGAAGAAGAAATAGATTTTGATGAATCATTTGCACCCATAACTAGACTAGAATCAATTAGAATGTTTTTGGCCTTCGCATACTTCAAGAACTTTAAATTATTTGAAATGGATGTTAAAAGTGCTTTCTTAAATGGATTTATTGATCAAGAAATTTATGTTGATCAACCTCTTGATTTTGAAAATGAAATTTATCTAAATCATGTTTTTAAACTTTCAAAAGCCTTGTATGGATTGAAACAAGTTCCAAGAGCATGGTATGAACGTTTGAATGGTTTCTTGATTGAAAATGGTTTTAAAAGAGGCATTGTGGATACTACTCTTTTCACTAAACAAAGTTCACGTGACCTTTTAATTGTGCAAATATATGTGGATGATATCATATTTGATGCTACTAATGAGAGCTTGTGCAAGGATTTTTCCAATATCATGCAAAAAGAGTTTGAAATGAGCATGATAGGGGAATTAAATTTCTTCCTTGGACTCCAAGTGGTTCAACCTCAAGATGGAACATTCATCAATCAAACCAAATACACCAAGGATCTGCTAAAAAGATTTGGAATGGAGGATTCAAAGCAAGTTGGAACACCTATGTGCACATCTACCAATCTTGACAAGGATGAAGAAGGTACAAAAGTTGATGAAAAGAAGTATAGAGGTATGATTGGTAGTTTGCTTTACTTAATTGGTAGTAGACCTGATATTATGTTTGCTGTGTGCCTATGTGCTCGTTTTCAGTCTTATCCAAAGGAATCACATTTGAATGCGGTAAAAAGGATTCTTAGATATCTAAAAGGAACCTTGAATTTTGGCCTTTGGTATCTTAAGTGTCATGAACTTCCTCTGTGTGGATTCTCTGATGCTGACTTCGGTGGCTGTAGGGTAGATAGAAAAAGTACAACAGGTATATGTAACTTTCTTGGAAATTGCTTAGTGTCTTGGTTTAACGAAAAACAGAATGCTATTTCATTGTCTACAACTGAGGCTGAATATGTTGCTGCTGGTGCTTGTTGTGCTCAATTGTTGTGGATGAAAAACATATTGAATGATTTTGGTTTGGTGTATGATTGTGTGCCTATGTATTGTGATAACACTAGTGCCATCAATTTGACAAAAAATCCCATTCAACATTCTAGGACTAAGCACATAGACATAAAGCATCATTTCATTCGCGATCTTGTCTACAGGGGTACAATTTGTGTTCAATATGTTTGTTTTAAAGATCAAATTGCTGATATCCTCACAAAAGCCCTCTCACTGGATCAATTTGTGTATCTGAGAACAAAACTGGGCGTTTCAGAAAAAATATTCTAAGTTTTTTCTAGTCATTCTCTATCGGACGTCCAATGAGCTAGAACGGAAGTCCGACAGTGTTTTTCATTCCTTTTTCAGAAAAATTTTGGTTCGGACGACTGTGTTGGACGCTTCACTTCGTTTGGCCGTCTGACACTCAAAAACTGAGTCTTATAAAGAAACTCTCAGTGTCATTCAGTTCATTCTTACCATTCATCTCGGACGCAACTCTTCACATTCTCTCTCAATTCAAAATTCAAATTCGTCTCTCCTTAGAACAAGTACCAAGAAATTATTTTGACCGACACCTTCTCACACCTATTGCATGTTTATTACACTTCATATCTTCCCCTAACCGGCAACTACACTATAAATCCCAATTTCTACCCTAAACCCTAAATCACTATAACTCACTCTCTGTGGACAATTTGTGCATCCATTGTAGTTCATACTGAACTCTTTCACCGTTTAGTACTCATTTGCACTCCATCTAACAACACAAACACCACTACATTTCTATCATAGTGAGGATTAGAGGAGGATCCGTAAGTGCCGGACACTCTTTTAGACTGCGTGATGAAGAGGATGAAGATGTTCAAGTTATTGAACCCTCCATCAAATCACCCAAGAAGAAAATTGGAAATTGAGGTGGAAAAACGAAACAATCTGTAAGAAAAAAATAGAATGTGCAGACCAGAGAGCCATCTGCTGAACCATCTATTGAGCAGATGGAGGAACAGCAATCTGAGGAGCATCCAGTGAGCGACAACGAAGAGGAACCAGTGCAGCCCACCAATGCAGATGTAACTGTAACCAAATCACCTGGGAAGGGAAAAAGACTGCAAAAAGGAAGAGCATTGCTCAACCCAAGGAAAAGCAAACTGTTGATCCTTCTGGGGATCAGCAGAATGCAGAAAAAACTGTTGAGGAACAGCAAAATGAGGAACCATTTACCAGGAGATCCCCACGGACAAGGTCTGGTGTCCAAAGTGCTACACAATCTGCTCAGCGCAATGGAAAAAGAAAGCGGCCTGAGTAGCCTGAGATTGAAACTGCTACTGAACCCACTTCTCTACCCAAGTTCATCAATGATGAAGCCAGAGATAGGTTCGAATAGTGATCACAGAAGGGCTTCATCACCCAAAGAACCATTTTCCCCTACGAATTCCATAAGCTTGATCTTGAACCTGTTCTCATCCTGTTGGAATTCCGAAAATGGACCCATCTGTTAACCATTCCAAACACATACTATCCTAACATGCTCCATCAGTTTTTTGCTAATCTTAGGAAAGGCAGATCACATACTGACCTCATTTTTCGTGTCAACTCTGTTAACATTGAACTGAATCCTGACATTGTTAACTCTATTTTGAAAACCAAAATTGAAAGTGGTTTTAAAGGCAAAATTGTAAACTTCTTTTCATATGAGGAATTTTCCTCTGCATACCATCACTTTCATGTTACAAAATTAATGATCTACTTTCAATCTCACTTTAATACTCCTGCTGAGGCTAGATTGAAGGATCTGAGCCCTCAGAATCTAATTATTTTTACCATAATTTCAAACTTGTTGGTTCCCACTAATGGCCACCGAACTGATGCAAATAAAATGAAACTTTACTTGTTCTATTGTTTTCTGAAAAAAATGCGAATTGATTTTGGTTTTGTCATGTGTAAGTTTCTGTTCAAAATAAGTTCTGACAGCCGTAGGAAACTGTTCTATGGAAAATTTATGACTCCTATTTTCAATCATTTTGAAATTTCTTTTACTGGGAAATCCCCAAAGAGAATGCATCAACTGTGTTTTCAAAGGCTTACTTTGAGAGGAAAAATCTAAAATTTTTTGAGCGTCTCTGAGTCTAGGAGAAAAAATCTTCATGAAACCCCTGTCACCCCTAGGATTTCTCGTGACCAATCAATGTATGTGACACCCTTCACCATTCATCCCAGAAAATCAGTCTCTAAATTTCCTTCATCCAACCTTGAGGTCATCACTCTGCTTGAGGATCTCAAACAACATATCTTGCTTCTTGAAGATGGTTTGATGATGACCATGACTTCTGATCAACAAGCCACTTTTGTTGCCAAAAGGATTCTGCTCGTACCTCCCATTCCTCCTGAAAATGAAAATACACATCGAAAGGAGCCTAGAACTGAGCCAACCACTGAGGCTACCCCAGAGTATCGTGCCTCCAGTTCTCAACCACAGGACAAGGGAAAAACTCCGGCAATTGAAGAAGAAATAGAAGAAGAGGATGATGATGATGAGGATAAGGACACCGAGGAAGAAGACCCTGCTCAGTTTCGTCTGGTTAGAAGAAGGTCTGGATCCTCCAAGATCACATTTTAGGCACCCTTAGGCACATGCACCTGATGGTAGTTCATAATAGGTTCTTGGCATCCTTTGCGCTTCAAACTTTATGTGTTTTGTATTAAGACTTCTACTTTCTCTTTCACTGCTGGTCTGTAAGAATATTTGGATATTTTGTATGCTTTGAACTCGAGACTTGTTATTCCTATGCTTTTGGATGAATGTCTGACACTGTTTGTTAGACAATATTCTGGATATGAATTTGTTGGACAATATTATGGATGAATGTCTGTTGGTCTGTAATGAATTTTGGTATTCCTATGATTTGTTGAACTCATGATTTGTTGCATGAATGCTGAGCATGGTTGATTTAATATGGCCATGGTTGATTTAATGATGACAAAAAGGGGAAGAAATGGATTGGATATGAACTTTCTATGTGAGGGGAAGTCAACATTGGATATGAACTACTCTCTATGTAAGAGGGAGTTAACCTCTTCTGAGCTGAAGGGAGATGCAAAGAGGGAGACGTATTATGTAAAGGGGAGCTATACTTAAAATTTATTTTTCTCCATCCATTGTTTTGTCATCATCAAAAAGGGGAGATTGTTCATCTCAGTCTGTATCTTTTGATGATAACAAAACAAATGGATGACACTAATATTCCGTAAATAGATGTTTTCAGATTTGGAGCAAAACAGGCTAACAAATGTTGAAGCATGTGTCGGACGCATAAAATGTCTGCATTGACCGTCCGACAACCTTCGAGTAACTTCGGACGCATAAAGAACTCACTCTCGGACGTCCAAAGAAAATGAGCCAAACTCTCTAAACTCACTGACTTCGTTCGGACGAACAATACCTGAGTACTGGATGTCCGACAAACGGTGCGACACTTTGGACGCAAAGTATTGAAGCACCAGACGTCCTAAACATTTCAAGAAAACTTCTTGAACTCACTACCTGCAATCGGACACGAAAAACTTGCCTATCGGACGTCCGACACTACCAACGGCTAGTTGGCTCCTCAGCTGCCTTCTATCCGTTGACAGCATTAATTAGAGTAATTTTTGGTCTCTTATAAATAGAAAAAGTCAACCACTTCCGAATCACTTTTGCACATTGAGACTATATCAGATCTTGAGTGATTCAAGTGTGAGAATACTCCAAAAAGAAGATTTATACTTTTAGTTATGTAATTTTCAATAAGTTTTTCAAGGGTGTTTCAATTTCTTCAATAGTGTAGCCTTGTGAGAGTTATCTGAGTGATTGTAAAACTTCCTTGCTTAATCGAGTGAGACTTGGGGCAAGGAGGAAGTGATCCTTCCTTTGTCCACAAGAAATTGGTTGTAAGTTGATCAACTTGAATAAGCTTGGTATATAAATTGGTATTCAAATTCAAGTCGAGTTTGAAACTTGGTTTGCTATTCTATCTCTTTACTTACTGTCTTACAATATAAGCTGCTTATTTCTTCTACTCACAATCACTTGTGCTTATTCATTAATTGTTCCTTTGTGAGGTCCTTTAGAAAAAGAGGGCAAGTTCTAGAAAAAGTGACTCACATCTTGGTTAGTTTTTAAATAACCTAATTCACCCCCCTTCTTAGGTTGTCTTCAATCCTTACAAGAGTGAGTTTTAGATTAAAAAAATGTATGTGATTAGAAGTAATAATAATAAGTTAGTGAATTATAAGTGAAAACCCTAATACGCACGAGATAAGGAAAAACGGTGTGAACCAACGTATACCGTTTTGTTACCGAGTGAGTACATCACTTGAACACTACTTTATTACCTTAATATCCTTGCTTTTATTTCAGCTAATTAACCCTAAAATATCTCTTAAACCAGCCACAATGTTTGACCAAAGAAAAAGAAAAAAAAAGAAAAAATTGAGCTTTGATCCTACGACGACACTTGTCAGAAATCTACCCAACTTTGACCCAAGTTTCTTACCTTTACTAAAACTCAATATTTGACCAAAATTTCCTTCACTTTCTTGTCTTCTTGGCCAAAAATAGGGAGAGGAAAAAAGAGAGAAAATTTCATCTTGCATCTTCAATTTCTTCCTTAAATCTTGAGTTCCAACCGTTAAAATTGCAAATTACTCCATAAAAGTTACTCACTAAAAAGGTTTAGAGCTTTTGGTGGAGTGATTTTGGAAGAAGAAACCCTAAAGTACCATCTTTCTTAAGGTTCCATGGTAACTTTTCTAGAAATCCCTCTTTGCTCTTAATAATTGTAAATTGGTGGATTAGAGTTGTTAAATATGTAGTTTTGTAAGAAATTTCATGGGTCGAAGTAGTGTTATGATAAATTTCAATTTTTATGGTGAATTTTCAGCCCTCATGTGATGATTAATGATTGGCCATGGTTTGATAGTTTTGTTATGTGATAAATTAGTATATTATATGCTAGATGGACTTGCCTAAAGAAAATTTCCAGCTTTAAGATTGAAACTGCCCTGTTCTGACCTGTTTAATTCATCCATGTTAGAGGCCGAATCAGGCTTAGGTCAAAACAAGAAAGTTGTAGGAAATGGTGTTAACTAGCTGCCTGCAAAATTCAGCTCAATCAGAGCACGGTAGCATGTGAAATGACAAAAATGCCCTTGACTACCAAATGTACTGTTTTGTGGACAGTGTTCTATTTTATCTGAGATTGCATATTTTGACCTTGAAAATGAACGAGTTGGATGTTGATATCTTCATAGGAAATATATTTCTCTATCTTAGCTTCGAAACGGTGTAAAGTGTACCACAATCTAATAAGCGTAGCTTCGGTTGTGACCGAAATGCCAAGAGATGTCAAACATATTATGTTGTTATTAGTCTTGAACATTAGTTCCGGACACATTGCTAGCACTATTTTGTAATTGAATGACATTGAGCCTAGTGAAAGGCTATTGTGGTAAGATTATTTGTGTGTGATTTTGGGGCTGAATTGAGAAAAATAATGAAGTCATAAATGGCTGGAAAATAGGTAAATACAAAGGGCGTGCTGCCCAAATTTTCACTCAAGGGCTAGTTGGATGTACTCGTGACTTGAGCGAAAGGTTTTAGGATTGTTCATAGTTTTAAGACCAACTGCTACCTTTTTACTCCAACGCCACATAGTTAACTTGACTAGGCACACGACTTGTAGTCGAGATTCATTTGTGCATTCAATTTCCTGGGTTTGTGGATAGGGGAACCATAATTGTTTTACCTTGGTTGTTGTTAGGACGTGACGGTGATCAAAGCCATCCTTTGGGAGAAAACTTTTGAAGTTATCTTTGCTTGAATTGGTGAGTGTACCACTCCCCTGATTTGTTGCTTAACTGGTTTATTTGTACTTGAAATCTGTGACATGAATGACTATGAACTCTGTTTATTCTGAATGAGACGAGGGTGTACTTTATCACACTCGTTCTCTTGCCTGTGTGATCGTTTACTATGCGAATTTGAATCTGTTATCTGTGGCTGTTCTGACGTCGTTTGAAGGCTTGTATCCAACGACCCTTCTATGACCTTTGAGCTTAAATGCTGTGGTTAGTTACTCGAGTCGAGCTGGCAAGGGCCTGGTTGATTAGATAATGAGTCACGGTAGTCTGTTTTTTGGAAATCTTTGGGTATTGGAGACTCTGGATTTCCGGTATACTCGAGTATTACCACCTCTATTCTATGTATGGTGTTGGGCCCGGTAAGGGCTATGTTTGGTGGACGGAATTTGATGTCAAGTGGAATCTACGGTCATGTTTGTTTCCTCGAACATTGACGGAGCGTCAACGAGTTGGGATCAAGTACTGTAATGGGAATTTGGCTCTTGAGAGCCACCTGTGTCCTTTCTATCTGAGGTGTTTATTCATTTCCTTATATGATGTGTATCTGTGCCTTAAAAGTGAAATGCCATGATTCTTGACTACTTGTACTTGTGGTATCTCATTGAGTGTAAGCTCACCCCGTTCCCGGTATCTTTGTTTTCCTTACAGTGTTCAATATTTTGACAGCTATGATTTTTGAAGAAAGAGTCGAGCTAGTGTAGACATTCTTTTGATCATACTCCTTTGTAATCGAAACCCTAATTATATTTTATGTACATATGATTATTATGGCTTGTATTTCAAGTTAACTTGTTGAAGACTTTGATGCATATATGTATATAAGTGTGTAATCAAGTGTTTCAAGCGTATTCATTTGAGATTGTACGTTTCTATGGTTATGTGAACTTTCTTGTATCGATTAGGAAAATCAAACGAGTGTGAAGCTTGAACGAGGAAGAAAAATTTGGTCGGATTTTGACGTGGTTGCGGTCCTTCACGCTTTCCGATGATTCATTTTCCCAAAGTTCTTTGAACCGTTTGGTAAGGTTTATGAATGATTTGATCCGTAGTCTTGGTGAGAGTTGGGCAGGCGGTCCGCCGACCCTTTGGTTTGCCTTAGGGGAAGGTGGAGCCATCACACTGAGTGTGTTACTTTAGTCGAGCAAGTGGTGGATGGCAAGATACTGGACGGGGAAAGTAAGGAAGAAATTGTGACGCCCTCACTTCTCCCAAGGGTGAACCCAAGGGTATCGGCTGGACGCCTGCCCAACTCTCGCCAGGATTCGGTACAATCCATAATTCAAAACTACGAATACTTCAAATAACTTCAATATATATATTTAAAGCATTCCAAAACACTTCATACTTACAATTAGTCAGCTCTCAAGTTTAATACAACCCAAAAGAATATTTACTACAGCCATCTGCTGTAATACAACTTAAAGTTTTTTCAAAAAAAATAATAATCTAGCACTATTCACGAGCACTTTTGGTCTCGAACCCTGTTAAGGAAAACAAAAATGTGGAATGAGTTACACAACCCAGTGAGGTTCCAAGACACTCTAGCAGTTCTAATAAATCAAGTAATTTGAGCATACCCAATGTATGATTTAAGGTTGCACATTGGCACATTAACATGAGATAATTATCATTGTACGAGTAATTTAAGCATATCACATGTGACGCCCCACATCTCCCTAAGGCGGACCAAAGGGTATCCGCGGACGCCTGCCCAGCTCACGCCAGGACTCAAGCAATTCCATTCAATTTCAAACCGAACTAAACACTTCGAAGAGAGCAACATAAATACAATAATACGGAAGCGTTCAAGCTTAACAAGTCACTTAACGCGTAACCAGTACATCGGGTAATCATAAAATGACTTAAATTCAAAATACGCGTCAGGGCCCAAACTTTCAAGATTACAATTTCCAAACATACAACCCAAACCAGGGCCTAGTAAAAATATATCACAGGAGTCTTAACAAAAGTACAACGGATGGTTTCTCCATATTTCTCCAAGATTCGGTCCTGTTAAGGAAAACAAAACTATAGGGTGAGCTAAACGCTCGTAGGCCAAGAACACACATGCAAGCACTTAGTCAAATAACAATCCCAAATTTAATAAATAAAGCCATGTCTTTTCAATACTCAATCAATCAAACATGAAAGGTAATCAGAAACAATTCAAGGATATAGTAGCTCTCAGGAGCTAAGTTCCACTCGATCTGCCGTTGTCATTCGTATACCTTCCCGAATTGACCCTCCTGTCAACCGGGTCGGTATTTCCATTTCCGTAGATCACCACTTACTTCCCTCCGTCCACCGTACACCTCAAGGGCCCACAAGTCATTTATAAGGCGATACTCCACGAGTATGCCGAGCAAGACCTCTCATTAGGTCAAGCTCATTTATATCTCATGGCACGCCTAAGTCCTCGACCAAGCCCATTGCTGGCTCGAGTCTAAGGTCGGCCTATGAGTTTGGGCGTCCCCCATTCATTTGAAGGTCGAGGAGGTTCACTCCAACGACACAAGCATTCATGACATAACATTGCATTTCATTCATTCATTCAATACATTCCATTCATTCATTCGAAATTAGAACGAGTGCGATAAAGTACGCACCCGCCCTTATCTTTAAAACTTTCAACAAATATCACAATTAAACAAGTATCAAAATTCACACACTTGACACTCACCGAGCAATTCAATAAGAATTATTTTCTGGGAGTTCAAGTGTCCACTGTGAGATCCTCTTGAAGGTCTCCTTGTGCGCCTGGCAATTAATAGGGGGTAATCACACAATTAACCCACTTATCAAGAAAGATTGTACACTAGTACAATCTAGGGATTATTTCGCAAAAAGGAACCTCAATTACACGTAAATCGAGGTTCAACTTACCTTTTATTATGTACAACATTATTTGAGTTTTTATCATGAAAATCGGGAACAAAACGTTTAAGAAAATTAAAAGAATAAAGAGTTCTTGAAAAACTCTATTTCTTTGAAATTGGAAAATTTTCAGTTTTATCATGAACCTTTGAAAAATCGGAACTCGCTCAGTACAAGTCGAGAATTGGAAAACTTTATACCGTTGGAAACCTCTTAGAAAGTACCATAAGTTCCTAGAAGACACTTTTCCATGAATCGAAGTGAAAAGTGGTCAAAAATGAGCTTGAAGACGCAGGGTTGGTTTTCATGGCAGAATTAAGTTGGATCTCGGCCAACTTTGGAAATTCGGCACGATTCACACGTTGCAAACCGGCCTCTGAAATTCGCAGCTCAATTAGTGTTACAAGTGAGGTGTATAACAAAACAAGCGGATCAAGAATCGGAGTTTCGAGTACCGAGATACAGTAGCCCGAAGTTGGGGAAATTCAAGACTGGAGAAGAATTTCCAGATTTGAACCTCCAACTCTAGCAATTTAATTGGGTATCGAAACGAACTTGGATTGGTACCAAAATTGGCAGTATTTTACTCCCATATGAGAGGTACCGTTCTATCAAATTTCAGGGAAAAATACTTTCGGAAAGATAGCTAATTAGTCAACCAAAGTTCAGGAAAAATTATAAGGCAATCTGCCTTTAGACATTCATTACCCATTTCAAAACGTTTAATCAAGCAAACTATCCAATCATGTTTCATTTGTGAAATAAAGGCCTAAGAAACATCCATAATATCTTTGGTAAGTGTTTAATATCAAAAACATCAACTAACAAGTTCACTCCAAGATTTGGTTCCAAACCAGTCCAAACATTAGGGTTTTCCAAAACAGAGCAGTCCACTTGTTTCAGTCACAAATCAGTCAATATAGCTCGAAATCGAGCATGGCTTACGCCGTTGGAAAATAAATTCATAGGACTAAAATATCACAGAAGAAATCATTTCCAAATTCGGCACCCAACTGGTTCAAATTCGGGCATCAAGTTGCTGCATGACCACTTCATTCCAGACGAACAGAGCAACAGGACAGCGAACTTAAAACATTTGGTTCGGCTTGCTCACAAAGAATCAGAAAGTGCATTTTATACCAAATTAAAGCTAGGAATGTCTAGTTTCAAACGCCACCAACGGCACATGATTTCGACATCCGAGGACAGAGTTATAGCCAAAATACTACTGCTGGTCGGAGTCATACGCGAATCAGTTTCCAGATTTGCTGGTTTCTAAAAAAAATTCATTTGCCCATTCAAACCTCGTTATTTTTCAATGAAATTTTCCACACCTCTAATACATCATATAGGCATCCAGTTCAAGCCATTAGTTCATTAAAAACTGGCCTTAAAATGGCCGAATAAAACAGGGGTAGAATCGGAAATTTTAGCTTCTTACACCCAATGAAGTTTCTACTAATTACCCACCACTAATGCATCATTATAATCACTAAACCAACAATATAATCACCATTAATTATCACATCAGCAACAACAACCCAAGTGTGGGAATTCCAAGAGCCCACAATCATATTTTTACACCATAATCAAGTAACTAAGTGCATGCATGAGCTTAATCTTGCCATATAATCTCCAAAAGATAAGAATCCATGGGTTGATCATTACCTACTCCTTTGGTTTGCAAGGTCAGAATTTTCGGCCCTCTTGAAGCTCCAAGAAACCGTGAAAGCTCCCCTCTTCCTTAGCTAGATATAGTCTCCAAGTGGTTTGCTAAGTGGTCTCCAAGTTTGGTGTGATTTGGATGAATTTTGGTGCATGGATTGAAGATGAAAAATGAAGAACAATGGAGAGCTCTTCTCCTTTCTTGTTGCACGGCCAATTGAAGTGAGGAGAGAGAAGGTGTTGGTTCAATTGTGGCTTCCTAAGTAAGATTCATTGTGTGGTGCAAAACCCATCTCAAAGTCAACTTGAAATAGTGCAATTAGGATGCGTTTGGACTCGATTTTTCTCGCGCGTTTGGTTCGCTAGTGCACTAAACCTCCAATGCATATATATTCATGTAAATATTATTCACTCTTAATTGTCCCGAAATAAGGGTCTAAAGTCCCTCAAATGAAGTCGCGCGTGTGAAAACGCGTACCGTCAATTTTACCGCTATAACGCGAAACTTTCGAAAATTCTTATAACGATTGCACTACTAACTATCACTTGAATATTTATTCATAAAATTACCTATTTTAGGACCATAGTACAAGTCTCCAATATTCCAAGCTTATTGTGCTACTACGCGGATAAAATCTCCAAGCACTATTCACTATTTTTACTAGACGCGCTCCAGGAAATTAATTTTCGAAACGAATCATTTTAAAATTATAACGAAGTTACATTACCATGTATTTAGGTCTAATAAGACTAGAAAATATTCCTTGGAAATAAAATCCAATTAAATAATTTATTAAGCCATAAATTGGGCATAAAATAATAGTTTTTGCGAGTCCTCACATCACAGGTATGGCTCAGGGTCGCACGTTGGCACATTAGCATGAAACAGTTATCATTATGTAAAATAAACACACATTGACGGATACGGTATTCTCGGGGAACCATTTCGGTCAACTGCACCTTATAATTTCAGAATCCCCTTAGTTTGTCTGACCATCACCTTATCCCTCCAGTAGTAGTACTCGAGTATATCAAAACGGTGTCCTGGGGTTCCAACCCACCCGATTGAACCCAGTCCTGGCTCGAGCAGGGCCCAGTTCAGCTTAGAGCTTACAACATGCACAAGTAATCAAGTAAATCGGTAAACGGTAAAAATTTATCAATCTTGTAGGTCGAGTGAGACGAAGTACACACGCGCCGTAAAACTGTGGAAAAGTTCATGTGAACACGTAATTTACGGTAATCACATAATCAATTAGTCAAGTAATCAAGTAAGCAGGTAATCAAGTAAATTGGTAAACAGTGAACGGTAAACTGTAAACGGTAGACGGTAAATAATCTCGGTTAACGGTAAGATTTATCATTTTAGTAGGTCGAGTGAGATAAAGTACACACTCACCTTAAAACAGTGGAAAAGTTCATAGGAGCAATTATTGGTAACACTTAACAGTTAAACACATAATGATCATGGAATAAACATGTCGTAAAACTATTCAAGTAACGTACTCCTATATGGAACACTCACCAATTCGAAACAAGTGAGTAAGTGCTCAAACAAGTATTTAGGCGTCCACTTCGAGTTCCTCTTGAAGGTCCCCTTGAGCGCCTGAGCAAATAACAATCAACTATTACACACTATTGCTTAAAACCCCTACTTATCGAGAAAGATTGCACCCGTGTACAATCTAAGAAAATATCACAAAAATGAGCTTCAATTATTCGTAAATCAAAATTCAAATGTGGGGTTTAAAACTCAAGTAAAAATCTGATTTTTATCTTTAAAATCATTGGATGGAAACAAGTAGATTTGAAACCATGTAAATAAATTTCCAGACGAACAATCAAAGTCGGACGTGAAGATGCCATGTCATAATCCGGCCAAGAACTGGCTGGATATCCGGCGGGATTCGAGACAGTGAAGAAATCCAATATTTTTTCAAATCTCACCATCAATCTGGCCAAGAACTGGCCGGATATATGGCCGGATTCTACGAAATTATTCTCGCGCAGATTCTTTTCAAAATTTATCAAGCTTAGGGTATTCTTTAGAAAATCATAACTCACTCTCTGAAAGTCCAAAATTGGAAAATTTCATACCATTGGAAACTACTTTCAAAGTAATAAAAGTTCCAAGAAAACACATTTCCATGATTCCAATTGGAAGACATTCAAATTTTGGGTCCAAGATGTTGTCTTGGAATACCAAGATAGATTTGGGTTGATTTTCAACAAAATTTGAAAATTCGGCAAAATTCACACAATGTAAACTAGCATATGAAATTTGGAACTCAATTAGAGTTACAATCAAAGTTTAAAACAGAATAAGCGGAACAAGATTCGGAGTTTTGAGCATCAAGATATAGTGGCTCAAAATTGCTGAAAAAGTGAGACAGTTAGGCTAATTTTCAGGTTTAAAGCATGAACTTTGGGACATAGTTGGGCATCGAAATGGACTCAGAATGGCACCAAATTTGGTAGTATTATACTACCATATAAGATCTATTCCTCTGTCAATTTTCATAGAAAATCCGCTTGGGAAATAGGTTAACAAAGTCACTAAAGTTCCAATTTTCCAAGGCAAAGCTGCCTTATACTTCCATTTCCCTTTTTTTCTAAAAAACATTTGGCCAACGAATCTTTTCAAACATGGTCCATTTATGAATAAAAATGTCTAAGAAATATCCAATATATATTTGGTAGGTGATTAACACCAAGAATTTCAAGATCACAAGTCCCAATTCAAAAAGAGTCATTCAACTAGCCAAAAAGAGGGTTTTTCATCACTAAGTCAGTTTCGAAATTCAGCCACAACTCACTCAATTCAACTTAGAATTGAGCGTGGTTGGTGGCTTTGAAAACTACATTCATAAGTCTACAATTTCTCAGAAGGAATTGTTTTAAAATTCTATCCACAACTATCTCATAATAGAGCATCAAGTCGCAGCTCAAACAGGGCTTCCAGTACAGACGAGAAACAGAACAGGCAACTTTACAAGGTTGGTAGGCTCACTCAGGTGGAACCAAGGCATGCATTTTATACCGTTGGAAAACTGGAAATGTCTGGTTTCTAGTGCCGGAAACGGCACTCAATTTTAACGTCGAAGCAAAAAATTATGCCCGAAACAAACACCCTACTAGAGCATTCTGGACACCCGTTTCCAGCTTTGGCAAATTTTCGAAATCTCAACATTCACTCATCCAAATCACGTAACTTTTTGAGAGAAATTTATACACAACCTATATTACACATTTACAGCAAAAACAAGTCAATTGGACCACAAAAAAGTGCACCAATGTGCACGGTAATGGCAGGGGCAGAAACGGAAAAATTTTCCTTTTCACTTCCTTTGAGCTATCTTTTACAACACCACATATTTTCACTAGATTAAACACTAATCCAACATAAATAACATCAAATCTCATCAATTCAGTTCATCAAGCCATTGTGGGATTTCATAGAGCCCACTCACAAGATTTCCAATAATATAAAACTACCCATGTGAATCTATGAGCTCATAAGTGCAATATAACTTCCATAAATCAAGAATTAAGAGGTTGATCGTTCTATACCTTCTTAGATGATTAAGGCAGAAAATTTTGGTCACTTTAAGCTCAAGAAAAACTGTGAGATGAAGCTTCTTTCCTAACTTAGGTTGATCACCAAGTGATTTGCAAGTTGTGTGTGAATTTTGGTGGGATTTGATGAAGAAATGAAGTAAGAAAAATGAAGAACTTTGGCTCCTTCTTCCTCCTATGGGTGGCCGGCCAACATGAGTGAAGAGAGAGAGTGTGTTTGATGAAAATGAAGCTTCCTTGAGAAGCTTAAATGTGTGGTTCAAATTGCCTCAAAAGTCAACTCTCTCAAGTTTGTTTCATTAGTACACTAAACCTCTAATGCACTTTCATTCATACTATTATTATTCACTCTTAATAGTCTAAAAACAAGTCTCCAAAGTCCCTCAACTAATCGCGCGCGCAAAAACGCGTACTTCCGTTTTATGCACGATAGAGTGAAATTTTCAATAAATTCTTATAACGATAGTATAACTAACTAACACTTGAATACTTAAACATTAAAATACCTATTTCAAGACAAATATACAAGTCTCCAATTTTCCAAACTTATTGTATTCTCGAATCGATTATTGTCTCCAAACGCGCATCCACTATTCACTCTAAACGAGCTTTCAGAAATAAATTTTCGAATCAAGGCACATTTAAAATACTTGTAGGTCATAGTTCCATGTAATTGAGTATAAAGAGGTTGGAATAAAATATTCAGAGAAAACGGGTGAGTAAATAATTAATTAAGTCAGTAAAATAAAATAAAATAAGAAAAATTCGGGTCCTCACAACCTTCCCTCCTTATGAAGGATTTCATCCTCGAAATTCATACCTTCTGTAATCTCAGATAATCCTAAAACTTGTTGTGTGATCGTTTCATATGTTCTTGCAGATGCCACTGGTCGGTTTCTTCTTCCACTGACTTGTCGAGGAATAGTTCCATTTCCTTGTTGAATAGTAGTTTCTCGTGGATACCTGTTTGGACAGTCGTGAACTTTATGGTTGGTGCTCCCATATCCCACACACTTTCGCCCCTTTAGCCAATAGTTTTCTTCGGTATGATTCGTCCTTCCACAATATCCACAAGTCAGATGAGGCGGTGTGACTTGACTTTCTTGCGAGGTTTCCTTTGATCGTATCTGTCCTACTGGAGCTCCTAGTGATATAGTTCCTTTTGGTTCCTTTATCATGAGTGGTGAAGAAGGTGATAGTCTTATTCCATCCACTTCTTTTCTAACTTTGGATGGTGGTCCAATTTCTCTTAGTGCACCATTAGATACATCTCTTTTCTTCGCTTGAAAGGCTCTCAGTTGAGATTTTTTATTCTCTACCCTTTGCGTTTTCTCGAGAGCATTACTAAATGTTTCAATCTATGCTACGACAAGGGCATCTTGGATTTCTAAATTTAATCTTTGGATAAACCGTCTTATTCTCTTCCGTTCCGTAGCCACCAATTCTAGAGCATATGTAGATAATTTCGTGAATCGTGTTTCGTACTCAACCACACTCAAAGTTCCTTGTTGAAGTTTTATAAAATCGTCTTCTCTCTTTTCTTGAACAAGTAGAGGGATAAATTTCTCATTAAACTCTCGGACAAAGTTCATCCAAGTCCTTGGAGTTTGATCTCTTTCCCACTTGTTTCTTATAACATTCCATCAGGCCCGGGCCGCTCCTTCAAGTTGAAATACAACAAAGATGACTTGTCTTTCCTCCATGTAATCCAAGGCATTGAATATATTCCTTATATTTTCCAACCAATTCTCAGCCACTTCTGGGTCAGGCCCTCCAGAAAATTTGGGCGGGAAGAATTTCTGAAACCGCTCCAAAGCTCAATCCTCCCTTATCTCTCGGTTTCCATGTGACAGCCCCACCTTCCCCTAAGGCGAACCAAAGGGGTTAGCGGACTGCCTGTCCAGCTCTCGCCAGGACTAACGAGTAGTTACACGCGATCTAAAACGTTTCGGGAAAGTAAAAGTGCGCTCGGACAAGCCACGAGTATCAAAATAAAAAAAATAAAAAAAAAAATGAAAACGATGAATAGTGCCTGGAACAGTGGAATCCTACCGGAATCTGGCCGGATTACCGGCCGGATACTGTCCAGAGGCTAACATCCCGGATTCAAAATTTCCCCAGGCAATCCGGCCGGCAATCCGGCCAGTTTCTGGCCAGATTCCTGGCCGGATTCAGACCTGTGCCTTTCCGTCAAAAAATTTTCTTTTGCCGTTAGAAAGCCGAACCTGTCCGCAACCCAACCAAACATCAAAAATACATAAACAACGCAACATTTAGCGTTTACAAGTCAAATGGCATATGAAAGTCACTCAAAAGTTAATACATGTACGATTGCCAAATGAAAAGTGAAAACGGCCTCAAAGGCACATTTAAGGTTCCATTCATAAGCTATACATGTCAAAGCTATAGTAATCTAGTTCATTCGGCAACCAATTCAAAAGTCATTCCAAAAGCAGACAGATTCCTGTAAGGAAAACAAAAGGAACGGGGTGAGCTAATTGCCCAGTGAGAATACAATTCAAACAACCAAGTTCATAGATGCATCCAGCTTAACAGTCCAATTTACCAAAAATAAGTAAAGCCACACATCAATAATGAGGATAAAAGGATACGGGTGGCTCTCAAGAGCCCTTTTCCTCGTTTGCATTTCTTGATCAAACACCATTGACTCTCCGTCAATTTTCAACAATAACCAACCGTAGACTCCACTTTACCTCCATTCTATTCCACCTAACATTCCCCAACCGGGCCCGTAATCCAAACACATGCATTATGGTATTACTCGAGTAAACCGGAATCGAGAGTCTATCATACTACAAGATTCCATAACATTGCCCCAAGGCACATTAATTGGCACGACCAAGCCCTCGCCGGCTCGATTCAATCAATTACCAATGGGGTTGAGCTCATTGATAGCATTTGTAGTCGTTGGAGACTCGTCCAAACGATACCAAGTCATGTATTTCATTTCATATAACATTCCAATAACTTTCCAATAACATGCGAAACAACAAGTGAAAGTGATAAAGTACACTCTCACTTCAATCAATTAACATTCAACATCTCAAGTTCAAGTATCAAAGTCATATAATAACACATAAGTGAGTAGTACACTCACCACGTTAGCAAATGCGGTTTCATGCACTTCCGTCAAAAGAACGTTGTGCACCACCGTCACGCCCTAAAAACATGCAAACAAATACAATGAGACTCGATAACGAGTCCTAAACCAAGGCCAAACATGACCCCAATAGGGTTCCATAAGCATATACAAACAATCAAGGAAACCAGAAATTTCGGAAATGTAACTAACTTGGCCCTGAAAAAAACAGTTTTTGTCCTCATTTTGCGGTAATAGCACAAATTGCGCTACGCTTATCGGATGAGGGTGCAAGATCCACCATCTCGAAGCTAAAATACAGGGCTACAACATCACAGAAGGTCACTCAACCCAGTTTTGAGTGCAAACAGGTCAAAAATGCAAGATACTTCATCAACAACATAAAACAGATTCACCAAAACGCATTCTAGCGGAAACATCATAACTCAGGCTCTACAAGTCCAAATCCAGAAATTCCAAAACCAGATGAAAGATAAGAAACAGGGATAAATTTCATCAGAAGGCCTCAACATACAATTGGGAAGCAATTCCAGCCAAAACAACCAATTACAGGCGCAGTTCTCACTTTCGGGTAAAACCAGAACAGCAATAGTAATTTCGACTTATCTCATTCTAAACTACTCCGATTGACCTGAAATTTTGTAGGCACCTCTAAAATGTCATTCCCTACAACTTTCATGTTTTGAGCTAAGGCCAATTCGGCCTATATCTAGGACCTAAAAATTCGGACAGAATGCTCCCTTAAAAACCCTAGGTTTTTCAATTTTCTACCAAAACAGAAATTGGTTGCAATTAATCACTTTTCCCACCGCCTTAAGTCATTGTAGACCATTTCCAATCATCATAGATAGCCACACAATCATGCTTATATTAAAACAGAAAAATCCCCAAAAATAATAAAACTTTATCATTTCAACCACAAATCAAGAAATAATCCATAAACTTGCATCTTATACAACCACTAAGCATGATTTAAGCATCAATTAAAGGAGGAGGGTGTTTCTTCACAACTTACCTTTAAAACAAGAGAGAGAGAGCTATGGACCACCTTAACTTTCCAAACAACTCCACAAATCCACTCACTATCTCTAATTGGAGAGGTTTTATGGGGTAATTTCAAGGTTGGATGGTTAGCTTTGATGATTTGGGACAAGATTGAAGTGTTTTCTTCCTTATGCTTGAAGTAAGAGAGAGAGAAAGAGAGCAAGAGAGGGCCGGCTTCTTCTTGAGGTTTTTTGAAGATTTTTGGTTATTTTTAAGCTATTTTAAATCAAAGGGTAAGAATAGAAATAGTGGTCTTACTTCAAGACCAATCCAATGGTGACACTTGTCACCTTTAATTAACTCTCTACCTAACTTGTCTCTCTCATATCAATCCAAATTACACCCTCCACTTATCTCTTAACACCCGGTAAATTAATTCCAGTATTCAAAACTTAATCTAGTTGGCCGAATTTTTTCGAACTTTTTGCACCAGTGGGTCCCACGTCCGGTATACGCTCTTAATTCCTCAAAATCCATTCGATACTAGAAAAATCATCTAAAAATTATATCTGCTCCTTAAAATTACCTAGAAAATTTTCTAATCACGAAAATGGAGAAAACAAGCCATGAAAAATTCTAAAACCTAGAAAATGAAATTTACGGGTTCTCACAGGAACATTGATTTCCTTGTCCAACCCCTTGGCCCTGTTGAGCTACTAAGAGCACTAGTATATCCGTCATGCGACTTAAAACTAATCCCATTTGGTCATCTCCTCTCCCAGCCCTTGGCTCGGCATTTTGATCAATATCAGACCCATTATCTACTCTTTGATTTCAGGATTGTCTAGGTTGACGTCCCTTCCGTTGTCCTCTAGTTTCCATATTCACAGCTAATCTATATGCATATGCATAAACCTCACACTAAGCCATAATTGAACTCCACACATACCAGTAACAATTTTAAAGAAAAATGAAATCACTTACACAATTAACATTATTACCATACCAATGAAACATAAACTCGAGCTCATTAAATCATAACACGAGTTACAGTCAAATAAAGTTCATACCAAGTCAAAGTCAGTAAACAAAAGTAAACAAGTGGTTATCAAAAGTACATTCATCTCCAAGCCACAAACTCTTAAGTTCTACTCTCATCGTCCCACTGCAAAAGGTCACAAGTAGTGCTTCACTAGATTAATTGGAACTAGATGATTTCCGTTCCCAAACACGTTCAACTTCAATCCCAACACCAGGATCTTCTGGGCTACGATCTTTTCCACCTGCCGCTCTTAATTATTGTGCCATCTTAGCCAAACGATTATTAGTTTCCTGTAATTATTCACGTGAACTATCGGTTCATTCATATTCCCCCACAAATGGAGATCTCAAGTCCTTAGAATTGCCCTCAACTCTCAGATACTCGGGTACAAGAATCCAAAACAAGATAATTCACAACTTGAGCCGGCCAGTCCCAAGAGTAAATCACCACATTCAAGATTCCTACCCAACATACATATCTAATTTTCTCCAAGTATCAAGATAAAGGTTTTATACCTATCACAACCATGATCCATAGTTTCACTCTAGAAGAGCACTTAACCCTTTTCTCATTCACATCATAGGGACCATAACACTACTAGGTCCAAACTTACCCCGCGCAGATAGCATGCGAAGCGGTTCTGATTTTCATCCCTACAAGCGGTCATTTAACTTTCAAACCAATCACACAGTCCGGCATCCTAAACTTTTAAGACTAGGATACACTACAAAGATCTGAAACCTAAACTCTAATACCAACTGTGACACCCCCACTTCTCCCAAGGGCGAACCCAAGGGTATCGGCAGGACGCCTGCCCAGCTCTCGCCAGGACTCGGTACAATCCATAATTCAAAACCAAGAATACTTCAAATAACTTCAATATATATACATATATATATATAAAGTACTCCAAAATACTTCATACTTACAATTAGTCAACTCTCAAGCTTAATACAACCTAAAAGAATATTTACTACAACCATCTGCTGTAATACAACTTAAAGTTTTCCCCAAAAGAAAACAATCTAGCACTATTTACGAGCACTTTTGGTCTCGAACCCTGTTAAGGAAAACAAAAAAATAGAATGAGCTACACTGCCCAGTAAGGTTCCAAAACGCTCTAGCAGTTCTAATAAATCAAGTAATTTGAGCATACCCAATGTATGATTTAAGGTTGCACATTGGCACATTAGCATGAGACAGTTATCATTGTACGAGTAATTTGAGCATATCACAGGTATGGCTCAGGGTCGCACGTTGGCACATTAGCATGAAACTATTATCATTATGTAAAATAAACACACATTGAAGGATACGGTGTTCCAGTGGAACCATTTCGGTCAACTGCACCTTATAACTTCAGAATCCCCTCGGTTTGTCCAGCCATCACCTTATCCCTCCAGTGGTAGTACTGGAGTATACCGAAATGGTGTCCCAGGGTTCCAACCTACCCGACCGAGCCCAGTCCTGACTCGAGTAGGTCAGTAACCAAGGGCAGGGCCGACCACTATTGTGAAAAAGGCTAACCAGAGCAATCCTCACATAGCCAGCCAAACACCCACACAAATTTGACCGTTACAGGCATAAGCCAAAGTCCATAGAACTGAACAGAAGATATATTAGTTGGAAAAGGGTAAATCAGTGACCTAGACTAAAATACCCCGCTTTAAAGAAAAATACCCCGCCTTTAAGGTTGTACTCCAAGCTGCATGAATGATTTACATGGCATGCCAAATTACTAAAAAGGCCACCCACTAGGAGGCGGACCAAAAAAAGCTGCCCAAAGCCCTTTTTGTTATACTAGGTATTCTGCCCTGATGCTATGCGTCAGGTAGGTAGGACTTGGTAATAGGAAAACAAGGGAAGGAAAAAACACTGGCCAGAGAAAAGCTAAGAAGAAGAATGAGGAACGGGAAAAACACACCTGGTAAAGAAGGCGAAGAAAAGAAAAAGTAACAGCTCCCAAAACTCTGAAGCGGTGCGCACTGGATTCAGCACAGAACCAAGAACAGAACCAAGAACAGAATGAGAGGAAATTGCTGACCACCAAAATGTTCCCATCCAAGAGGCCCACGCGGACAGAAGTGAATTTCCATCAAACCATTGCCATCCAATGCCAAAAGACCAAAACACCCCTCAAGTTCACAAAAATCACAGTATAACCGGCCCACCACACACAGCTTGCTCAGAAGATCAATTAGGTGAGAAAGTAAAGACATCACCCTGCAAAACCAGAGACTGCTGCGGACACTATCTATCGCCTACTCACCAATGCAGCCAAAGCAACTACAATTATACAAGAGATTGGGAAACCAAACACACGTCTGAAGTGAATTATACAAGAGGACCACATCGACAGAAAGCGAATTTCCAAGAAAGCTAATTAAACAGCGAATTACTTGAAAAGTAAAAGAAAACTTTTCAAGTCATTTCTGAAGCTACCAACGAAAACTAAAAAGAAGAAGAAAGCTAAAAGAGAAGAAAGGTTCCAGCAAAGCCAACTAAACAGTGAATCACTTCAAAAGCAAAAGAAAATTTTTCAAGTCATTCTGAAGCTGCCAAAGAAAACTAAGAAGAAGAAGATAGCTAAAAGAGAAGAAAGAAAACTACTGACCGCCCACCGCCCACTAACCAGCAGAAATTATTAACTTCCAAAAGACCAAGCAGAACTGGAGCCCGCATGGCAAGAGACCAAGCCTTGTCTGCATCAACGTGTGTTGCCAAGCTGCCCCAATATCATGCAACCAAGAATCATAAAATTCCAGAAAAACCAATGCCACCCATCAGCAAAAGACCAAAACGTCCCTCAAGCTCACACAAATCACGGCATAACCGGTCCACCAAACACTGTTCACAGCTATTCGTGCTTTATATATGTACTAGGAGGCATAACCACGCGTTGCGTGGTGGACTATTGATATAATACAAGTGCCCAATGAAATAAAATTCATGTATATACCATATTAGATTTTATTGTCATTTTAAAGTACATATATTGTACTTTGAAATTGTGTTGATAAAATTTGAAAGCAAATAGATTGTATTGAAGAACATAAATAGTAGCTCCACCAAAACTCATCCAAAACAAAATGTGTATGAACTTAGAATTTAAAAATGCTAATACTACATTTTTTTTGTTTCATGCAATTAAGGAGAATCTCAAGGATTTACAATAGTCAAAAATAAACAAACAAATCTCATATCAGCTTAAAATGATAAGATGACCACCACAAATATGGAAGTTAACAACTTGAAGGAGCAAAGAAACGATTATTGTATAAAATGTCATCAACTATAAGCACAAAAAAAAAGTAGTATTTTTCTAAATTTGAAACAAAAAAATCTAGGTAAGACAGAAAAGATTGACAGCAGCTAGACAATTTTTCAAGAGTAGCGAGATTGGGCTCGCCCATGATTTCTTGGCAAGTTTGTTCATCGTCTACCAAGATTGTTTATTCGACTTATTCGTTTCTTTGTCTTGTAGTTTTTCATTATTGCACAAAAAACTCTTTTGGGTTCAACCTAGAAAAGGTGGCCTCAAATAGAGAAACGTGGACTATATCTTGTTTAATATGTTGTATACCGTTGTCAGATAAACAATTGACTGTCGACAACTATAATCAAGAATTGTCAAAGAAATTATCCAAGGCATAATGCTTGATCATTTCTTTCAGCTCTATCATAATAAAGGTAATCTTCTACCCAATATGGTGACCTATTTGGCATAGCAATATTGATTACAACACCTATACTCAAGCCTGCACTATCACTTGATACACCATGTTCATCTTCTTCTTTTTTTCGGATACACCACGTTCATCATTGCAGTGAAAAAAGAAGAGATCATCACTGTGAAACCTTTTAAGTCATATGTCCCATCTCTTTTTCACACCGAACGTCAAAGCAGAGGATTTGATATCATCTTGGGGGGCACCTGGAGCGTGAACTAAACTTTCATCTTCATGGGAGCTATATTAGCTTTGCCATCTTCCTCTTCAATCTAAACACAATGCATTAGAAAGCTCAATTTAGTGAACAAAAGTTTTCACTATTAGAAACGTTGATCAATGATGCAGAAGGAAGCAGAAGACAACCCAAACATACATTCATGGGTCTTTCCTAATAGGTGTACCATGTATTTCATACATCAACAAAGCAACAGGGAGCTTAGTAAATGGAACTCATGAAGCTCCTTAAACAGTGGCTATTAGTGAAAACAGAAAAAAAAATAATGGCATGATATGGCATCTTGCAGTCTACAGGAGCTAATTTTTGTCACATACTCAAAATTATGCTGCAGATCTCATCAATTGAAATAGAACATCTATTTCAAGTTGAATTCATTTATTCTTTTTAAGCTTTTTCACATTTGTTCTTTGGACTGTCTGACAAGTATTATACACAAATATAATATAGAAGATATAGAATAGAAGATAAGTTCCAGTGACTATCTCATGTCTTACTGATTAATAGATCAACAAAATAGAATAGAAAAATATTTTATGAAATCCATGCTCACAGTCTCACCAGATAGGGAAAAAACACAAGTACAATTTGTTTTATGCGGTAATCTATCTCTAAGGTTTTGAGTAAGGCAACTAATTGGGCTCAAGTTGAACATTCACCTATCATTTTAAATAAGTAATTATACTTCGAGTCAACATTCAGGCAATTAAAATAAATATTGCATGTCAAGTTAATACATAACACTTAGTAGCCGAAGACAATGAAATTAATGCAAAAAAAAAAAAAAGAACACTTACCCAAAGAGATGTCCACCCTAGTTGCACATCTGAATCATAACCAGTTTTAAATTTGAAGTCCTTGCCAACTCTGTATTTATACATTGTGCTCCAATCATTTGAATCAAAATTATACCAGTACTTGTCTATATGGAAGATCAGAATAAAATAATATATCAATGTGAAAAATCGAAACACATATATCAATGGGAACGACAAAAGTTTTGCAGATTGGCTCCATCACCTAGTGGCTTCTTTCTCTAGTTAAAAGCACATCCCACCTTTTTAAGGTTTACTTATAAGGAATAAGAAACATTTATTTCTATGTCATAATCATCATAAAGTCATAAGAAACTTGGAAGCAATTCTTTATGGACTGTAAACTGATTATACATAGGGTGATAGCATTGTTGCAATAAGCATCACAGGCAAAAATAAAATATGCAAGAAAATAAACAAGAAATCAACCCCTGCTTGCTGGAATTTAGTCAAATTTAGAAAATGCAAAACATTATACCAAAATTTAATCCACTGTCAAGTATCACAATAGAATCATATTACAAAATTCGGTTTAACATAAAATCCATTTCCCAAACTAATGGAAAATAAACTTGCCATTCCTAGGGCAGCTTTCTAATTCTCTGCTATTCCAAAAGATTCAAGTCATCTTCTCAAGCTTAGACCACCAGCGTGCTGGCGGTTGTAGATTCACTACAAGCGAGAGTTTTGTGAGTTTCTGGTCAATTAAAAAAGAACAAGCAATAATGCCAAGTCACCAATTACATAATGAACAAGCATATTAATCACCGATGCAAAAATACCCTTGGTGATGCAAAAATACCCTTACTGCATTCTATAATTGTGAGAACCCTGAAAAATATATATAAGCCAGTGCATATTTCATTTGCATTTCTTTTATTCCTTAATAATTTCTAGCATTACTTTTACTTGTTCGCAACTAAGTACGTAAAAATAGGGTTATGTGAAAAATAATATAATTTTCCTAAGTTATGAAATTTCTTGGTTTTGCTAGACTAAATTAATATCTTTAGAGTTAGATTTAATTTTTCGCCTTAGCATAAAATGTTAGAATACTTAAATTCCCTTATGCGAAATTTATGACACTTGAGTCGATAAACTTACTATCTTAAAACAAACTATTTAAATTCCAATGATTAATTCCAATTAGTTGCTAATGTTAAATGTTAATAGGAATTTCCGCGTTAAGATGAAAACCAATGAATTTTAGATAAACATGATACTAATATACTAAACATACTTAAGGCGTGAAAATTTCGATAATTATAGTCTTATCCTTCTTTGTTTTCACAATAAGTGCGTAAAAATAATTTTTATGTGCAAACTGACACACTTGTATTAAATTATTATTTCACTTGACTTTATTATACTAAATCGATAAATTTTCGATAAAAATGGTTTAAGTATACTAGTGTATAATTAGGCGTTCAAATCACACTTGGAGATAATTTTTGGAATTAAGTGAAAATGGAGAATTTAAGTAGAGGTTAGGAAGCAAAGTGAAAAGACTAAAATGCCCTTACAACCCCAACGTTTCCATGCAAAACCAAACAATCCCTCTGACCGCATTTCAATCACCGCCCCAATCAGCCAATCACATTTTCACCAATTCTATACGCAAACCATTTCATACACGCCAACTCCTCCAAAACCGCAAGCCATTCCCTCTTCCTTCTCAATACCGCGATACCACCACACTCCACTACTTCATCTCTGATTCACAACAACACCTCATCTCTTCCTCTGCCTTAGACCGAGAGTAAATGAGAGGAGGTGAGAAACCAGCCATCCGAGAGCAAGAGTGCGAGAAAACAAGCTGCAGAAATTTTCTTTCTCTCGTTCTGATCGCGAGCTGAGGGCAGAAATCAGAGGACCACGAGTGAAAGCAATCGATCCTGTACCTTCCCTTCTCCCAGCCGTGGCCATTTGCAACCTCAACCAAGCTGCACTTCACCATCCCAGCCGCAACTCATCAAACCAGAATCAAACTTGCGCGTGAAGCCGAGAGGAAGGAAAGAAATTTCCAGATTTTCGTGTGGGAGTTAAGTTCATATCTGAGGTAATTTCTGGGCTAATTAAGTTAATTGCTAGTAGATGAAGCCATATCAGAGCTTGCATGTATGGATTGTGCAGTCAGTTGATGAAATCAAGCCATTAGAAAATTTCTGTTTTGATGAAATGTTGCTGCCGAGAAACTGAGGTGATAATGCAGCTCCATTTTTGTTTTTCTGTGGCAATCTGAACACCTAAGTGTCATTAGCTGAGTGAAAACTTGAAGATTAAGACCATGCATGTTGATTTGTGCAGTCGGTTGATGAAATCAGTCACTAGGAAAAATTTCTGTTTTGGCTAAATGGTTCTGCCGAGGAGCTGGCTTGGAATTGTAGCTTCATCTCTGATTCCCTGCGACAATCTGAGCGTAATTAAGTGTTTAACTAATCACAAACAGGAAAATTAAGTCATCTAGTAACATGCATGTGATGTTAGGCATCCGGATGAGGGTATTAAGAAAAGAAGAAAATTGATGTGTCAAAGGTTGAGACTGCCGAGAGCTTAGCTTGATTATTGCAGCCTGATTTGGTCTAATGTTGTTGTTTGAGCTTATAACCATAATTAGATAGTTAATAACAAGTTAATTAGGCTCTGCATGTAGTTAATTAATTAGTTTAAACCAGAAAAATAAAATCAAAATAAAACCTGCCACATGCATGTTCATCCGAGCCAAGCTGGAATAATTTTTGGAAATTTTGGTGTTGATGGCTGTGATTTGAACTCGATTTCTGAATTGGAAATGCTTATTTTCTAGCTAAGTAATTGCATGAGGAAGTTGAGAGTTTAAAAGCATGTTTTAACCAAGAAAATAAAATGAAAACAGAAAGTTTCTTCATGCATGTTCATCCGTGACTGGTTGGACAGATTTCTGGATTTTTGCTGGATGATTTTAGGGGCTGTGTGAATCCGGGTTTGAAGTGGAAATCTTTAATGGCTAGCTAAGTGTTTAAATGCTGAATTTGAGTACCTAACACCATGTTTAAACCAAGGGAAAATTTGGTCTAAAGTATATTAGTTGCTGGAATTTCTTTTGTGATAGCCAAAGGTTGAGTTGGAATCTCAGCTTGGTTTTTAAATTTTTCCTTGAAACATGATGGATGGAAATGCCTGGAATATGTTGTCTTGGAGTTCTATAAGAAATGTATGGATGGTTGAATAAAAACATTTTGGTGTTAAAAGAGAAAAAGGAGTTTTTCACAAGTGAAAAATGAAATTTCAGATTTTCGGATGTCCTTGACCAGTCTCAGTAAAATGGTTATGTCTTGGTGTAGGAAAATCCGTTTAAGGTGCCGTCAGTGGCATTTGAAACTAGAATCATAGGCCTTTGTTCTGTAGAAATTTCATATTTTTCCTCCATGTGTACTGCTGTCTGTGAATCCTCAAAGTAGACTGTTCTGTATTAATGTCCTGTTTCTTCGTTAAACTGAATTTTGACTTGGATCGAGCCTTTAGCTTATTTGTGGTTTGAATCCCTGATTGAATTGTGGTTGGAAGTGTTTGATGGTTGTCAAGGGCTAATGATTGATGAAGCCCTTGGCCATTTGAATGATTTTATAAATGTTAAAGGGTGATGACATTTGATTGCTGGAATTTCTTGGAGGCCTTACCTTCATTTTGTTTTAGTTAAGATGTAATATGAGCTTGCCAAAACCAAGTGCTAATGATTGACGAAGCCTTGGTCATTTATTTATTCTTGATTTGATATGAATCTATTGAAACCTAGGGCTAATGATTGACGGAGCCCTAGTGAGATTTCTATTTGAAATGTGAGTTGGTTATATTGACAAATCTGAAATATTATGTAAATTGGAATCGTAAGGAATCCATTTTGGTCCTGTGATCTTGAGAAAGTTTTAAACAAGCATTTTAAATGTAACTTCACTCTAGTATGGTGCGATAAAACTCAGTATCTAGTGTTTTGCTTAAAATTTTCCAAACCGACAATTTTCCTTTAGCTCAAAATAGCCCTGATAGTTATAAAAAATAATTTCTCTAGCTTTGAAGTTAAGAGGTTTGTCGACTTATTTCAAGAAAATAATACCAGTTACCCTTTTATAAGGAAAAATATCTCAGGAAAACTATAAGAAACATTTCTACTACTTTTGTCAAGCTTCAACTTAAGTAGATTCTTGAATTTACTATGGGAAGTAAACTAGTAATATATTAGATAAACCTCGATTTGTATAAGCTTAAAAACTGAATAGAAACTTATAGTTTCAAAATTTTGGTATTCTAGGATATTGCGAGGACGCGGAATTCGATTCCCAATTTGACATCTGAACTTCACTCTTGGTGAGTGTTCCTGCTTGTTCTATGCTTACTTGGTTAAAGTGCTTTCTTGACTCAATATGTGATAATTTGCAACACTAGTTTTTGATCCATCGAAGTGAGCAGTGTGTACTTTATCGCACTAGCCGTTCGAGTGGTGACTTGCATGAATCATTTTCTCGTGAATCCATGAATCTAAATGTAGTTGTGTCGTTGGGTGAATCCCTCGACTTCTGAATCCAACTACCATGAATCTAAATGTAGTTACGTCGTTGGGTGAATCCCTCGACGCATGAATCTAACTACAATAACGTCGTTGGGTGAATCCCTCGACCAATCATCTACAGGTATATCTCGAGTATACTGCGTCCTTAGTCGGTGTGCGGGCCCGGGACAGGGGTAAGAACGGTGACGGGTTAGGATTAAAATGAGTGGATCTACATGGACTATAAGTAGTGAGAGTTGACGGAGGGTCAACTACGATGAATGGTGATCAAGCGAGGAAAATGGCTCCTGAGAGCCCCTGTATCCTACCTTGTGCTGTTATACGCTTTCCTAACTGTTCAATTTGGTTAAGTTATTTCTCGCTGTTTGATTTACGTGACTGCATGCTTTGGGGCATCACTGAGCTTTAGCTCACCCCACGTTTATTTGTTTTCCTTGACAGGTTCTGGAAATTGAAAGATTTGAAACTTATCCATGTTTCGTTTTGGGATGTATTTGTATACTATGACTATTTGTGTGGGCTGTAGTGTGTTAAATTTGGATAATGTACTTTTATTTTGGATTGCCACTTGAAGCTGGAAAATGTGTAAAACTTAATTTGGATGCTTGGCTTGATTGTTGTATTTTGTTGTATGAATTTTTTTTCTTAGTTGGGACGGTATGATTCTATTCCGCAATTCGCAACGCGTGAAATGTTTAGGAGCCGTCGTTTGGCTATTTTAAATCACTGCTATCTCTGAAGTTAATGTGGTTTTAGTGACGGTCTTCTTCGGAGGAATTGTTTTGTAATAGATTAGGTTATTCTTCGAAAGGTTTTGGGTTAGAATGCTTGCGTGAGTCCTGGCGAGAGTTGGGCAGGCGGCCCGCCAACCCTTTGGTTCGCCTTAGGGGGAAGTGGGGTCGTCACAATAATCACCGAAAAATTTTGGAGGGTCTACTTTACAAATGCAGGTAGATCCATAGCTAATGAAAAAGGAACACTAACACATCAAAAATGTACAATGCCACCAACATGGCTAACAAAGAAAAATAACGAAACCAGGAAAACAATGGCCAAAAGAAATGCACATAAAAAGCAAAAACAGGAAAATAAACCAGCGACCACAAGCTTGAGCATTCAACAACTTTACAAATCAAAAAATCAAAAGGATACAGGAATTACAAGAGACACAGACCAAAAAAAGAATAAATTTCTTTACATATGAAGAGGGAAAAAACAGGTCTAACAAAAAAAAACCACCGCCACCAAAGAATGAAAATATAAAGTCATAATTTGTCTCATAAGACCTGATGTTCTCTGTGTTGACAAGAAGATAGAAGCAAAATTAGATAAATAAGATTAATGGAATACATAATTTTCCAATTTTTAAGGAAAATAGTAGAGGGACAAAACTTCTTTCTTCTTGTACGTGAATCAAAAAGACACTTACAGAACAAAAAGTTTCAAAGTAAAATAAAGAAAAGCAAAAATACAAAAAACAGAACATAAAAGATGTTTGCTCCAAGGAATGATACTTCAAACATCATTTGCACTTGGTAGGAAAAATCATTATTCTAATCTTTACAAATTGTAGACTGACATATGATTTAAATGCAAAACTTATTCTTTCCTCCTATAATAAATATATGGACCATATAAAACATAGAAAATTAAAGGAAACAAAAGAAATATACTAAGAATCCAAATAGAGACACCAGCGAAGCTAAGAGGAGAAAAAACAAACGACAAGGTTCAAACCATCATGCAAACTATAACAGCTCATAGCATGCCAATCGAAATCACAAAAGCAAGCTTTCATTTCCCAAAAATGTCATTGATGGCTTGACTAATTGTGGAGCAATATCTCTTTGTCACACTGTTCTAACTTCCTTACTTCATAAGGATCCATTGGAACTCACACAAAATAACGTAAAAAATCATGGACCAAACAATAGAATAATTGGAGAGTCTAAGAGGAAATAAACCTCAGTGTCCCCGTGTGGGCAATTTTCACACGACCAACCTAGAAAACATAAAGCAGTGTGGTCCACTCAAGTGTAGATCTGTTGACCTCAGATATGCGAATAGTCCCGATAGCAATAACTATTGTTGAGTGCCTGCTGCCAAATAAAAGGCCATAAACAAAACATCAACATAGACAGTAATGCAAAATTAGCCCAAAAGAAGCACAAGTATAAAACAAACAAGCTAATATCAGACCCCTTCAAGTCCTATTATACTAAAAGTAATCAATTTCCTGCCAAACCAGTGCACCTACAGGTATACACCTATCCATAACTGTGTACTCACAGGTAATACCTTATGCTCAGGTGAACAAACTCGACAGAAGACCACTTTAACATATCAATGGAAATTAGGCAACAAATATTTTTTTAAACAAAAAGCTACAAATGGCTTAGTTCAGTGCATCAAAGTAGCTATACAATGCGATTCCAATTTGAACATCAAATAAAAAACTTTAGACACTAAACAATAGTGCAACTCATGTCCTGATGCATCTACCTTTCTTGAAGTCATAAAGTGAATTACCTACATTAATATTCTCATACCAATGTAACAAACCAACCCTTAGTAGTGTACTTTATTGCCTTGAATAAGTAGCGAATCTGAGATTCTTCTCAAGTCTCAAGCCCATTTACACAAAGATCATTGTGGGCAAAAATCATATATAGACACACAAAGATCATCTCACTTAGATGGATATCTCTGAAAATTTCCCCCAACTCTACATTAAAACTGCCAGAGAAACCCGTAAAAAGTGAAAAAAAAGGGGCCTGGCAGCCATTTCCACCAGCCAAGAAATTTATTAGCAACCAACAACGTCAATAATAGCCAAAAAAAAAGTAAGAAACAGAAACACATGTGTATCACGGAAAGGAGCGTACAGAACAAAAAGGCTAATGGAAAAAATGAAATAAAATCAAGGGAAACCATTTGTACGGTTAAACTTTCTGAATAGCAATAACACAGAAAGGAGCGTACAGAACAAAAAGGCAAATGGAAAAACGAAATAAAAACCCAAGGGGAAACAACAATGAAATCCACAGAAAAAAAGATCATATCCAAGGAAACCATCTGTATGTTAAGGTCAGTGCTACAACTCCGCAGAGATCTTCATAATTAACGGCAGTATTACTCCCTTACAACTTATTTTTTAAAAAAAGGGAAATTGCTGACATTTATAAGCAAAGAACACTGACCAGCAAGAATAAGGGTGAGATACACCATTGAAATAGCATCAAAAGCAGGATAAGGATTAAAGCAAACACCGGCCAACAACAAATTGCAGCGAAAAGTAGGGAAAAAAACCATACGAAGCAAAACGCACCAGTAAAAGAAGCTCGGCGAGACCGGAAAATAGCACTAAGAAGATGTAACCAAGTTCGCAACCAAGCTGGCCAGAGAAGGCGGTGAGAGGAAGGAGCTCAAAAAGGGGAGCCGGTTCAAGGGCACAACCAATTTGAGAAAATCGAAATGAGAAAGCAGATGAGAAAACCCTAGGAAAAAGGGGCACAGCCAACCCGTCTTGGAACTCGGACGCCAGCGGAAGAGATAGCCATGATATATCACGCCAATTACCATTCTTGAGAAAGGTCTGCTGTTACCTCCGGACAATGCAGCTGGGAGAGTCGGGAAAGGAAAGAAACTGGTACGGCATCCATTCCAAAGCAGAAAACTCATGGGCAGCCCAATTACCCGAACCATTTCAATGGAGCATCTGGAGAAGCGCGAACTTACAAAACTTACGTGAGCGGCACATGACGATGACGAAACCTCTTGGCACGTTGTATGTTATGTTGATAAGATATGTAGGTTAGGATGTAGGAAAAACCCTAACAGGAGTATTCCCTTCCGTTTCTGCCACCCGCCGCTGAAGCTGAAAAGATGGTTCGCCCGCCCCTCTCCTCCTCTCAGCTTCGTCCTGCATTTTGGCCTTATAACAATTTGCGTAATTGTTGGTTTCGTCTTTGGTTTTGATTTTTCATGTCAAATATGCTCGAATTATAATAACTTTTCTGGTACTTTGGGGTGCTTTTCCAGGTGAAGTACTCAAGGGAGCCCGATAACCCTACCGAGTGTAATAGCTCTTTTCCTCCCTCCTTTTTTTGTTTGTTTTTTTGTTTTAAGCTAGATTTTGACTTGGTTTTTCATTTTTAGATTTGTTTTAAAAGATTTTATCATCGATTTTTAGGCTTTTGTGCTAATTTTGTTTAATTTTTTAAAAAATGCAGCCTGCAAAGCCAGGGGATCTGATCTCCGTGTTCATTTCAAGGTATCGATTGTTCTTCCTCTCGAATCACTTGAACAAATGGATGCTTTGATCTACTTATTTGAAGGCCATTTAGTTCTTTTCCTGCTCTATATGTATGTTTTTCTTGGCTATTTGTTGGTCCTGGAGGTTCTTCAGGGGTTTTTTATTGGACTTATCGGTAGTATAACCTGATCAAAAAAGCAGGGGCCTGTTGCCGTTTAATGTGAATGGGTTGTGATGGTATCAAACAGAAACTAGGCAACAGAGCTGCTTCCAATGGAATCGATTGATAAGACTAGTGTAGAACAAAAGATTAATAACAGGAAAAATCAATAACGAACTGATGAATAACCCAATGAAATGGTATTGATATTGATTAAACAAGAAGATTACAGACTTGGCGGGAAAAAGGGAAGAAAATGACAGAATGAAGGAAAGCAGAAGGAGAGAATGCTCAGGGAATGATCCCTTACAATGACTAACAAAATCCTACCCTTTCCTCTTCTGATCCTATCTATATATAGCTAGCTGACAACTAACTTCCTTGGCGTTTTCTAATCCAGCTCGGCCATGTGAATTGATAACCGAATCTGTTTGCAGAACCACTTGCTGATGAGCTCACGTTGGTTGAGCTTGTTTCCAGCAAAGGCGTGTTTCTAATCTCACGCCTTTGTTTCTGCTTCTTCTTCGTTCTTCACGCCTTCTCCGTTGGTACACGCCTTTCTCCTTCTAATAAAACGTGATATCAGATTTCCACGTCTTCAGCTTTCCTTTAGTTATCTTAATTAAAGGCGCGATACTTGGTTCACGCTTCCAGTTATTTTTAGCTAACTTCTGCTCCATGACATGGGTCTCTCGTAAACTTCAGGGAAATAAAACTTGGCATTGTTATTGGGTGAACCTCTTGAGCCTCATGATCCACGGTTCAGTAAACAATGACACATTTTGATTATATAGTCGTCTTTCTTTGATTATTAGAACAACCCAATGAAAACTTGTGTTTTCTACTGGCATTTGGTAGGATTCAGACTAGCTTGTCTGTCATGGATGTTTTAGTACTAATTTCTTAAATTGATGAACGGTTGTAACCTTGTTTACTGCTCTCAAAAAATTAATTTTGAAGTAAAGAAAAGCTGGCAGACTGGGAACGTTCTGTCCCTTGGTATGTGGGGAAGATAATTGTTTAGTAAATGACAAGTCCTCATACCTTTCAACCTAACAGACTTTTATGATTCATTTCGATGTGGGTTGGGTTTTTAGTATCCACATCTCGGTGTTATAGAAAGCAGGGATTGTGTGTATCGACGCTGTGCTAATTTGTCATTGCACTTTGCTCGAAAGAGTTCTCTGCAATATCAATTTTTTTTTGGGAATATGGGCAGTTGTATTTCATTATCTTGTTGAAAACCTTCAACAATCATCTTCCTGACATTATTATATGTCCATCTTGCTAATCAGTCTGACGTATGGCCACAAGAAGTAAGCTTCATGTTTTTATGAGCTTTTTCGATCCTTAGTGAACGTCAGTTGCCTTCAGAATTTCCTGGGAGAGTGGGATATTGTTGATTTAGTTTTTGATTGAATACTAGTGAGAATGATTAATAAGTTCTAGTGGGCATTTCAAACTTGCAACTAATTCTGTTGGGTCTTTCTTTGTTGTTGGATCCACTATTATGCCTTATGTTCCTTTTTCTACAACTTTATTTGTGCTTTGTCATTGGTTTTTTTGGAGCACATAGATGTGAATCTTAGTTCTTGTAGTATTAGAGTTGTTACCTAGGTAGAGTAGTAAGCGTTTTTTTTTTTCTGTTTTCTTTGTAACAGTACATAATTGATGATGTAAAATCTGCTATATCCCTAAATGGTGCTGCTTTGTTATTTGGTCTGAATCCTTAGCTAGTTCTTATCCAAGTATACAATCTGAAAGACCGTCTGTGCTCCTGTTCTTTAACAGAACACAAGGGAAACAGCGCATGCCATCAGGAAGCTGCCTTTAGCCAAGGCTAAGAGGTACTTGGAGGATGTTTTGGCCCATAAGCAGGCGATTCCATTTACACGATTCTGTGGAGGTGTTGGGCGTACTGCTCAGGCCAAGAATAGGCATTCAAATGGACAGGGTCGCTGGCCTGTTAAATCTGCTAGCTTCATTTTGGATTTGCTCAAGAATGCTGAAAGCAATGCAGAGGTTTGCCCATGCACCCAGAAGTAATAATCTAAATTTCTTTGTTTTGTACAACTTTGGCAGCGGTTATTTTATCCTGCAGGTGAAAGGTTTGGATGTGGATTCACTTTTCATTTCTCACATTCAAGTGAATCAAGCACAGAAACAAAGACGCCGCACATATCGTGCCCATGGAAGAATAAACCGTATGTCCGATAGACGACTTTTTTCAGTTTTCTGTTCTGTCCATTATGTCTATTAACCTCAATGTATGATCTTTCTGGCCAGCCTACATGTCTTCCCCTTGCCATATTGAGTTGATTTTGTCTGAGAAGGAAGAGTCTGTCAAAAAGGAGGTAATACATACGTAGTTATATTTTCTTGTTGTCTGTAATTTCCGGAGTGTTTCTCTTCGTGTCTAAATTTTTTTCCTTGTATTTTGCAGCCTGAATCACAGTTGGCCACCAGCAAATCTAGGAAGGCTTAAGCTATATGTAATGGTGCTTTCATTGGCAATGGCTTTAGTGGATTCTACAAATTTTGAGGCAGATTATTGTTACCTAATGCTATTGGAGGTTGCAAGACAAGTTTTGCTAGTGTTTAAATTCAAAAAAAGTTGATTCAAACACATAATTTTGACTTATAGAGACAGCCTTTTGTTCTTCATGATTGTCGTCTGGATTTTTCTGGGTTGGATGTTATGGTAGTAGTGTTGGATTATTTATCAAGCTGCACTTACTGGCCGTCTCTATTATGCTGTCACACCCTTAGGACATGGCAATTTGCTTAGGTGTTGGAAGAACTTTTGCAAGGAAGATTGTTTGAGTGATCAAATTGCTACAGCAAGTACTTGATAGATAGTGTATAATTAGTTATAGCCCAACTTGGCTGTTATAGGCTTGTAGCTTAAAATTTAATTGCCTGGTTATCACGTTTATCCTGATTCATAGAACAAAATATGAATTTAGCCAAAAGGGTCAGAGTTCCATTTAAACTGGTGGTTCGTTTATGATGCCATTCTAGAGGTAGAAGAGTAACGTTTGAGGGAAAAAATTGCCAAAATATGCTTTTAACATTTTGAATTTACTTTAATCTCAAATGACTAAATTATTGTTGAACAATTTAATATTTTAACGTGTAAAACATTGGCATCCTTCTTTCTTGAAAAAGAGAGAGAGAGAGAGAAAAAAAAGGGCCAACTCCGATTATTCATACATCTTCTGATAAAAAAATGAGAGGCATTTTTCATCTCCATTGAGTGAATATTTTTATGACTCCAATTAGACTGCATACATATTTTTAATTGTACGAAGAGACTGCATTGTCCCTTCTTGACCTCCGATTATTTTAACATATTGATGAGTTAATTAATATATCTTTTCTAGTTAAAAACTACATTTGTATTATAAGAAGAAAGATCTTCCAAAGCTAATGCTCTAGCTAAGTGTTGCGTTGCTTGGTCGTCCCTGTATTTTGTGATGGCTTTCTTATTTTCTGTGCAAGAAATTTTTGTCGTTTGGCTGCACGGCAAAAAGGAAGTGGAAATGCCTTATTTATACTTTATTATTTTACAATAAGATGAAGCATACATCCTGGATGAAGTTCCATGACATTACAACCATATAATTGATGATACATGTAAAATCATTCAATCAAACTTCCTTTTTAGCAATTCAATTTCTACCGATACTTTATTCAACAAGTTCTCCAGAAATCCGAAGAATGCATAGCGCCATGACTTTTTGAAACATAGGACACTGAAGAATCCCAAGAGTCCAACAGCAAAACCAGGTCCCAAACCAGCATAAAACCAATCAAAACAAGACTCCTTGCCATCTTCATGATCACCCGATTCTCCGACATTTGATTTACCATCAGATTCATCAGGGCAGCTTTTGTCTAGGGGTTCACCACAAAGTCCACTGTTTCCCATGTAAATGGTTGGGTCGTCTAATGTCTGCAGATGACGTCCGGATGGAATTCGACCGGTTAGCTTGTTGAACGACAAGTTCAGCCAGCCCAGAGAATCCAAGTTCGACAAACTTTGGGGAATTGGACCGGAAAGGTCATTTTTGGATAAATCTAGAGACTCAAGTTGGTTCAAGTCCCCAGTGTTTTCTGGGATTCTTCCACATAGATGGTTTCTAGATAAATCCAAACCCTGCAATCCAACAAGAGACATTAACTCGACAGGTATTTCCCCACTTAGTTTGTTTCCTGAGAGCCCCATGAATCTAACATATGCCACATTCCTTGAGGTGTAGTTCAACATTCCACCTTTGATGAAAACTGAAAGTTCTTCACTATTGTCAACTACACCATAGCTCATATTCAGGACAGAAACCCAGACATAAATACCTATAGAGTCCAATTCTGTCAATGTCATTGCTGTAAAGTTGTTAAAACAGCGCGGTATATGTCCAGTTAAGTTGTTGTTTTTCAAATTTAAAACCTGAAGGGATGATAATTTGCAGAGGCACATGGAAATGTCACCATGGAAATTATTAGATTCAAGCACAAGGATCTTCAGACTAGATAGTTCATCCCCAATCCATGCTGGTATAATGCCCTCCAGTCCATTTTTTCCAAGATCAAGATACTGCAAATTTTTTAGATGTCTGAGAGAGAATGGGACCATCCCTGTAAATTTGTTTCGGTCCAAGTGCAATGACCGGAGAACATTGAGATGTCCCAATGAAATTGGAATGTGCCCGTGGAGACTGTTGTTTGCTAGACGTAGCACTTCCAACGTTTTAAGCTTACCAATGCATGAAGGGATCCTTTCGGAGAGCTGGTTGTTAGAAAGATCCAGGACAAGAAGCATTTGTAAGCTGCACAAAGAATCAGGGATGCTGCCGATGAAGTGGTTATCACTGAGATCTAGTATTCGAAGAATATCCAATGTCATGTTAATGTCGGGCTGTGGAATAATCCCTTGCAGTGAGTTATTTTTAAGATAAAATTCAGAAATGTCTGTTGGTAACAATTGCAAAGGCCCCTCGAATTTGTTTGACTCCAAAGAAAACACTGCGCGATATTTATCACCACTATTTCCTTTGCACACGGGTGGTTTTCCTATCATGTGATTGTTGGAGAAATACAAATTTTTTATGCCATGACACACTCTCTCAAACCAATCTGGGATAGTATCTGAGATGCTTGCATCTGACATGTATAGATATTCGACTCTTTGCTGAGTTTGAAGCCAGAGAGGAAATTTGGGCCCTATCTTCATGGAACTCATATCTATAAAGTGAAGCTGGAATGGTGGGACCCACGAGAAACTCACATTCAGAGCAAGTAGAGTGGAGGATAAGCTTAATTCTTTCAGTTGTGCAAGTTTGGCAAAGTGAATGTCACGCAGCTCCCCGCTCAATGGATTATAAGATAGATCCAATGATTTCAACTCACTCAACCTCCAAAGAGAGGATGGAATGGTACCATTGAACCCATTCCCACTGAGATCGAGTTCGGTGAGTTCTCGAAGTTGCCCAATTGCACTTGGAATATTGCCTCCAAACTTGTTAACTCCCATGTGCAGTACGGAAAGAGAAGTTAGGTTGCCTAGGCGGAAGGGGAGCGGGCCTTGGATTTGGTTACCACTCAATTCCATGTGGACAAGATTGTTCAAAGTGAAAAGCGGATCGGGCAGTGAAGTATTGAATCGATTGCTGCTAAGATCGAGGTAGCTTAGTGAAGTCCAATGTTGAAGGCTATTAGGAACTATTGGACCAAAAAAACTGTTGAAACTGAGGTCGAGATGAATGAGTGAAGTTAAATTAAACAACCAGAGAGGGATTGTGGAGTTAAATCTATTGTAACTGAGGTCAAGTGAAGTAACAGATGTGAAATTAAGGTGTGCAATATGAGGAAAGGAATAAATTCTACAAAGTTGTAATGTTAGTGAGGATAAGAAACGAAGTTTGTTAAGTGCTTGTAACCAGTCCTGAGCCTCGCTTAGGTCTACCGAGGAGAGGTCCAAATGTTTCAAGGAAGAAAGACTAGTGGCCCACCAGAGACTCTTTGTCGACAACTGATAATCACTTATCCAACCACTAAAACCTTCGGATTTTTCACGAAGATCCAAATATTCCAAGGCTGAGAGATTTCCTAATTGGGGAGGAATTGTCCCACTGAAACCTGCACTAGAAAGGTTGAGATATCTCAAATATTTCAAGGATCCTATAAATGCTGGGATCCGAATTCCTGCAAAATAATTCAAACTTAAATCCAAGTAATGCAAATGCTGCAGGTTCACTAACGAAGGACTTATCTGGCCTCCCAAGCAAGATTTACGCATGATAGAGACATAATTTTGCACGTCCCCATATTGCAATCGATCAAAATCAATAACAGCGTTATTACGCAGATCAAGTTTCACCACATGTCGAGTGTTCCTGATGCAGTCAATTCCTTCCCATGAGCAACAATCTTCCCCGATCCAGGATGCTAAATGATTTGAGTTGTCAACTAGACCTTCCTTAAATTCGAGGAGAGCTTTTCGCTCACTGTCAAGACAGCTTACATTTGAATGTGCTATTGCGTTGAGACCGAGATCAATCCTACATGCGAAGAAAACAAACCATAACACAATGAATGGAGTATATTTGATCATATTGTTACCAGCTAACGGACTCGATTGTCAGAGATGAGATTTTTTTTTGGGCTTTCTTTACTAATTAATTCTTTTGCGCACAAGCTTGATGAGAAATTTTGAGTGCGTCGAGCAAAAATCACAAAGCCTCTACTTATAGGTCCAATGTCGCGTGAGAAACGTGGCCAAAAGTTGCATGATTGCTGTCGTTTTATTACTGCAGCGGGCTTGAACCTTTTTTCCCGCTTCCAGGAAATTGTTAAACGCAAGAATTTAATATTCCAAATTCACTAGGTGTGAATCCTGGAAGACAGAGTAAAATTACTTTTGACTAATTGTGCTGCAACTTTTTCCACGCTTCCAACGAGGTACTTTCTCTGGTTTTTTCCTCCGGCTTAAATTTGTCAAAAAGTTGTATGGCAAAAACTGAAAGACTTTTGAGTCTTGTTAGTTTGGAGAGATTTGCAGCCTAAATGAGAATTTTGTGTGAATGCTTTAGTATTTCAATCAGAAGTTTCGAATTATTTCCTGTGGTCTTTAGACACTAAAAATCATTTGAATCTTAGACCAGTTCATTCTCTAGTTTTACATGGCAAAATCAAGTGGAAAAAAAAATGATGAATAGATACATCTTAGCATCAAAGATCAAACTTAATAATACATGACAACTTTATTCCAGAATATGAAAAACATACAAGATAATTACAGTACTGAAAAATACTTAAGTTTAGGGCGATAAATAAAATTAAAAACAACTTGGCTTCGAGTTTAAATTTGGAGAATTGTCCTTCTTTTAACATGCGGGACGTCTTAGTTTTGGAGATGAACTGTAAATGTTCTTTCTTTGGTTAGTGTTTGGTTGGCGAACCATATGTCATGCACTGTTTATACACAAAAATTGAAGATTGGAGTTTCGCGTTTTGTGGCCCATTGACCACTAGTCTAAGAGTAATTTTATCTTGGTCCAGATTAATTATTTGATATGTTTAAATCTTTGGCCAATTTAAAAACTCTATAAATAAAATTATGGAATTCTAAACTCACTAATTGTAGTTGCTGATATTTCTTGTCAATCAACTCTTTGATTTCCTGTAATCTTGTCAACTTAGACTGGCCGTAATACGAGCAAGATACTGAACTTAAGATGTGTTGAATCTAGGCTTTGTTTTTAAGGATAACTTTTTATACACTTTCACTGTATTTTTTTTTTTGGTACTAACAAATTTAGATCAGTGCTACATAGTATGAATTCAAATTTAAAATTCAAATTATACACATATAATATACATTCAAATATATTAGTGTAAGAAAATCACTATATTATCAATGCATAAAAAGATAATCCTTATTTTAATATAACTCATAAGGCTCAATTGACAGGAGGCACGTAGGATTACTCATCCTATTGGGGTCCTCTTTTTTTTAAAAAAAAAAGTGCTATTTAATTGTTATTGCTATCCCATAAAGAAAGAAAGAGATTAAAGTTTTGTTTTATTTATAGATATAATTCTTGTTTTGACCTGATTGAATATTTGTAAATTACTTGGATGTGTACCCATATTTTTTTATATATTATATGATAGTAATATTAAATCATTTGTTCAGAAATGTTTATGCAAAGAGAAGTAGCACTATATTTTGTAAATGCCACTCCACAGGTTCCTTGTTCTTTGACAAAAACCATAACGATTATATGGAGTCTCATTGACAAATTCAGATATACAATTAGCACTTAATAAATTTGAAATGCCTATGTCATCGCCACCTGAGAATCTAGGGATTTGCAATATATAAAGTATTTGTAAATAAATACCAACACGTAATCTAAGTTCAGTTTCTATAAATATTACCAATGCACTGCCAAAAATTTAATGAACAAAATGTTTGCTTACTGAGAGACAAATTAGAAAAACACAAATATTATAAAAAGGAATAACTATTATATTCTCTTTGTCCCAAATTGTTTGTCGTATTTTTCCAACTTTTTAAGAATAATAACTTGATGGCGATGCTTATGGTTTTGTTTCCAAAATTGCCCTTAAAAATTCAAATTTGATAGTATTGGGGAAAGAGATAAAAAATTTTGATTTTAGTAAGATGACAAACATTTTAACATATTGTAAAATGGAAAGTATGACAGCTACAGTAGACGAAGGGTTGAATATGAGTAGTCTAAGTAATCACTTTGCTTTATTTCTTATATGTTAATTGTCCAAGTATCCATCAATTCTTTGGTGGTCGAGCCTTTTTTTTGTATATCTTGTCTTTATATTTTTATATGAACCGTGGCTTGTTTGGAATTTTTTTTTTGTATGCTAATGTTAGGGCCTCTCTCTCTCTCTCTATTTTCTTTTCCAGTTTAGGTTTTTTACTATTAATTCATTATATAGAATTCTTTGTTGTTTTAAGAATTATTTCTTTTTTTGTTTTTCTGGTCTTATTAGACATTTAATAGATGATCACTTCCTCTAATTTTTTATTACTTCAAGTACATCTTAATAATGCTTAATAAGCATCTATTAACAGACCCTTCAAAATAAAGTAAATTAATCATGCACAACATTTCTTTTTTTTTTTTATTTAAGCACAAGAGAAAGCAAAATCTTACTGAATAGCAGGTTATTGATCTGATGATTAAGAGGAGACACAACATGAAACCATTATTACTTCTTTAATGGCAAAACTTAACGGTTGCCAAGTTTAGGGGTCAGAGGATGCCATAAATCTGTAGATATATTACTAATATCAACATAAATATTGTCTCTTTATTTTTGCTCTTCATTTTCTGCAATTCGAAATCCCTGCAACTGATGAGTCTAGTGTTAAATCCGGCATGAACTATTTTATAGAAATGAAGAATTTAAGGCTACAATTGAAGTTTTGGAAAATGCATAAGAGCAATTTTTGTTGCCCAAAGTATCCAATGGTCAAAATGAAATATCACAAAATTTAAGAGTATTTTGTGTTCAATTCCTCCTTTTATGCTTTTTGCATGGAGTTCCTCCTCTATTTTATCTTCTTCGTCTCCTTTTTCTGATTTCTCTTGTTCACTTCTTCCTCTTTTTATTTTTAGTTTTTATCGTTTGCTTCTTTTTTCTTATTCACACGAAGAAAAAACCGTGGAATCTTTTTATTTTTGTTCTTCTTTCTCTTCACTTGTCATGTCCTCCTTTGTGATTGTTTCCTTCTTTCTTTCAGTTTGATTTTAGATCTTAAGATATTCATTTTTTTTCTTTTTCTTTTTCATTTTTTTGACATCCACTAAGGGATTAATTAAAATAGTCATACTAGTACCATTGTACAGTGGTCAATGGTAACCATAGCTTTAGGACGGTCAAAAAGTAGCCAATATCAGCACAATTGCACCAAGTTGCCTTTACTTTGTTGCCGTGTGTACCTATCTGGCGTACCATTTCGGAAGACTTGGAGTCTGAAGTAACAACCGACGAAAGCGACAGCAAAATTTCATGGCTCGTGAGTCAAGTCCAAGTCGTCGTTGCCCTATGATGTTGGTTATTATTCAGTGAGATCCAGCCAGGTTTCATGAAGTAACAACCGACGAAAGGGGCAGCAAAATTTCATGGCTCGCGAGTCAAGTCGTTGGCCTATCGTGGTGGTTGGTTATTCTCTGAGATTGAGTGAATTTCATGAAGTGACAACTCATAGAAGCGATAACTACCAAGCAAGATTGGCAACTTGGTCCAAATCCAGTGGGTGGTTCCTTATATTTTCCATCAGGCAAGTGTTAACAATTTCGAGAAGGTTGGTGGAAGGTGATCTTTTATTATATTCATAAGTTGGCAATTTTTAGTTGATATTTCACTATATTGATACTTTCTTGTAAAATGTAAATTGACTTGGAATAATTGATTTGCTTGTATAGTTATTAAACCCGGCCCAAAAAGAAATCCGGTAAAAGAGGTGGGTCAACGGATTATTGGTTCAACCAATAGGTGAGTGGTCCAATTGGTGGGTCACTACATATATTTAAATATTATATTTTATAATTTTTGATATGGTTAAAACTATAATAAACTATGTTATAGTAAATACTCAATTAGTCCAATTTATTATAGAATCATTAATTCTTATAAGAATTAACAAAACCTAAATTTAATTAGTAATCCACCAAACTTCAAGTATAAAATTTTATCTAAGTGTAATTATCTAGTTTATTTACGAATTTTAAGTGCAAAATGTTATTAAAAACAATATTTGTTTTTAAAATGAATTGTGTAATATGTTATTTTTTAAATCCATTTCATAATTTATAGAATTTAGGGATAATAAAATTTTATTAAAAGATTCCAAACAAATTTTGTTTTGAAGAAATAAAATAAGAATTAAAATCTAATATATAATATAGAAGGAATAAATAAGCATCAAGTGAGTTGTTGGACTAGTTGTTAGTGTGTTTAACCTTTATACTTGAGGTTTGAGGTTTGAATCAGCATTGAAACATCTTTTAATCATTTTTATCCCAAAACCGGGTTCCTTGCACAAACGATCCAATTACAAACCCAGCCCGGCTTCATGGCCGGTTCACCAGGTTGATCGGTTGAACCGTTGGGCTGGGCCGGATTTAATAACTGTGTTTGCTTGAAAATAATATGGTTAAATGTAGAAAATTCCCATGAACTATTAAGCTAGTTACACTTTATAGTATTTTAATAAGCATTTTACACTCTTGGTGAACTTAAAAATAACTTGAAAATCAATTTCATTCAAGTAATTGATGAAATGGCCAATTTATCCGTCATAAAAAACTTAGGTAGCAAAAATACATTTTGGTTGTAGAGACTGCTACTTTAAATAGACAAATTTTCACTTTATAATAAAAAGTCTAATTGTTAACACATAAAAAAAAATATTGTTTCACTTTGAATGAGAATTAAAACCATTGGGATCTAATGGGGGCAAAATATGAAAATTGAATGACTGTTGTTGCAATTTTTTAAATCTCATAATTTTCTTGAATGCAACATCATGCCATAATTTCATATAATCAGCAAAATTTCACAAACTAACCAAAATTAAAACCCACATATTAGTAAACAAAATATTGGACTTAAAAGTCTCAACAAAAACACCTATATTATTTACGTTTCCTTGATGAGAATCTTTTCTTACCTAGGCTAACTTGAAATATGTGGTAAAATAGAGTTGCTGTGATTCTTGAATTGAATATATTCCCTTTCTTCTTCTTTTTTTTCCCTACTTCTTTTGTTTTAATTGTCATTCAAAGTGATCATATGTTTTATTGTTATATGTTTTCAATTAGAATTTTATTATGAAGTGAAAATTAATCCATTTAAAGTGACAATTTTTTCTATCAATAAGGTATTTTTGTCACTTATGACCTTGTAATGGAGGATAACTTAGTCATTTGATCAATTAGTTGGATGGAGTTAATTTTCTTATTATTTTCTAGTTAACTAAGGCTGTAAAATGCCTATTAAAATAATTTAGGGCGTAAAGTGTAATTAGTGTAATAGTTCATGGGAGTTTTCTCATTTAACCCTTTAATTAATTCGTCAAAGACTCAAAAGACAAACCAATTATCACAATGTTTGAAATGCTAAATAAGAAGACAGCTAATGCAAGTTTTTAGGTTGTCAAGCAAACAACCAAGTCACTGCATTGGTTTATTTCAAATTTTGCTACTATACCTTTTTACTAGACACTATTTTAAGAATTATTTGAAGTTGATTTCTACTCAATTTGCTGCCATATGGTAAAAGCACTCTTCCTATTTTACAACCACAGCCCTACTAACAATTCATGAATTTGGTGCCTCAACCCAAGACATCATCTCCACCATTAGCCCTTGTATCAAAGGTGCTTGGCTGAAAGGCAGGCATGGACTCTTCCCCCGGGGCAAAAAATTAGGATTTATTTTAAATTTTTAACTTTCTCTCGTTAAAGTAGTCTGATTAATATCTTGCTCTACAAATGGTTTACTTACATCAATTCGTTGCCCTCCTTTGCTCTAGATATGGGAAAAGTGCATGTGTTGCACGTTAGATGTAAAGTCTGTAGATATTGGATTAAAACTAGTTGACTGATTAAGTTCCACTACTATTAGTGTCGATAATATACAGACAAATATAATTTACGTTATTGCTGAACATCTATTATATTGTACCTTGTGAGATGCTACAAAATTTTCACATTTCTGCGGAAGTGGTTTCCCTGTGTTGTTCCACAGTGCTTAAATTTATTGATCAAAAAGTTGCAAGACCAGATAATACGCAAGTCTTCTTTGAAGTACATCAACTGAGGCCACCTTTGTCACCTGAAGAGGGTCTAGTTTGGAGAGATTTGCACCCTAACGATATTTTTCTGCAAATGCATTATTTTTTCGATTAGACGTTTCCTATCATTTCCACGTACTCTTGAGACAGAAAAAAAATCATTTGAATCTTAGACGTTTTTATTATTTTGCTCTAAATCTTTCATAAAATCAAATGAAAACAAATAAACGTAGATACATGCACAGTGTGGAGAATCAAAGTTACTAATACATGATAATTGTCTTCCAAAATATAGAAAAACATTCAAGATAATTGCGCTAAAAGAATACAACAATTTAGGACGATTAATGACAACAACATTTGCTTCAAGTTTAATTCTGGAAATATTGTCCTTTTTAACATTTGGGAACTGGGGGAAACAATTGTAAAGTTTTATTTTGGTAAGTTTCTTGTTATCATGTACGTCATGCACTAATGATACAAAAATTGGGTTGGCATGTTTTCTTTTCCAAGGCCTGTGATATTATTGTTAGTTTGGATGGGCCTACTCTGAGCAACATTCTGATCTTAAATGAGGTATATCTGGGCTTAGTATAGTACAATTATGGGGCCCAAAAAAATGTATTGTTTAATTGTTATTGTTGATATGCATTAAGAAAAGTGATTAAAATTCTTTTTTTTTTTTTCTAACACGAAAAGAGGGAAATTTAAGAAGTAGAGCGCGAGAATAGAGATTAAAACTTAAGAACTCTAATCTTCAGACTTCAACATTAGCTACTGAATCAAGATCTCATTGGCAAAAGTAATCAAATACTTATATATTAACATTGTCAACTATTTGGTGGTTTTTTCAAATTGTTATCTTTTATATGATGGAACTTAAAATAAACAGTTTAATATGAAACATTTATGCAAAAGAGAAATTTAGTGCTACTCCACTTGTTCCTTGCTCTTTGAGAAAACACACACACATATATAGATGATGGAGTGTCGTTAAGAAATGTTGGTACACCATTAATTATTATTAACAATATTGAAATACCTATGTCATCATGGAAACTATAGATTTGCCATATATAAAGATTATGCAAATAAATACAAATACGTAGTCTAAATTCACAGTTCCTATGAAATGCCAATGCGCACTGCCTAAAAATGAACGAAATGTTTGCTTACTAAGAGACGAAGTAGAAAAAACACAAATAAAAGAGGAACCAAAAGGGTTAACTATTATTTGATATTTGATATTTGAAAAAACACAAATCATCACTTCGCCTTTAATGGTGATTGCCTTTATGTTTTTGCTAGGCAACACGTCTTCTTTGGAATTTTTTTTTTTGTATCCTAATGTTAGGCCTGCTCATTTTTTTTTCCTGTTCAGGCTTTTTACTATACTAAATCTTGATATTAAATATTTATTGTTTTAAGCATTATTTCTTTTCAATTGTTTGGTCCCGTTAGACATTTCATCGACATCACAGCCTCAAATTTTTAACTTAGAACGTGGCTGAATATTACTTATCTAACTAGCCTAAGGACCCCCACATGCCATTGAAGTTTGAAGAATCATTAGAAAATTCAGAGAGCAGGGAAAAAAAAGTGTTTGTCTTGAATGCGGTTGTGAATAGTGACAGGTGTCGAACTTATGCAATAAGAAAAACCTATTCAACAAAAATATAAATGAATACAATGACAAGTAGAATCGTCTCCAAAGGGATTAGGGGGAAAATTTGTTCCCTTTCAAGTAAGAACTAAAAGGGGTCGTGGATGATTAAAATTAAAATAAATACTCTACGGAAATAATTAACAGAAATAAAATAATTAAACGGAAGGAAATTAAATTTAAATCAATAGTAAACAAGGTCTAGTTAAGGATATAACTTCGAAAGTGGTTCATACAACTGTTCATTGATACAATAATTATTTCATCTATTAATTAATAATTAGGTTATAGTTGTCAAACACGATATGACGACTAACTCTTTCTTACTGTTTCGATAATCAAAGTACACTCGTTAACCATTTCCCTAGGTACATTCGTAAAATTTAATTTCTTGATTGCACTAGAAATTAGAAAAACCCTGTTTTAATTAACAAACACACTACCAGGATTTATTTAAATTAGATTATACGTTTTCCTAACATGAAACCAATCACGTTAGTTACCACTAATTTAACACACTTAAATAATTATGAATTTAACTATCATAACTGGTATTAGTTTGTTAAATTGAATTAAATATTGGACACATGATATTCAAATAACAAAGTAATCATGAGAAATTAAATCAGAAAATATACGAATACTAGTGAATAAAAGACATAGGTAAAAATAATTAGATTTTGAGATTGCTGTTGAACCAAATCTTTCGTCATTCCTTGATTAGAAAAAAAAAATTAGTTGGGCATCACTGGGATCAAACAACGCAATTCAAATTATTCAATTGATAAAAAACGCATGAGCATCTTCTGACAGTAGAAAAAGCAAAAGAAAAGAAACGACGAAGAGAAAAGCTCTTCGCTTAGTTTATTGCTTCGTACCCAAGAAACTAGTCTCTCGGACCGGGCACAATCCTTTTTTAAAGTCGACAGCCAAGAATTCGTGCTACTCACGTTTTTTTTTCCTAGACTATTACTACTACCAATACTAATCCAAATTTCTCACAGAAGAGATATTTCCCTAATTACACAAAAGGTGAGCTCCTTGTTTCCAAATGGAAAGCCGAATATCTTGGAAAAGGACTTCAATTTGAATCAGGAAACTGCCTTCCGCGCCAAATTCCGAGCCTTTCGAATTTGACAGCACGTCTTAATCACGTCCGTGCCAAACTGGTATAGTCTTTTATAAAATTGCCTCACTTTCCTTTATAGTCTTTTATAAAAGGGATAATTTCAGAAATCTCCCTTGAGGTTTCTAATAATTTCACTTAGCTCCCCCAATTTTAGAAAATTACACTAACTTCCCTCAGTTCAATAAAATGACTACAATACCCTTTACTTAATAGATAATTTACCACATATATGGGATACAAAAACCAAACCAAAAGTAAAAAGAAAATATAAAAACCTACAACATCTCGTTATTATCTCTAATCTTACTTTAATTAACAGCAGTTTCTTTTCTCTTTCCCTCCCTTTTTTTTCTATCTCTTATGATTCTCTCCTTCCTATCTATAACCTCATAGTTTCTTCTACCCATCAACCACACCACCATGCAAACCTACCCGAAGTATTTATTTCTTGTCTATTTTCTCTCTTTCCGTGGTACTTAACTATTAGCCCCTTTCTTTATTTCTTCTTGTATTATAATTTGCATATACTAAAGAATCAAAATTTTCAAAATTACAAAAAATTGAGGAAGCAAATGAAAATTTTATGGTCAAATTAGATGGAGATGATGAAGATAGTTGTGATAGAGAGGAAAAAAAATGAAATTAATGGGCTGTGGTTGGAAGAGAAGAAAGGATGACTTTGTTATGCTATAATGTCTATTACGCACTAGAATCTAATATCTTCATTTACTTTCATTTTTATTTGATTTACAATTATTGGTGGTAGTTTGTCATAAAGATTAGTTTCTCTGTTCCTAATGCCATTGGAGTATGGGGTTACTCTTGACATAGTTATCAATAAATTGGGATTTTAGTGATGCCAAAATTGATAGAATTTGGGAATTAAATTGGAGTTTGCTTGAACGATTGATGAGGTTTTGGGATCGCGTTCTTGAATCGATTGGAGTGGCATAATAAATCTATTTCTTCGCCTCTTTGACAATAAATCAGAATTCTCGTGAAGAATGGCCGGATATATGCGATTACAATAACCAGTACATATGATTCGATTAAGGTCTAAATAATCAGGAATCCTATTTTTTTTTTTACCATAAAAATCCGAACTAAAGAATTTGTACCTAAAGAACTAAAGAATTTGGATAAAAGTGTTTGTTACTTTTTTTTTTTTTAAATTGATCACTAAACCTTTTTTTTTCACTTTCTTTTGATATTATGATATTGCATAAGGGTATTTTAGGATACTTAAATATAATTCTAACCTAATGGGTTTATAATGTTACTTAAATAGTAAAAGAAAGGGAGGTCAGTATAATTTTCTAAAATTGAGGGGAGTTGAGTGAAATTGTCAGAAACCTCAAGCGAGATTTCTGAAATTATCCCTTTATAAAATTGTCAAACTGGTATAGTCTCTTATAAAATTGTCTTAAAATTACTTTCTACTCGCTTTCCTACAATTATCACCATTAACCAAATATAAATAGAATTTATCAATTAATACATTATTTGGTTAAAATCAAGGGAAGACCAATCATAAATTTAATAATAAAAATGCAACCTATCAAAAAGCACTCGGTCTAAACTCCAAGAAATGACTTTTACCGCGGCTAGCAGTCCAACTATTTTATTCATGATTGCTTTTGTTTTGCATTTACATTTTTTCCATGCAACTTGACTTGTTTGGATTTTCTTTTGGGTACGTTAATCTTGAACCTAATACTGCATCAATATTTGTTGTATGTCTCTAGCCATAAACCTAAACGTAATATGGCTAGAGACATACAACCAAGAATACGTCAATGAATGTACCAAAAAACAAAAAGAATACGTGAATGCAACATTAGGTTAATGGATTCCCGAATCGACATGCAGTATTAAGTTTATGAATTCACGTTCAAATACGTGAATCAATAAATATAATACTGCATTCACATATTCTTAGTTGCATGTCTCTTGTTGGTTGTAAGTCTCTAGCCCAATGAACATTCTCCAAGATTTCGACAGACCTTCTTGATAGGGTGAAGAAGCATTGTTTCCATTTTCAATTAATCACGTATACGATACAAACTATTATATAAGCATTGAAGCGTGCAACTGGAAGCTCATGATTGCCACAGCTTAGTACCTTTCTTCATTCTGCTTTCCTTTGTCTAATCGAATCTTCATTACCCAATTTATACCTAGACAAAAAAGCCCCAATTCCACCGAGTTGATGATGGAATTATTGCCGTCGATATTTGTTTTTCTGTCTCTAATTCCGGCTGCTTATCTTCTCCGCAAGCTTACCCTGAGAAAGGAGTCCAACACTGTAACCACCAAGTTTGAGGTTGGAGAACCAAAGCCTTTACCAGGTACCATTAGCTGGCCTCTAATCGGAAAGACTTTTGAGTACATTTCCAAAGGTCGACAAGGTCTCACATATGAGTTTCTAACAGAAAGGTGGAATAAGTATTCGTCCCCCATTTTCAAGACTTCAATGATTGGAGAGACCGTGGTGATCTTTTCTGGTGCCGAAGGGACCAAGTTTCTGTTCTCGAACGAGAAGAGGTTGGTCCAAGTTTGGCGGCGGAGTGCCATAAAGAAAATATTTCCCAAGATGGAGAAACCTTCCAGTGAGCACTCAGACATACTGCGTAAACTTCTTCGATCGATTCTAAAGATAGATGTGCGTTGAGATACATTGGATTCATAGATGAGGCAACCAAAAATCATTTACAGGTACATTGGAAACAAGTGAACCTTAGTGATCCTCCAGCAATACACTTGTTCAATTTGTCCTGTAATATAATCTTGGGCATCAATGATCCAAAAAAAATTGAGAAAATTCAAAAGGATATGCAGGACATAGACAACGGTTTGCGATCAATACCCATAAACCTGTCAGGAACGGCTCTGAATCGTGCCATCAAAGCGGCCAGGCATATTCAGAAAGAGCTTGAGGAAACAATCATGCAAAGAAAGATTGATCTTTCAGGACATGATTCATGTTCAGTGATGGACATCATGTGGCATTTGATCCTGGCAACAAATGAAAATGGTCAGTCATTTTTCGACGAGGACATTGCAAGCAATTTGGCATCTTTATTACTAGGAAGCTACTCAACCATGCAACACACAATCTGTTAGGACTGGCCCAAGAATAAACAAACTAATGTTAGAATAAAATAGGCGGTATAACCAACCATATAATGCTTAAACGGTAGACACCAGTCATATAATACTTAGGCGGTAAAATCGACCATATAAAAGGGTTATGCAACCCAATAAAGACAATGTCGCGCCCCATTTTTCGCGATGGAAAAATAAATAAAGTGTTTGTAAAAAAAGATGTGATTTTATTTAAAAATAAATGGAAAAGGACCAAGAATAGGACTTAAAAAAATGCAACAATTTGGGTCCAAAATTTAGTCTAAAAGGGTTTTGAAGAAAAATTAGGAGTCGCCACTTGGTATCGAGTTTGGGTGTACCAAGTCACCCAAAAAGTGTATTTAAATAAAATAAAATAAAACCCTTTTCGACAACTCCAGGTCTTTAAAAAACAAGAGAAAATGGATTCAGGAGTCACGGTTGAAGAAAGGGAAGGCAAAGGTTTGATTAACTCAAACCTAAGGCACCCTTTCAACCTAGTCTAAGCTAGTTGCGAGGTTTAGTCAAAATTTTTCTAATCTAACCCTTAATTTTATCATATTTGGATGTTTCCTACATGGATGCAAATCTAAATTTATAAAATATCGAAAGGGTCAAAATATCCATTCAAGAGTTTAATCGAACCAATCGCATTAATTGCGAAGGCCACAATGATTCCTTGAAAGTGTCACGAGTATGCGAATGGTGAAATTAAAAGAAAAGAAAAGAAATTAAATTATATACATATAAAAGTGATCAAAGAAAAGGGAATGCAACATAAAGGGTACGGGAGGCAAAAACTCGTGATATAATTTTCTTATACATGGATTAATAGGGTATTTAAACTAAAAAGTTATAATCACCCATTTCCCATGTTTGAAAAATAATTATCCTAACATGAACAAGCAAATGAACTAGCTTAAATGAGATGCAATTCTAAATGACATGAATAACACCTATAGAGGGTAGGGGATAATATAATAGGGAATATCATACAAATGAGAAAAATCCTAAAAAATAAAATATGCATGGAAATATAATAAATATCATACAAAAAAATGAATCTAATGCATGAACTATCTACAAGTCTAGCGTTGGACTAGCCCATTTCTAAAGGTCTTTACTAGCATTGGACTAGCAAGTAAATGGAGGGAGAAGCCACAACTAGCGTTGGACTAGTGTGGTGACGTCATGCATTAACAATACATAGTAAACAAATAAAGTATAAATTAAAATAAATAAACACATAAGAGCACATAGCACATAACACATAAGTATAATATCTAGAAGCAAATATCCTAAGAAAAACGGTAACGCATAGCAAGTAAGCATGCAAATCACAACAAGCAAATAAAGCAAACAAACCCTAACTATTACATTGTGGGGAGGGCTTACTACAATCTAAAAGGGGAAATAAAATAAATAGTTAAAATAAATACCTAACTATTACAATTGTGGCATTTAATTGCCTTCCCAAATAATTTCGAATCAAATTAAAATAAATATACAAAATTAAAACAAGTAAATAAATAAATAAAAACATTCAAGAGGCATGCAATTAAGCACATAAAGTCACATAGGGCACATAGGCTCAAATAAAGTCAAAAATAAAAGAAAGAGTGTACCTCCCCTGAATTGGTACCCTAATGAAGTGGAATTACTTATTTACCCTCAAAAAAATAAAGAAAAGGTCAAGGCATCACTTTAATTAACAAATAATCACATAAAAAGGGGAATGAATATGAAATTGAATTAAACGAGGCACTTAAATGAAGGTGAACAAACCATGTCTATGAAATTAAAACAAGTAAGGATTTAATTGTAAAAATTAATAAAGTTTTGATGCCAAAATTAAAGAAAAATAAAGTTAAGGGATCTATTTATAATTAAAATAGGGACATAATTGAAAGAAATCAAAGGCCTTAGGGTTACAGTATACTTAATGAAAAGTACAGGGACCATTCTACAAATTCATTGACCAGATCCTTGGCTAAACAGGCCATTGGGCCATTGTCTGATTCCCCTTGGGCTAAGAACACATGGCCCAACCGGAAGTCCAAGAAAATGAAGTGGATAGCCCATTGTTGTTTTTCATATTAAAACCCAACCAAATTACATGGGCTTTAACCTCTTAGCCCAACCGAAACCCAAAATGAAATAAGCTAAACCCACTCCCTTAAACCTAAGCAAAAATAACATCTTAACCCAAATTATTTACTTCACTAAAACCAACATAATTAAATCAACTAAAATTATTAAGCCACAAATATGATCTAAAATCAAGAATTAATCTATAAAAAAAAATAACATAAAATATGCAAAAAGAGGATTAAACTTAGAGGGGTGGCATTAGTTCGATTTTTCCAGATTTTGGGCCATAGTGTAATTAATTAAAACTTGGAGGATCAAAAGTGTAATTTTTCCAAATTTTTCATCCAAAACTCCAAAGAAGATTTCTGCAAACGGAAATTTTATGCAACTCCTGAGTTCATCATCTCATACACATTTATACAAAGAAAACTCAAACAAAGCCAACCATTTGTCAACTAAATCAACACAAAAACTTCGATTCATTTCCTCAACAAATTTTGTGACAAAAACATTCCTTATGACTTTTATAATACCACTATATTTTAAATTTCATAAAATCAAAATAAAAAAAAAAATCAAAAGTCTAGATTACAAAATCGACAAAAAAAACTTAGCTAAACAACCTCTCCAAACATTAACTAGTCAGGATTATTAATATATGCACAAAATAACATTTTCATTCGACTTTCCATTTAAATATTTTTTAAACGCTTTGCATGCCTACACAAGAATCATTTCCTTTTCATTGATCTAACTTATGTCATTTCCAAATTTTCACCAATACAACAACAATAAAAACGGCAATAGTAAAAGAAATTACACAAACAAAATATGTCTAATAAAACTGAAAAATACCTCAATAAAAAGGGAGTTTCTTGGCTAAAGCTTTGAATAAATTCCTAAGCCTCAACCGTTTATTTGTTTGTTGTTTTCACCTCCTTCAAGCTTTCTTTGATCAAAAGACCAGTGTCTCTGCAAAATTTGTTTTCTGTCTGTTGGCTCTGCCCAAGCCCCAGAGAAGAAGAATTCCTCGTCGTCTCTCAAATGAGTTCCCCTTGAGTCCTTTTTATGCAATTTTCTTCTTAATGGATCCGTTGAGAGCCTTTCCTAGTCAAATGGCGGTGATGCCATCATGAGTCATTATGAAGGCTCATGATGGCTCATTATGTGATTTTTTTTTTTTTTTTGGAATCAAGGAAAGAAAAACCATAATTTAAAAAAAAATTTAAATTAATTTTTTTTTTAAAAAAAAAACCTGCAAAAATGAGATAATACACGTAAAATGTAAGAAAATAAATAACACATTAAATGAAAAATAATTAAGAAAACATTAAATTTTGACAAAAATTTGGTGTCTACAGACAAATAACAAAGCAAAATAAAAGATACAAAGATTTACGTGGTTCGATCAAATTGACCTACGAAGAGGAGCAAATCTTCTACTATGAAGAAAATATACAAAAGCCGTAGGAAAGTGGTTCCTAGGCCAAAAGACACCTACTAAAACACAAGAGAGCCCAAAGTATTTTTACTACAAAAGACTTAATAACCCAAAGGCCCAAATAGCCTACTAATGCTCTTTTGGTTTGGTGCACCTAAAACCTTCATAAACCTTCTATATTTATAGGTTCACCGAAAGGAACCTTTCCTGCTGTCTGCTTCGATGTGGGACGAAAGGAAGAAAACTTCCTTATGCAACATTTGATGTGGGACACGCCACATCAACAAATCTCCACCTTGGCGTGTCCCTAACATCGACAATAAAAAAAATTGCTCCACCTTCTCCACATGAGTCCCAATGGGCCGAAATCACGAACAACGAACACCAACTAAGTCTAAACATTGTTTGAACTTGTAAATTGGAAGAGGTTTCGTAAACATATCGGCTGGATTGTCCTTGGTATTGATTTTCTGAATAAGGACCTTTCCTTCAGCAATGATATCCCGAATGAAGTGATATTCACATCAATGTGTTTCGTTCTCTCATGATACATCTGATCTTTAGTCAAATGTATGACACTTTGACTATCACAGTGAATAACAGTAATACCTTGGTGTAGACTAAACTTGCTAAACAAACTCTTCAACCACAAGGCTTCTTTGATTGACTCGGTCATAGCCATATATTCTGCTTCTGTAGTAGACAAAGCTACGACATGTTGTAGAGTAGCTTTCCAACTGACAGCACAATCGCCAATGCAAAATACATAGTCTGAAAGTGATTTTCTCCTGTCAAGATCTCCAGTGTAGTCTGAGTCTATAAAACCAATCAAAGTGTTATTATTTCTTCCAAACTCCAAACATGCATTTGAAGTACCTCACAAGTATCTGAGAATCCACTTCACAGCCTGCCAATGTGTTTTACCAGGGCAAGACATATATCTGCTAACAACACTGACTGCATGTGAGATATCTGGACGAGTACAAACCATTGCATACATAATACTGCCGACTGCACTGGAATAAGAAACCCGTGTCATATAATCTTTCTCTTCATCTGATTGTGGTGATTGAGCAACAGATAGCCGAAAATAGTTAGCAAGAGGAATACTACAGGTTTTGCATCTTTCATGTCAAAACGCTCCAGGACTTTTTTCAGGTAATTTTCTTGAGTTAAAAACAACTTCTCTGCTCCTCGATCTCGCTTAATATCCATACCAAGAATTTTCTTAACTGCTCCCAAATCTTTCATATCAAATTCACTACTTAACTGCAGTTTCAAAGTGTGAATTTCTGACAAATTTTTGGCAGCAATGAGCATGTCATCAATATATATCAACAAATAGATAAAAGAATTATCATCTAACTTCTGAAAGTAAACACAACTATCATATATGCTCCTTGAATAACCATGACCCAACATAAAGGAATCAAACCTTTTATACCATTGTTTTGGAAATTGTTTCAATCCATATAAAGATTTCTTTAACAAGCAAACATGGTCTTCCTTACCTTCAATCTCAAAACTCTGGGGTTGTTTTATATAAATTTGTTCTTCAAGTTCGCCATATAAGAAAATCGTCTTAATATCGAGTTATTCTAACTCCAAATTATACATGGTAAAAAGCAAGCAAAACATGAATAGAACTATGTTTAACAACAGGTGAGAATACATCATTAAAATCAACACATTGTACCCGATTATAGCCCTTTGCAACCAATCGTGCTTTATATCTTGCATTTTCAACCCTTGGAATACCTTTTTTTTTCTTGAAGACCCATTTGCATCCAACAATTTTCTTATCTGAAGGCGGCTTTACAAGAGCCCAAGTTTCATTCTGATGAAGAGATTCAATTTTTTCATTCATTGCAATCAACCACTTTACAGAATCATCACAAGAAACTGCTTCTGAATAGGTGGAAGGCTCACCAACTGCATCAGTTTCTTCTGCAATAGACAAAGCATATGCAACTAAATTTGCATATTTTTGTGGTGGTCGAATATCTCTCCTTGGTCTATCTCTGTCTATGGAATACTCCTTTTCTTCTGAACTATCTTCAACAGTAGATTCAGGTGCATCTACTAGTACTTGCTGAATAGAAGATTTGGCCTGAGAAAAATCAGAACTGCCAATATCAAGTTTCACCTGCTTCTATGTACTTTCAGTAGTACAAGGACTAGAAGACTCCTTCTTGGAAGATAACATAGATAATTCATCAAAAGTAACAGTTCTACTGATCACAAATTTTGGAGATTTGGGATCAGAACACCATAATCTGTATCCTTTCACCCCAAAAGCATAACCAAGAAAAATGCACTTTTTAGTCTAGACTCTAATTTTTCATCATTCACGTGCATGTATACTGAACACGCAAAAACTTTTAAATTGGAGTAATCAGCAGGAGTACCTGACCAAATTTTCTCAGGAGTTTTGAAATTTAAATATGCAGAAGGAGAGCGATTGACAATATAATAGGTCATATTGATCGTTTCAGCCCAAAAGTCGTTTGTCAACCCTGTATTGGAGATCATACATCTTGCTCTCTTCAAAAGCGTTCTGTTCATACGTTCGGCCACACCGTTTTGTTGAGACGTCATTCTGACAGTGCGATGTCGAACAATTCCTTCATTCTTACAAAATTCATTAAATTCACCTTCACAAAATTTCATGCCATTATCTATTCTTAACCGCTTAATATGTTTTCCTGTTTGTTTCTCAATCAAAACTTTTCATTGCTTGAAAGTTAGGAAAACATCATTTTTATGCTTAAAAAAATATACCCAAACTTTCCTTGAATAATCATCAATGAAAGTCAACATGTACCTGGCACTTCCTTTAGAATGAGAACGAGAAGGCCCCCAGAGGTCAGAATGAATGTAGCCAAAGTTCCTTTTATCCTGTGAACTGTCGGCAATTGGAAGCTAACTCTCTTCTACTTTCCAAAAATGCAATGTTCACAGAGTCCCATCTTTCCAATACTTTGACTACCAAGAAGACCTCGTTTGCATAAAATAGATAAGCCTTTCTCGCTCATGTGCCCCAATCTCATGTGCCATAATTTGGTGAAATTAGAATCGGATAAAGTTAATGTTGAAACAGCAGCAGCACCTGTAACAATAGATCCCTGCAAAATATACAAAGTATCAGATTTGTGTGCTTTCATAACAATAAGAGTACCTCGAGTGATTTTGAGAACTCCACCTCTAGCTGAATACCTGCATCCAATAGACTCAAGAGTGCCTAAAAAGATGATATTTTTCTTCAAATCTGGAACATGTTTAACATCTGTGAGTGTTCTCACAATATCATCGTATATTTTAATCCGAATTGTGCCTTTGCCAACAACTTTATAAACAGCGTTGTTACCCATTAAGACAACTCCACATTCAGTTGATTAATATGTTGAAAACCAGTCCCTATTGGGACACATATGATATGAACAATCCGAATCTAAAATTCACTCATTGTTAGATCTAAAATTATTTTTCGTTGCACAGAAAATGGTTCCATCATTCTCATCAACTGCAATACTAGCCTCGGTGGTCTCACTCTTTTTCTCCTTTTGCTTTTCTTATTTTTCAATTTAAAGCAATCAGAGATAACATGGCCCTTCTTTTTACAATAATTGTACACCACATTTTTATGTTTGGATTTGGATCTACTTCTATTTTCTGTATGTCTCTTTTCAGATCTACCCCGAACAAACAAGCCATCGGCTTGACTCCCACTAGTTTCCAAAGTAATATCCCTACCTATCTGCTCTTTAGATTTTAATGCAGATTTAATTTCTCGATACGAAATTGTTTCCTTTCCATAAATCATAGTATCACGAAAATGTTTAAAGGACTGGGGAAGAAAATATAAAAATAATAGGGCCTGATCTTCATCATCAATTTTCGAATCTATATTCCCCAAATCTATAATATTAGAATCAAATTTATCAAGATGGGAGAGTATAGATGTACCTTCAGACATCCGAAATATATACAAACTCTGTTTCAGATATAACTGATTCTCGACTGTTTTCTTCATATACAAGACCTTAAACTTGTCCCACATGGCCTTTGCCGAAATCTCAGTGGCTACCTCTCGCAAAACCTCGTCAGAGAGATTTAGGATAATATTGGACCTTGCCTTCTTATCCATCTCAGCAAAATTTGCATCTGTCACATCTTGACTTTTTCTCGATTCCATGTATTGCTGGATCAACTCCGTCTTGAACCAAAATGACCTCCATCTTGAGCTGCCACATGCCGAAGTTGACATTCCTGTCGAATTTCTTGACAACCGTCTTTGTTATCGTCATTGTTGCCACAAAATCTGAAACCTGAAGTTTGTCTCAAAAAATTGGTCAAAACAAATATGCAAGTCTCATGAGAGGGCCCCACAAGATGAGCGGACCCCACGGGATGAACGGGCCCCACAGGGTGAACGGGCCCCACGAGATTAGCGGACCCCACGAGATGAGCGGGCTCCACAGGATGAACGGGCCCCACAGGATGAATGGACTCCACGAGATGAACCTGTCTTACAAAATATATCAACCAACTCTGATACCAGTTTGTTAGGACTGGCCCAGGAATAAACAAACTAAAATTAGAATAAAATAGGCAATATAACTGACCATATAATGCTTAGGCGGTAGACACCAGCCATATAATATTTAGGTGGTAAAACCGACCATATAAAAGGGTTGTGGCAATCCAATAAAGACAAATAACAAAGCAAAATAAAAGACACAGAGATTTACCTAGTTCGGTCAAATTGACCTACGTCCACGGGCAGATGAGGAGCAAATCTTCCACTATGAAGAAAATATACAAAAGCCGTAGGAAAGTGGTTCCTAGGCCAAAAGTTACCTAATACTAAAACACAAGAGAGCCCAAAGTATTTCTACTACAAAAGACTTAATGACCCAAAGGCTCAAATAGCCTACTAATGCACTTTTGGTTTGGTGCACCTAAAACCTTCATAAGCCTTCTATATTTATAGGTTCACCGAAAGGAACCTTTCCTGCTGTCTGCTTCGATGTGGGACGAAAAGAAGAAAACTTCCTTATGCAACATCTGATGTGGGACACGCCACATCAACACAATCACTAGCATCATGACATATCTTGCAGAGTTTCCAGATATGTACGAGTCTGTCTTTAAAGGTGAGTTTGGCAATAATTTCGGCAATTCCTGAAGGCTAAGCTAGTTACTATTAAAAGTTTATATTCAATATAAGGTTTTTCTAACGTGTGCCTATTAGACATTCACTCAACACATATAATAAATTCTGCATTACCTATCAATTCATGTATGTACATGTACTAACAATTATTACCATATCTTACATTTATATACTTTTTCTAATGAATCTTATCTTTCCAAAAATTTAACACTTGAAGTACATCTTAACAAGTGGTAATAGCCACTTGTTAGAGTCTTCAATATGTACGAATATGATGACCAGTTACAAAATGTAAGATGTCGAATGATGTTCATGTAGGAAACTAAACTTGATTAGGCCAAGAAAGCTTCGATTTTGCAAGTTATAATTAAGTATATTACTCTGGTCACCTTGGAAGTTCTTCGGATAACATTAGAATTGGTAATTTGAATTTTTCAAACTGAACAAATACCTTTATTTTTTTCTGAAAATTTCAATATTAAAGTTTGTCTGAAATTTGGCATAGTTTTTTGTTGTAATAAACTTGCATATGCTGCGTAAAAGAACAAAATGAAATTGTTGATGCAAAGGAGCCGGATGATAAACTTACTTGGGAGGACATACGGAAGATGAAATACTCTTGGGCTGTTGCTTGTGAAGTGTTGAGAATTTGACCAGGGTCTGGCAGTTTTAGAGAGGCTATCACTGACTTCACCTATGAAGGATATTTAATTCCGAAGGGTTCCAAGGTAAATTCATTCCTTCACTGCACCTCCTAAAGTTCACGTTTAATTTCACTTTACCCCAGAACATTGTTGCAATTCTACTTTACTCCTTTGAAACAGCACCACTTATATTTTCTGTCTGAATAATTAAGATAATGTCAAAAAAAAAATTGTGACACAAACAACCCTTGTAAACACCTGTTTTTTGTTTAATTCTTGGAGTATAAAAGCTTTCCCTTTTCCAACTTTTGCCGCTCAGATAAACTCAATAAAATTTAAGAGTACGTAATTTAAATCGATTGAAGATCAATCTTTTCACATAGAAAAGAAGGTAATCTTAAAGTCTTTTGAACAGTTTTCTTATTTTCTCCGCTTTTACTAACTATTTAAATTAAATGGCTAATTTGTTTCACTTTTTCCTTAATGCTTTTTATGTTTCGTCTAAAGCGTAAGTTAGCCTTTTTTTTTTATTGATTTTGCAAAAGGAGATTTGTTTAGAAATGGTTTGCCTGCTAGTTCCCATATTCCAATGGTAAAGTACAACTAATACTAATTAATTTTGGATGGGAAATCTATAATACAAATAAATGATTATGCTTTACTTGGACAGATTCATTGGACTTCTGATGCCACACACAAGAACCCAAATTACTTTCCAAACCCTGAGAATTTCGATCCATCAAGATTTCTAAAGGACGGTGTAACCCCTTATGCATTTATTCCATTCGGTGGAGGGCCACGACTGTGCCCTGGTAATGGGTATGCACGACTAGCAATACTCATCTGTATGCATAATGTGGTGACTCGTTTCAGATGGGAAATACTGATTCCCAAGGGAAAAATAGTATGTTAATCTTGCTATAAGGCCAGCTCAAGAACTTCTTGCTATTCTCCATCCTCACAAGCTCTGAATTTGTTAAGATTTTTTTATTCCTTATCTCTCTTTCTTTCTTTCTTTTTTGGTTATATTTTCCTATTTTTTCTTCCCTATAAATAATGTGAAGCTGGCGAAGCTTCAAGCCCGCGTTAAATATTCAGTTGATCAATTTCATCCTTATTTGGTTCAATTCTTGTTTCGCAAATATAAACAAAGGGTATTTCTAGTTGTGTTACGTGGGATTATATCCAGGATTGTATTTGTTACATGTATTGATGTGCACTCGCACTATTTCAATTAATAGTTATTGGATCTTAATAAAACAAAAAAAGAACTAAAATATGATATTTATATAGGAAAAATAGCAATATAATAAAAAAGGGGACAGAGAATGGTATAGGGTGTGGGACAGAAGATCCGCTGTGTAAAGCTTGTTTGTGTACATCATGTAAATCATACAACTAGACCCAACTTGTACATCATCAACTTGTACACCATCAAATCTTGTACATCATCAATTTGTGTTCAGTGTAAACCGTGTCATATAAGAAGTTTAACAACTGGACCCAACCTTACCAAATCACTGTTGCACGAGAGCAGATCCTCTGTCCAATAGTTTGTGTCCAATTTTCTGTCCAATGTGAAATTACGTAGTTTCACTTATTATATCTGCTGATGTGGCAACTAAAAATAGGTCGCTGTTTGGCTGTCTTATTCTTCAAGCACCCAGGCAACAGCCCTGTCAAATAATTTCCATTCTCTGTGAATTCCTCCACAGCAAAACCACTACATATTTCTGGTGGCAGTTGACCAGTAAAGCTATTATTTGAAAAGCTTACATTTGCCAAAAAAGGGACTACTCTTCCGCAAGTCCCTAGAAATGATACCGGAAAACTTATTTGTATAAAGACGGAGAGAGTCTGCAGATTACTAAGATTAGAGATTTTGTCAGGCAAGTCTCCACTGAATTTGTATGAACATTATTTTTTTCTTACTATCGACAAAAGAAGTCGTAAATCTTCTTGACACTCACGTCTCTTGCTTAATAATAAGGTTCCCAAAATTGTTTTGTTGAAGAACTTCCTTCGTCTTCTAGGCGGAAAATGGTGGCAACAGGTTTTGGGAATTGTAACGATAGCAATAGAGTTTTGGGAATTGTAACAAAATTGTTTAAACAAAGGAAACCCAAAAAAGAAGAAAGAAAAAGAAGTATAAGGCAGCCAAACAGCGACCTATTTTTAATTGCCACATCAGCAGATATAATAAGTGAAACTACGTAGTTTCACATTGGACAGAAAATTAGACACAAAATATTGGACAGAAGATCTACTCTCCTGTTGCACCTGCCCCACATCCCCCGAGCATTTTAGGTCTGTTTATAAGACAAGTTTGTCTAGATTTTTATTTTACAAGTTTTTTATAATAATTTTAGTTTCAACAATTTCAAAAATTCCTCCAAAGTTTTTTTAAATACACACCTCAAATACCTTAACACATAGAAATTTTTTTTCCTTCTTTAATCTTTTTCTTTCTCCCCACACCTCAATCTATCACCACACCACACATCTCCATCGTCAGTTGGCACCTCCATCGGCGCCAAAAGACTTTTTTTTTTCTTTTTTTCCTCTCTTTTTCTCTCCTCCTTCCTCTTTCCTCCTCTTCCCCACTTTCTCGTCCCCTACTAGTCGTGTGATCAGAGCTAGTTGTAGGTTTGGTTCCTTGACCAGTAGGGGAGGTGGGTAGTGTGGGAAATGGGGAGAAGGTGAAGGAAAGGAGAGGAGGAAGAGGGGAGGGAGGGAAGAGGATGAAAAAAGATGGAGAAGAAGAGAGAGAGGGAGGAAAGAAAGAAAGAAAAAGGTGGGAATCGGGTGGTGGCAGTAAGGAGGGATGAAGGATGGGAGAAGGAGGGAGCAAGAAGAAAGGAAAACAGAAAAGAAAAGGAAAAGGAAAAAGAAATTTTGTTTTCCCAACTCTCAAATATACAAAAAATTTTCTACTGATTCTATAATAAATTATAATAAAATTTTATACAAATACCCAAAAAAACACACCTTCTAAATGGACTCATTATTATTGCTTGAGGACTGACTAGCAGCATTAGCAGCATTACCATGGTAAACCGGAGCAAGAAGAACCCTGCTAAGCCCCCATAGCAAAGGGAAAGTAAGACCTCATCTTATTCATCAATTTCAAGCTAAAGAGTGCCTTTATCAACATATATAGAACAAGAGCCGATGGCCTCTTGTGACTTGGAATCGTTTTCGTCGTCCTCTCACGTGCCGCACATGTGAGTCACCAGCCTTTTTTTTCCCGCGCGATGCGCCAGACATCCGCATATACTTCCTCTCTAGGGTTTTTTCTTATATTTCCGCCGCTCTCTCTTCTCCCCTTTCTCCCTCGCCTTACCTTTTTCCTCAGAAGCTAAACCCTTCCCAACGCCAGCAGATTACTCACGCGGTGCTGCAGTTTCACTACTGCCGGTGGCAACAGTAGTAGTAGTAGGTAGGACCATAGCTGACTGATGCCCCCGCTTCTCCCAAGGGCGAACCCTAGGGTATCGGCGGGACGCCTGCCTAGCTCGCGCCAGGACTCGAAACACAAAACTAATAAAACTATATTAAACCAAAAGAGAACTGTTTATAATATATACAACCACCAAAAGTTCTATTTACATCTTCAAAAGTATCGAGTCAAACCACTCTAATATACTATAACCACAACCAACAAAAGATAGACCCTAAGGAGGGTCCTTATACAAATCACCAAAACAAAAACAAACATACTATATGTCCAACTATTACAATCAAACCTAACTAGACTAGTGTACGTGCCAAAAGTCCCCGCGTTGGCCCCTGCTAAGGAAAACAAAAGGAAAGAGGTAAGCTATATGCTTAGTAAGTAAACAGGGGCGAAAGCGTAAATTTCACGTAACAACAGTTACACAGTAAGAGTAAAGCAAAAGCAGAAAAGTAACATCACATAATAAGGATACAGGTGGCTCCAAAGCCAAATCGTTTGCCATGTGTGACCGCCTGCCGACGCTCCGTCGACCACAATTAATGGTCCGTAGAACTTCACTTGTACTCCCACCGTACACCTTATCACCCTCTCTGGCCATACACCTCACAAACTTGCTCGAGCGAACGAAATTGAGATTGGTTCACAAGCTCGGGTCACAAACTTGGTCCACATAATCGGTGAACCGGTTTTACAAACTTGGTGACCTCAAGCCAGGTTGGACTGACTTCGACCAAGCCCTAACCGGCTCGAATAGTCCAGCTAGGTCATGAGATCGGGCCCCAAACTCACAAACTTCACAAAATTTATTCAAAAGTCACCCCGAGCCACAAGTTCAAGGGGTTTAGTTCCAAAATGATTTATATACATATGTCATGTACAAATATGTGCGCAAATTAGGGTTTAGGTCGAGTGCGATAAAGTACACCCTCGCCAAGGTACCCTTTTCATACATATCGAAACACATAAGCAACTAACACGTAAGAGCGGCCTGAATACTTACTCAACGAACAAAAGAGCAAAAGTTCGAAATTTGTGTCGCGAGGAGTAGCTAGTAGGCCCCACCGACTCCACCTAACTCACCACCGTCTGAAATAGAAGATTACGTCACATAATATCATAAACGGCTACTAATATGCCTAAAACAAGCAAAACGGCAAAATCGGCACATACGAGTGCGGAAACGGCACACGGAAACGGGAATGGCGACCTAGCCATTTTGCCGTCAAAACTATTTTGAGCCTAATCGAAGCTATGAGTGTCGGATCAAGGTACATGAGGTACCGTTGCGAAGCTAAGAGAAAATTATATAACTTTCATGAAGACCCCTAACTCCGGATCTGAACAGAGATGGGTCGAAAGTGCAGAAAACCGTTCCAGGAATTCGCACTCCAATGTAACGGACAGGGTATGTTTTCTGGACTATAACTCCCAGCTCAAAAATCCAAATCAGGAAATTCCAAAGGCATTAGAAAGCTGAGACATAAGGCTAAAACTTTGATGTTTTGGGTAAGACCTAAATCCACTCAGAACAGAACGAAATTTGAGTGTCAAAGTACCCGTCAGAACTGTCCAGATTCAAAGGCAGTTCTGACGATCGATCTTGTTTTGGTCATAACGGGAGCTACGGAACTCGTATTTCGACGCACTTTATACCATTTCGAAGCTAAAACCAAGATCTACATTTCTTATGAAGGAGTAAACACCCAGATCGTACGGTATCAAATCCAAAAAAGTCACGGGCAGAAGCTAAACTAAAAACGCACAGAATCTGATGTTCAAAACAGGCTTGAGTATTTCATCTATAACTCAGGATACGCTAATCCGTTTGACCTGAAATTTTACAGGAATATTCAGAACTTAAGAGGCTACAATATTGAAGAAGGCCACTCAGTCCAATTTCGAGTGTAACTACATCTAAAATGTAATATAGTACACCAGAATCGCAAAACAGGTTCACAAACCGTATTCTAGTACAAACATCATAAAACAGCCTACATAAGTCCAAATCCAGAAATTCCAAAGCCATACGAAAGCTTAGAAACAGGTATACATTTAATTAGAAGACCATAATAACCAATTCCGAAGCAATTCCAGCCAAAACAACCAATTACAGGCGCAATTCTTACATTCGGGTAAAACCAGGATAGCAAGGGTAATTTCGACTTTTCTCATTCTACGCTACTCCGATTGACCTGAAATTTTGTAGGCACCTCTGAAATGTCATTCCATACAACTTTCATGTTTTAAGGCAAGGCCAATTCAACCTCTAACTAAGAGATACAAAACCGGACAGAATTGAAGGGTATGAAACCCTAGTCTTCCAAATTTCCCTCCAAACCAAAAAGTGCTTGCAATTAACAATCATTTACACCTACTAGCCTCATTTTAGGCCATTGCCAATCATCATACAAGGCCACACCATCAAATTCATATATAAACAGAAAAATCACCAATAAATGGAAAACTTCACCACTTCATCCAAAATCAAGAAATAAACCACAAAATTCAACATTTTAACTACCACTAAGCACAAATTAAGCTTCATTAGGTGAAGGAGAAGGTTCATTCACTACTCACCTAGTAAAACAAGAGAGGGAGAGTTGCTTGTCACCTTAGCTTCCCCAAACACTTCACCAACCAACTCACTAACACCTAATGAAGAGGTTTTATGGAGTAGAAACAAGTTTAAGTGATTGTTTTGGAGGATTTGAGCTAGATGGAAGCCAAAACTTTGAAGAGTTTTCTTTCTTCCTTTGCTAGAGAAGGCCGGCCAAGATGGAGAAGAAAAGAGTGAATTTTTGGTAATTTTTGAGATATTTTAACCAAATGGTAAGACAAGGAATAGTAGTCTTACTTAAGGACTAATCCAAGGGTGACACTTGTCACATTCATTAATGCAAGTCTATCACTTTGTTCCCTCTCACTCTAATCCATAAAGTATCCTCTAATTATCTCTTAGCACCCGATAAATTAAACCCAGTATCCGAAACTTAACCTAATCGGCCGAATTTTTCCGAACTTACCGCACTAGTGGGTCCCACGTCCGATATACGTTCTTAATTTCTCAAAAACTAACCGATACTAGAAAAATCATCTAAAATCTATATTTACTCATAAAAATTATCTGGGGAATTTTTCTAATAAAGAAAATGTGAAAAAAGGCGGGCGATAAATAAAACTCCACTTAAGCTTTCTAATATTGTAACACTAGAGGTTTGCTAATCCAGAGTTTGCCAACCATTTTCAAACTTGTTAAACCTCTGTAAACTATAACGAATCCTATTTTTACTTGTGCCAAAACACACACTAGAATACCGCATATAAACTATAGCTCGAGCTTACGAATAATACATAAACTAGGGTTTTATCATAAGCAAGGTTAGGGTTTTCAATCTTAGCCGAGATTAGGGTTTCTCCTTAGCCCTAAAACCTTAATTTAACCGTACAAAATAATGAATAACCCTAATATCAACTTACGAACGGACTGGGGCCTCACATGTCACACTCAAATGGACCAAAATGGCACCGTTAATTCCCGTCATCGTCAATTGCCCTCCTCTGATAGATTTCTCGGCGTTTTCTCTCCGACTGAACGAAGCACCGCTCTCACTGCTTCTGGAGACAACTCTGCCTCCGGCGACGAGCTTAACGAAGACGACGTGTTCTGGACTGGTGACTTTACTGAGCCTCGTGGCCGGTCCTCTTCCCCTTCCTCAGTCATCAGCATGCGCCAGATCTCTCTCTTTTTTCCCCTTTCACTTGGTTTTGTGTTAAAACCTTCATTGCATTGAATTTTTTTCACTTTTTTTTAGGTTACAGGTAGAATTATTTTTAATTTCTGGACTCTTATTCTCCATCTAAGATAGAGTTGGAAGTGCAGAAGCATCTTCCGCCGCTTGCTCTGTTTTTTGCCCTTTTTTAAGGTACTGCCTTCTTTGTTTTGATGTTCTTTCCCATTTTTTCTGTTTCCCTTGTTCAAGCTTTTGTGGATTGTCCCTTGTTCGAGCTTTTGTGGATTAGCCCATATTTTCAAAGCGACATCGTTAGTACTCGTATATAGTTGGTTCACACCATTTTGAAAGACCTCCACCCCAGCCCACCACGCATATCATATCACATATGTTGCCGGCGGCCAACCTCAGTGAGTATTGCTTACAAATCAAACTGTACTTTGAGAAGAAATAGAGTGTTGGTCCGATCGATTAGCACTTCCCTTTATTAATTCCCTTTGTTCAATTGTTGTTTTTTAATTTTTTTTTTGTCAGCAACGATACATTTGTATAACCTACTCTATCCTAATCTAGGGGGAGGGGGAGCCTAAGGAGGCTATTGTAGGGGCTAGTGGGTATACAGACCCAACTAGACCAAGGGAGTGCTATGGCACAACCCTTAGAGTAATTTAATTGGGTCCCATTCAAAGCGCGAGATGCATAATAAATGACGTGAGCTGCCTTCCTACTCTTTGCCCTAATACAGCCCCTACAGCATGATCACTAGCATCGCACATGATCTCGAATGGCAAACTCCAGTCAGGGGGTTGGATGATCGGGGGTGAGGTCAATAGCTCTTTCATTTTGTCAAAAGCTTTCTCACACTTATCATTGAACTCGAAAGTTACATCTTTTTGTAAAAGCTGGAATAACGGGGCTCCAATTTTCGAAAAATCCTTGATGAACCTTCGATAAAATCCTGCATGTCCAAGAAAATAGCGCACTTCCCGCACACTCGCGGGGTAAGGTAAAGCAGATATAATATCTATTTTCACCCTATCGACTTCAATACATTTAAACGACACAACATGACCTAAGACTATCCCGTGGTCAATCATAAAATGACATTTTTTCCAGTTAAGTACAAGATTAGTCTCTATACACCTTATCAGGATCAATTTCAGGTTATCTAGATATGTATCAAAACTATCACCATACACACTGAAATCATCCATGAAAACTTCAATTATTTTCTCAACATATTCAGAAAAGATGCTTACCATACATTTCTGGAAAGTGGCAGGTGCATTGCACAACCCGAAAGGCATCCGTTGATAAGTAAAGGTCCCGAACGGGCATGTGAAGGTCGTCTTCTCTTGATCCTCTGGTGCAATTGCTATCTGAAAATATCTTGAAAATCCATCCAAAAAGCAATAGTAAGCCCGACAAGCTAAACATTCAACCATTTGGTCAATGAAAGGGAGAGGAAAATGGTCCTTTTTTGTGACGGCGTTTAGCCTACGGTAATCAATACACTGCCTCCATCCAGTGGGTTTGCGCACTCGCACGAGCTCCCCCGTTTGGTTGGCCTCCACTGTCACTCCTGCCTTTTTTGGAACTACCTGGATCGGGTTCACCCAAGAGCTATCTGATATTGCAAAGATGATCCCTACATCTAGCAGCTTCAAAATCTCTTTCTTTACCACTTCCATCATGAGGGGATTGAGTCTCCTTTGAGCCTGCCGAACAGGTTTAGCATCCTCCTCCAGCCTTATTCGGTGCATACAGATGAAGGGACTGATTCCCTTAATGTCGGCAATGGTCCACCCTATCGCCTCTTTATGCTCTCTAAGGAACCGAATCAGCTTTTTCTCCTGAGTTTTTGATAATGCCGATGAGATAATCACCAGGAGTGTCTCGTTGTCACCCAGATACGCATACTTCAAGTGCTCTGGTAAGGGCTTCAACTCCAATACAGGTGTCTGCACCACAGATGGCAATACCCTCTGGTGAGGTTCGGGAATAAAAATAGGTGAGATTTCATACCTTTTTGTGGTGGTCGGCAATGAATGTAATGCCTCTATTGTGCATTTCAAATCTTCACTCCACTCCACCTCAGGAGTTGTCTCCAACTCGAGGTGCTTGGTTAAAGCAACCTCCAACTCATCCCTGCCAAGAGTTTCAAACACTTCTTGCACCGCAGGGTCAATAGTACTCACAGAGAAAACAGAGCTAAAATTTGAGTTTGAGGGGTATTTCATAGTATCAAAGATATTAAAATGAACAATTTTCCCATCAAACTCCATAGACAAGGTACCCTTGTTAACATCAATTTTAGTCTGTGCTGTGCTAAAAAAGGGTCTACCCAATAACAAAGGTGAGGGATCGGGGGAGTGATCATCATCCATATCAAGTACATAAAAGTCAGATGGAAACACCAAATCATTAATCTTTACCAACACATCTTCAACCAACCCATCAGGGTATGCATTAGTTCGGTCAGCTAATTGAATGATTATTCCAGTTTCTTTTAATGGACCTAGGTTCAGAGAAGTATAGATAGACTTAGGCATTACATTAATTGACGCCCCTAAGTCCAACATGGTCTTCCTAATCACAGTGTTGCCTATCCTACAGGGGATAGTAAACATACATGGGTCCCTGCACTTTGGTAGGAGTTTCCTCTGCAGGACCGCTGACACATTCTCCCCCACAATGACTCTTTCATCTCTCCTCAACCTCCTTCGATTAACGCACAAGTCCCTCAAAAACTTTGCATATTTCGGCACCTGTTTGATTGCGTCTAACAGAGGGATATTGATATCTAACTTGCGAAACACCTTCAGGATCTCCTTCTCCTTATCCTGTTTCTTCGGTTTCTCTAATCTGTTAGGAAAGGGAGGCAAGTTAGTTTTAACTGTAATTACTGGGTCTGGAAGTACCTTTGGATTTGTACCATTGCTGTCCTCCCTTTCAAGCTCATCTTCAATCTTTTCCTCATCCTTGTCCTTGGGGATCACCGGTTCAGGCCCCTGAATTTCCTTCCCACTCCTTAGGGTCATCGCGCTCACATTCTTCGGGTTCAATTCAGGCTGAGACGGCAATTTGCCTTGGACTTGGGACTCCAAACGTTTGATTGTTGTGGCCATTTGATTCATCTGATTTCTTATGTCCTGCATTTCGGAGTCCGCCTTTTGTTGATGTTGCGCGGTGGTAGCTATCAGTTGTTTCATCATTTCCTTTAAAGATGGACTAGAGCTCGGTGGCGGAGGTGATCGGGATTGGTACTGCTGCTGATACCCTTGTTGTCTATTCGGCACGAAGTTAGACTGCTTGTTCCCTCCATAGCTGAGGTTGGGGTGGTCCCTCCAACCAGGGTTGTAGGTACTTGAATAGGGGTCATAGGGCCTTCTTGGCGCGGGCGCGTGACCTGCCATGTTCACTTGCTCTGCACTTTCTTCCTGAACCAGTGGACACACCTCCGTAGAATGACCCACGGCAGCACATACCCAACACACTTTGGCTTGTGAGGCACTTCCTACAGCTAACTGTCACACGAAAGATGTCAATTCAGAGATTTACTGCTGGATGGAGGATGTTTCTACCTCATTCACCCTACGCGTTGGGACATCCTCCCTCGTACCAAACTGCTGCGAATTCTCAGCCATTCCTACAATTAGCTCCCATGCTATCCGAGGAGTCTTGTTCACTAACGCCCCTCCACTTGCAGCATCGATTATATTTCGGTCTCTGAAAAGTAGGTCCTCATAGAAGTATTGAATGAGCAACTGCTCACTTATCTGGTGCTGGGGGCACTTGATGCACAGTTTCTTAAATCTCTCCCAATACTCATAGAGGGACTCGCCTGGGTGTTGCTTGATAACGCAGATGTCCTTCCTTAGACTTGCAGCTCGAGACGCCGGAAAATATTTGTCCAAGAATTTTTTTCTTCAGTTGGTCCCACGTGGTGATACTACCCGGTGGCAGGTAGTACAACCAGTCTTCTGCAGAGTCCTTTAAGGAGAATGGGAATGCCCTCATTTTTATCTGCTATTCTGTAATACCTGGGGGATTCATGCTGTTGCAAACTACATCAAACTCCTGCAGGTGTTTATAGGGCTCCTCACCTGGTAAATCATGGAATGATGGCAAAAGATGAATTAGACCAGATTTTAATTCAAATGGAGTGTTATCATTTAAACTTGAGAAAGTAATGCATAGAGGTTGCTGATTTAAATTGAGAGTAGCCAACTCCCTTAGTGTTTGTGCATTCGCCATGTTGACTTCCTCTTGGTCTGAATCACTTGAGTTATCACCACGCAAATCCGCTGACTCAACCTCTGGATCAAGTTCTTGAGATGCTACACTGGACTGCTCCTCTCTGAGCTGTCTGGTTTCCTTTCTCGTTCTACGCGCGGTCTTCTCTACTTCAGGATCAAAAATCAAGTCACCTGTACGTGAAGACCGAGGCATACACTAGAAAAATACTAGAAAATTAGAGTAAAAATGAACAAAAAAAAGAAACAAATAATAACGCCAGTCCCTAGCAACGGCGTAAAAAATTGACAGATTGTTGAAGCTTGTGCAATAATAAAAATAAACCTAATTGCCAGTTAAAATAACCAAAACCCGATTCCAAGTACTGGAGTAGGGACTCTAAGTGTGCAATGAGTTACTTGATTCACCCTGTTCCCGAAGAGTTTGCTTAATTCGATATACCCGAATGAGATGACTTTTTTTTCACGAATAAATATTAATTTGTAAACAGGGCAAGTAGCGTCGTATCCTCAGGGACTGGGAGTATTTGTCTCTTTCGAAATCCAAAAATAACACAGAGGGTGTTTTTGTGCAGGAGGTGACAATCAAATAAATTCAAATGAAAATGTAAAAATAAATAACTAACTAGAAATTAAATGACAACTCACTAAACTTAGAGTAACAGTAATGAAGGGTCTAAAACAATTAAACTACTCCAACACAACTAAAAATAAAATAAAATATGCAACTAACAATCGAATGGCAATTCACTAAAAATCAAAGTAATAATAATTAGAGATCCAGCCAAGGAATAACTTCAGCAATGGTTCACCTAATTGATCATCGATGCACAAGCAATTCCAATTATTTATTGATAAATAGGTTATAACTGCCAAACGAGCGATGACAGTCAACCGCTCCTTACTGTGTCGGTGATTAAGGTACACCTGTTAATCACTACTCTAATTGAGAAATAATCCTAGGTACGCCCATAGAATTTAATTTCCCAATTGCCTTACGTATTAGAGGAGCCCTATTCTAACCAAATAACGCACTACCAGGGTTATTTCAAATTAGCCCGCGTATCCCCCTGACACGAATCTAATCGTACCATTTGTCACTATTTCAATGCAATTAAACAATTACGGATTTAAATGCCCTAATTGACAATAGATTATCAAATTAACTAATTATCTGGATCCAAGACAATCAATTAATTGAATAACCATAAACATAGCAATCAAGGGATATGCGAATACCAATAAATAATAGAAAAAGATTAAATTAAATCGATCTCACAATTTTAGGCGAACCAAGGCCTTAGGCGAACCAAGGCCTCCGTCGTTCCTTGACTAGAAGGAAGAAATTAGTTCATATTTGATGAACAAAACCCACAGGAAAGTGAAGAAACGGTCGCCACCATTATTCTTGTTCACGAGACTTCACCTTGACCGAATGAATAAAGAAAAGCTAGGAAAACAACGATTGATTCAATTCTTCAAAGAGTCCCTGTCATGCGTGGACTGAAGCTTCCTAAGAGACAAAAGAAAGGTCAAAGCTCTCTAAGAAAGATCCTCACCTCCGTGAATTGGAGCTAAAGCTAAACACTAGTCTAACTACTACGCTACAGGACGAAAAAAGAAAAAGGTAATGCCCTCCCTCCGCAATTACAATTTGCCTGTTCTAATCCTTGGCTCTCCTGTGCGGCAGCTCCCCTTGCGGAGAGAACGACTCCGGTTTTTTCCCCTTTTTTTTCTTCGGCAAAATTACCAAAAAGGTCTTGCATCTCCTTGTTCCAAAAATGCCCTTGAATGCCTTGGTTGTGGTATTTTCATTCTACTCCCTGAAATAAATGCGAAATACAAAAAATGAGTAGAATCTAATAATTAATCCACATCAGGTCAGGTAATAAAAGAAATTAATAATAAAATAGATGACGAAATTGTAACCTATCACCCACCATTTTCTAGCTTGAGGAAATGGTACATAATTAATTTTAACAACCTCCAACTATCCTCAACAATAATTACAAATATAAGCTTCAATTTTACCCTGAAAAGGTGCTACTAATTTCTATTAAGTAGTAATTGTTGCATATAAAACTACTTTACCATCGCTGTTCTTTGCACCTTTAAAATGTGTAATTTGTAATAAAGTAAATGCATGAATCTACATGCCATACACATGTTCTATATGTACAAATAAATATGCTTATGCGTACCTCTATGGTGATGTATACTGGTGATCAATTTTTTTTCTCATTTATTTGCAAAAATTGAAAAGAGGAAAGTTGTATCAGTAATTAAAAGTAAATTACCAACTTAATTGCCATATGTATAAATATGTCAAACATAAACACCAAGTAAAATGCTTGGCGTTTCATAACATAGAACTGGGATCATGAACTTGAGGTCCTTATATCTGTAAACAATTTATTGGTAATACATTAACATATCTCATTCCTTCCTTGAACTTTAAGCATTTCGGTGGTGCACCAAGTTAGGACAAAAAATTCCTCAAATACATTTGCACCTCAGGGCTCTGCCATGTATTGAGTGGAAAAACATAAGTACTACTTGAATGAATAATAATCCTTGGAATAAGCTTTTGATATACCATATGATTGAAGAAAAAAAGTTGCTATTGGATTATTGGTTTTATACCTGCTTCAAGGTGTGATGTCTTTGATAAACTGGAGTTTGATCTTCTGCAACGCTCTTAGAATTTCTTTCATGTTTATTCTCTCCTTAGGAGCATCTGTTGTACAACTTAAACCAAGTTGCAAGATAGATGATACGCAGTTAATCTTCTTTTGTACCAGTTCATTTTCAGGATGAAGTAAGTTTCTGTCTATAACTTGAATCACAGAATCTGGTAAGCAATCTTGTACTCAATGCCTGAGGCTTAATGCTTCTGTGAACATCTCATCCTTAGGCTTTCTTTTTGTAAATGTCTCCATCAATTTAATTCCAAAGCTGTAGACATCACAACTTGTTGAAACCAATCCTTCCAGTCCATACTCTAGCATCAAAATTTGCAACTCGCAGTTAAAGTCAAGTATTGGTATTGGTTCAGCAAATTTATGTTTTTTTTCAAAGTTCTTATATTTCACATACCGTACTAGTTGTTAAAGTTGAAACATTAATTTGAATGACATAAAAAATTCGAAATTGTAATCAAGAAAAGTCACTTGGGGCAATATATCCAAATGTAGCAAGAGTCTTTGTTTGTACCACAGATTCTCCATCTCCCAACAACTTTGCAATTCCAAAATCACAAACATGCCCAACCATGTCCTGATCCAGTAGAATATTGCTAGGCTTCAAATCACGGTGAACTATAGGAGTTGAATAGCCATAATGGAGATATTCCAAACCACAAGCCACATCTATCATAACATCCAATCGTTGCTTCATGTTTAAAAAATGATGGTTTGAATAAAGCCATTTCTCAAGGCATCCATTGGGCATATATTCAATCACCAAAGCCTTAAAGTCAGGGCTAGAGCAAGCACTAATTACTTTAGTTAAATCTCGATGACGAAGGCAGCTCAAGACTTCACATTCTCTGTCAAAGCTTTTAAATGCACATTCTAGCTGCAAATCAAATACCTTTATGGCCCAAACCATCCCATTTTCACGAATTCCCTTGTAAACTGAACCAAAGCTCCCCGAGCCAAGTAAGTTACTCTCGCTGAATCCATTTGTTATTTGTCTAAGTTTATGGAAGGATGCCCTTTCAAATGTCGCCATGGGAAGCAAGTTCTGAGTCGGAGCTAGAGTTTTCTTTCCCAACTTTGACCGCATCAAAAAAATTGAAATCACCAAGGCTAATATGACAGAACCTGATGCCAACAGAACAATCATGAATATCCTTTTTGTCCTTGATTCATGTTGAAATGTACTTGTACAAGGTTGGCGCCAAGGAGCGCCACACAATGCTTCATTTGAGAGAAAAGATAGGTTCGTGAAATTTGTGAATGGCCCTCCGTGAGGAATCGGTCCTCTCAATCTATTGTAAGACACATTAAAGTATTGGAGATCTGATAGTACCTGTAATAAGTTGGGAATTTCACCTTCCAGATTGTTAAAAGATAGATCCAAATGTCGTAACTGCAACATATTCTTCATGGAATCTGGTATCAATCCTTGTAGCTTGTTATGTTCCAAGGAGAGTTCTTGCAAATCCTGTAGTCCTCCAATAGTGCTAGGTATCCTACCCAAGTATTGATTATTTGAAAGGTTCAAATAGAGTAATGCCTTCAAGTTTCCAATTTCAGCAGGCAAAGAACCTGTCAAATAATTTCCTGACATGTCCAGCTTCAAAATATCTCTAAGGCTCCAAAAGCTTGTTGGTATCATAGAACTGAAATTGTTAGAATTGAGATAAACACATCTGAGTGTTGTAACATTTCCTAAACAAGAAGGCACCACACCAGAAAGCTTATTTTTTGCCAGATATAATCCTTCTAAGTTCAGCAAATAACAAAGTTCACTTGGAATAGCTCCTTGTATCTGGTTGTCAGTTAGATCTATCATCTGAAGCTTCAACAACCATTTGATTGTGGTTGGAATTACTCCTGTCAAACTATTGGTTGCAAAGCTCAGCCCTATCAAGTTGCTCAAATTACCAATCGAACTTGGAATTTCACTTCTGATTCCACAACGAGTGCATCAATGAATTCGAGTGAGCTAGAAAGATTTCCAATAGACTTTGGGAGGAAGTCATTCAGAGGATTCTCATTTATCCACAAGCTTCTTAAATGTTTGCAGTTTGACAGAGATATGATGAAGCTCAACTCTTTGGATAGCGAGTCCTCAGAAAAATCATTTCGATATATACTCAAGTGGTCCAATAATCTCAAGTTTCCAAGAGAATGAGGAATTGCACCAGTAAAATGGTTACCGCCAAGGTCCAGCATTCTGAGCCTGGAAGCATTTGAGATGGATGTTAGTATAGTTCCAGTGAATTCATTTCCCCCAAGGTAGAGTCCCTCAAGATTGGGTAAGAAAGCACCTATAGTTGATGGAAGCTCGCCTGATAAATCATTCTCCGTGAGAGCAATAAGTCGTACAGTTGAACTATTGAAAAGTTTCAGCGGGATGGGACCTCTCAACCTGTTCGAATGCAACAATAGTACTTCCAACTTGCTAAGATTACCAACCTCTTGAGGTATTATACCTGGAAAATCAAATTGGTAAGGAAAAAATGTAAAGATTGTTTGTTGTCTTACTTTTAGAATAGATAATGAGGAGTTATATTTTTGTATTTACACCTATTAAAAAAATATTCTTAGCTATATCTCTATATAGTCTAATCAATATGAATATTTGATTTCAAGCATGTATACATTAGTACAAATACCATTAGCATTACTAGTGATAAAGGGCACAATCAATTTACATGTAATTTAAAAAATCACTTTTTATATAGAAGAAATTGGTATAAAATTTTAATAAATGAAAAAACTTTGATCTTTTAAAAGCTTTTTTAATATTATTATAATGTTTGTGGTTGGTTATCGGTAAAAGTTAGCTGTGCTATTGATTTACAATACATAGGCAGCATGTTAATCAGATCACAAAAGTATAATTAAGTGGTTGTGATGATAATGTTGAAAATTTAAAAGTGACAAATATGGTCTAACTAAATTTCACCTATATGCACTCTCGTTATTATGTCATCAATTCATTCGCATTAACTTGGTCTAATACCATTACAAATGCATTTTTTAAAATTTCTTTATGCCATACCCACAAATATAATAAACAATCATGCAACAACATATCATTTCTCCTACAAATATTCCAACTCAACTAATTAATTAACCATTCATTTACTCCTTTACAATTATTAATTTAATAATTAATAATCATTTCTCCTATGACTAGTTTAATTAATTGTACATATTACAATAGTTCACTAAACCACCATCGAACTAAATGAGTGCACAACACACCGGTCTGAATTTTTTGAAGATCCACATAATGTAGAATTTATTTTTTGGAGAGCCACCTTTCACCTTCAATTCTCTCGATCATCTTTTTGTCCACTCAATCTGGGCCTCACAACCCTATAACAATGCCACCTTGTTACCCTCAACCCAGTAAAATTTACAACTCACGTGCCTGATCGAAATCGCTTTGACTTCAGTAATTGTATTCGTGTCTTCCATATACCATTTTGTAGAATTTTTGCCTAGATGAGTAGTAACCAAAGCATGGCAACATGGCAAAACTTTTGTAGCTCACATATTTGAAGTCAAGTAGCTAAATTTAATGAAAGAGGAAGCATCTCTACAAATTCAGGGGTAAAGATAGGAAAGCAAGTGGTACAATTCATTGACAATCTTGGAAATGACAAAATATTTTGAGACAATGAGTGTGTTTTGATAGGAGATTATTTGAAATAATTACTATAAAACTTTTATGATGTGATGTATGTGAGACAAAAAGATATTTTGAAAATTGTTTCTGTGATGCAAGTAAATAATTTGAAACCAAATCAACTCTAAGATGACATTGTCAAAAGTGGCATAGAATTATGCACTTTCCCCTCTTCAAGCATTCACTCTTTCTATCTCTTTGTACCCTCTCTCTAAGTGCTTTCTCATCTTCCTATTTCCCATTGTATCATCTATTAGCCCCCTATCAGTATCTCTATTTTTGAAGTGCAATCAATTGGAATTTGAAGTTGAATTATAGATGTAGGCTGTAGCATGTTGAGATCAAGCTGATCAAAATCGTTTTGGCTTATGCAGTGCACTAGTAGGACTGACCAATTGACGTATGAGAAAGAGCATATTTGTTTTGTATTTGAACTCGCTCGACTTAAAGCTCCAATTCAAGTTTGAGAAAAGTATTCTAATGATGGAATAATGAAATAGATCTCATGCCAAAATGTATCAAGATATTTACCTGTCACATTAGCACGCTCCATGCCTAGTTTCTCCAAATTATAGAGATTGTCAATGACTTTTGGAATTTCACCTGCTCAAAAATCACGGCATGATGATAAATATAATTAACGGCATGGCATAATTATATGTATATAATATATATGCATTTAGGAATTCTAAGGATCTTCAGTCAAGTTTCAAACAGCATCATGTAAATCTCTCATAAATATTGGCAAAATGACGATTACGTACACTCCCAAAACTTGGAGGTCATTTTGGTGGCAATCTCTATGCGTATGTCAATGAATTTTTAAATGTGTGCATAAATTAGAAACAAAATTGATATAAAATCTAAATATGCATATCGAAATTAATACTGTTTACATTTTCTTTCATAGTCTGTAAAGCCATGAAGTTTCAAACGTCCAAAAATTTTAAGGGAAAATTACTCAAAACCCCCATGTTGGCTTGAAAATATACTTTCAACATCCTTATGCTTTGTATTCAAAGGCAAGAGAGATGTAATCCATCAAAGCCAATGGTTTTGTACAAAAAGACAACTCTGCCCCATTAATATACATAGTGTTAATTCGTTCTTCTTTCACAATTTTATTTCTTACATCGAACAAAAGTGTGTTTGGCATAATCATTAATCCCGGCCTAGATATGAACCTGGCAAGGCCATTGGCTTAACCATAGATTTACTGATCCAACTATTTCCTTCCTCATTCAGTCCAACTACTAATCCAAGATCACTAAGTTGACCAATTGAACCATTGGGTTGGGTTTAGTAACTCTGTGTTCGCCATGCTTTGAGTTTTTTTTTTTCCGAACTTTTATCTTTATTTTGTTGAAAACAAAAACTTCTTTATTCACACGAAGTTTGCACCAATACTTAAGCAGTTAGCAATCATCAGAAATAGTGTATGTGATGTAAATTTTTCATGCAATTATGATTCTAGTCTCAAAATCCTTTAAACCCAATGAAAATTTCTCAATGGGTTAAAAAGGTTTTTGAACAATTTTCATTGGGTTATGATGGATTTTCAGTCTTAATTTGTACTCTACACAATAAACTTACATAAATTAGTCTTGGATGACAATTGCCGGCTATAACTAATAATTACTTTTTAATGTTGTTGCAAATTTTGATTGATTAAAGAAAATATTTTAAATTTTACTTTTTTTGACAAAATAAAGATGAAAAAGTTGACAAATAAAAACATTAAAACATTGCAAACTAACAATTCATTTTGAAATAAATAAAGATAACGTACAGAATGGGGCCGAAAAGAAGGAATCATTGCTTATATCCAGTCTAAGTGTTTCTCCACACACAAGCATCTAAACTAGACACATAAGCATTCTCCTGTGATCTATTGGTGCTTGAAATATACAAAAGAATTTTTTTCAAAATAAAGCCAAGTTGGTAGCTTACCTGTCAGGTCGTTCCCACACAAATATAAACCTGTAAGAGTGGTTAGATTCCAAAATTCTTTTGGTATATATCCTCGGAATTTGTTGTAAGACAAGCCTAAAACTTGGAGTCCTGAGCATTCTCCAATGCCTGATGGAATTTCACCTTCGAAGTTATTAAGTGATAAGTCAAGCTCTTGAAGTTGTGGGAGATAATCGCAGATGTGTGCTGGAAGATAACCCGATAAGCTATTATTTGTAAAACCAATTGTTTGCAATGAGGAGAGGTTAAACAGAGCCTGTGGCAGAGGGCCTACAAGTTGGTTATATTGAATTTCCAATACTCTCAATTTTGGTAGAGCGCTAAATTCTTCTGAAAGGTCCTGTAAATAGGTTGCCACCCAACCCAATTACGTCTAGCTTTGTCAAATTAAAGAGCCTGCCTGATAATGAACCTGAAAATCTGTTGTATTCGAAGTTGATGTACCAGACTGCACTTAAACATCCCAACCATGATGGAAATTCCCCTTCAAAGTCATTGCTTGCAAGGTTGATGTACTTCAATCGGCGCAGACGAGATAGCTCGGTTGGAAGATGTCCATGAAAGCTGTTATTCCTAACATTCAACCTGACGAGAAAAGAAAGATTTCCCAGTTGTGGAGGTATCGTTCCCGCAATTCCCATGTAAGAAAGGTCAATGGCTGCGACTCTGAGATGACGGGCATTACAAGTGATACCAATCCAGCTGCAAACAGAGGTAGAAGTGGACCAGTTGGTAGCATGGTTCAAAGTCGTGGTCGCGATCACGGTCGCGGCCCGGAACGTTCCACATCGGTCTCGGCATATCGGTCGCGGTCTCGGTGAGACGCAAATTTTAAAATATTTAATATTCTAAAAATTATTAATAATATAAAAAAGTATGCTAAACAAAAATAATAAAAAATAGCAAAAGAATTGGCCGAGTCAATCCGTCACGGTGTAACTCGGCCGATTTCTCGTCTTGACTCGGGATAACTCGGAGTGACTCGGTGTGACCCGGCCGAGTCAATCCGTCGCAGTGACGTCTCGGCCGATTTCTCGGCGAGTCAAGTATCTCAGTATCGTTTCGTCACGGTATCGTATCGGTAGGGGCCGAGAAGGTGACGACTCGGCCGAGTCGTCTCGGTCTCGGCCGAGACTTCGAACCATGGTTGGTAGAGATAATCCTTTGAGGATCGAAAATGGCGGCTTTGAAGGCAAGAAGAGCATTCAGATCACTAGCACTGTTGTTATGGTTGTTGGCTACAATTATGCTAGCTGAGCTAGTTGTGACAAAATGCAACAGTACCAAGGCTCCAGCGAAAAGAAAATAAGTTCTCTGCATTGCTTATAGAGGCAAATAAAACTTGAGGAATGCCAAACAAAAGGTAAATAAAACACGAGCATACATTGTGACATTGGGCAGGAGTTATATAGGCATATACTTGGGGTTGAGTTAAAATGTTTCCACGAGGAAGTGACAAATTGAAGATCCTCATTTGTTCAACTAGGCTGTATTTTGATATGTTTGCTAGTTTAAATTCTTTTCTTCTTTTAGATTTCTCTATATTACGCTGGCAAAACAGGAAGTAATTTATGGAAAATCTGTTTCTGAATTTGGTGAATTAATATATAGCTTGATTCTATCTCTGAGACTTATGTTTTTAATTTGTCACAATTTGAAACTATCTTTTTTTTTTTTTTATGTATTCTTCAACTTTTGAGCAATTGATATGACAAGCAATCCGGTGCTTTAGCATTCTATGTGGCAAAATTGAATTTGAGTATAACAATTTTCCAGGAATGATGAAAGGGATACTACTCCAAGCCAAGCTAAAATTATTATGTGTTTGAAAATCTCTATACAAAAATAAATTGAAGGATAACAGAAGAGAAGATGCAGAGCAAGTGTCCTAAGCCTCCATGGGCCATTGTGTCGAAACACAAGTTTTTGCCAGGAACTATTCTAGTCTAAGTCCCTAGACTTATACATGAAAGGAAGGTAGTTGACTGGAAACTCTTGTATGGATTTAGTCTACGATATAAGTGGGTTAATCACGTTTATGTTTTGGTTAAATGACCAAATGAGCCCTTCGGTTGACCAAATTACATTTACCCCTGTATGTGATTGTGCTCAAGCCCAACTCACGGAGTCTTTATTTTGGACGAAAGACTTCAACAATAATACTAAGGACTTGAAAACTTGGAATTTATAGTACATTGCATGACCTCAGTCTATTGTATGATCAGTGCGTTTAGGTTAATTAGACTACGCTAGAGCTAGTTTCATTATATTTATTTTCTATTTCAAATTTAGAAGGTTATCAGTGGAGGATGAATCAAAGAAAAGAGAGGGGATAAAGACAATGAAATTCTACCTAAAACTAGAAAAATAAACTGTCAAAGAATCAAATAAGTGCATAACGAATCAATTGCGTTTAACTCTAGAGTTAGGTAATGACATTTTTAGAATAATTATTATGACACTTTCTTATGGTGTAATGTACGTAAAAAAAATAATGGTTGAGATAACAAAAAAATTATTAAAAAATTTATTTGTGATTCAAGTTAAAAAATTTTCAAATAATAATGAATCGAAACATGCTTGTATGTGTATGCAGCGACTAGCAAGAAATAACCTAAAAATGATAGGCTATCAATCGGTAACTTATCTCTAATATAAGGGTAGCAATGTTTTTTTTTTTTTTAAATAACCAGTAATTTAGGGTAAAAAATTATAGTCCAGATACTAAAATGGAATAAAAATATGTGCGAGCCTATGCAACCAAAAAAAAAAAAAAAAGAAAAATCAAGAGTACTATTGTTATTTGACTAAAAAAATACTTCACTTCATTAGGGACGATTAGCATTCATTGTTGGTTTCGAAAGAGGCGCCAAAAATAAATTAGGATCTATACCACAAAACACACTGAACTTCAAAAGGACATACTGCATTAACCTTCAGAATTTACTGGACAAGAACAGAAAATTTCCAAAAAAAAAAAAAAAAAAAAACTTTTACATTGCTCCTAGAGGGTTGAATTTGGAATGAAAACTTAAATTCAAAGAGTGTCAAGACCGTCGTCTATATGAGATGCAAAAAGTTGAAACAAAATCAAAGTTTTTTATGCAGTAATCAACATTTAAAATTCATTTAGATGATCTTTCCTAGATTATGTAAAGTTTTTTTTTTCCATTGAAAATTATTTTATTTCATTAGTTTACACTTAAGAAAAGATGATGCTCTGAAAAATTTATGATTGTACTTCAAGGCTTAAATGGAGAATAAGAGTAGATATGGGATGCGTTTGAAAGATAAGGTCCAATTCATATGGCATCAAATTAACGATTTTGTAACGAGTCTTCACTTCAGAGCTCAAAATGAATAACTAGATAAATAGATAGAATGTCTATAATGATACTCGATTAAGATAAGATTGTTAATCAAATAATTGCAACATCTCTAGTAATTCACTCACCATTGGAAGTTATAAATTCTCTTTTAAACTGGAGAAAGAATGATTAGATAAATCGAATAAGCAGATAGGACGTCAAGCAGCTTAACATCTTCCCTTTTACTTTTCTTCCATTGTTTGGATGGAAAGCAGAGAAAGAGAAATGGATTTAACGCTTGAACCCTAAAGAATGGTGTATATCCATTCGCTGTTCAAAGAATTTACAATTGGTCTTCTTCACGATATCATCCTTCAGTGCAGAACTAGTAGTCTTGATGGTTATTGTAATGTCAAATGACTATCACTTCCAGACTAGGATAATAAACTCAAATGACAAGACAAGCTGTTTAGAATACTCCATAACTTTATTATTACTTGTACGTAAACATGTTCTTAAAAAAATCTCGGGATCGTTTGCAATTTATACTAAAATGTTACGTGTAATGTCTTCAAAAACTTTAAGAACTCATAAATTTTGTTTTTTTTCACTATGTATAATTCTACTTCAATATTGAATTTTGTTTTTGTTAGAAACTAACTTGAAGTTTTGGATTTTATTTTCTGGGGTGAACCACTTAGGGAGCTCCTAAACCATTCCAATGATCAACTATTGGTTCTTTATCTATTTCAAATATTAAATTGGTTCACAACAATAAAAAGTGTCAAAATGATCTTTTAATTCATTTCTACCATTATATCCATCAGGATGATGCCATAGTCTTTATTTTCAAAAAAAGAGTTCAACAATAATGCCGAGGACTTAAAAACATGGGATTTAAAGTCTGTAACACGGCCTGACTCAAGTGTGTGATAAATGTGTTTATGTTAACTAGACTACACCAGAGTTAGTTTCATTATGTTTATTTTGTATTCTAGATTTAGAAAATGATTGGTGGAGGATGAAGCACAGAAAAAAATGGAGATAAAGAGAATCAATTCTACCTCAAACTAGAAAAATGAACTGTCAGATAATCAAATAAGTGGATAAGGAACCAATCGTTAGGGGATTGATATTTTTAAATAATTACTATGACACTTTTTTATAGTGTGATATACGTAAGACAAAAAAGTGGTTGAGACAATAAAAAAGATAATTTAAAAATATGCTTATGATACCAATAAAAATTCTTTTCCAAACAATAACGTATTCAAATACATTCGATGTATATAGCAAGTAGTAAGAAATAAAGTACACCTGTACCATCTATTATTATATTCTTTAAAAAAACCCAAAATAAATTTTTATTTATATATTAATTTGCTCAGAGTCTACATGCATTTCAATTGTTTACTTGCTAGACATTACCTGCCTACCAAGGAAGATTTATTCCTCACGTTGGACTTCGTGGTAAGCAGGTTTTTCTTTCCAGATAGTGATATAAAGTTATGGAGAAATTTAAACACCTTTTCTTGTCATTTGAGTCTATTTAACCCTAATCCGGGGTTGATACTAAAGTCACCTAATATTGCCATCTTGACGAAAACCACAAGGGTCGAAATCTATGTCTCTTCTTTCCATTCGAATATTCTAAAGTAAAGTGTGGAGAAAGATAAGTAATTAACTGAGTTTTCTGACTCCCAGTCTATACGAGATCAAGGCCTTACACTACCATCACTATCTTGACTTAGACCTGCAGCAATTAATTTCTTTTTTTCTTATATCCTTCCTGTTAATTGGATGGAAAGAAGCGAGATATAGATTGGAGACTTTGACCCAAGACCTAGACCTGCTAAAGGTCTCCACCCTCCTCCCCAACAAAAAAAAAAAAAATCCTTCCTGCTGTAGTTATTATCTTTTTTCTTACATGCCTCTAGAATTTCAAGTTCCTATTGCACCATGAGCTCTAGCATCACTTGTGTTTTTCCCCTCTGCATGCACCCTTATTTCTCTCTCTTTGTAACCATACTTGGTTTTGATACATGTCGAATCACCAATACACGAGCTTTAGGATAATCTTATGTGTAGTGAATAACTATGTCTAAAAAGAAATCGTAACAGGAGTTCTTGCTTTTACATCAAATGCAGTCATTTCTTTTTCTTCAAATTTTCTTTAAATGCACTATGCCCCCTGACAGGGTGTCGAGCCTGTGCAATAATAATTACCTACTCAAGAAAAATATAAATTTTGTATATAGCGGTGAGCAGGGTCGAATCCACAGGGACTGGGGATAATTCGTTTGTTTTAAAGTCCAAAGTATGGGGGGTTTTTTGGAGAGTATAAAATAACTAATTAACTAACCAATAAAACAACTAATAGAAATAAATAGAAATTAATCAATAACCAATATGACTCTAACCAAAGGTGTAACTTTTCAGACACGGTCCATTCAACTGATCATCGATGCAAAGATAATTCAATTACTCATTACTAGATTGGTTATAGTTGTCATACACGCGATGAACAACTAGCCTTTCCTTAATTTCTCGATAGTTAAGGTACGACCGTTAACTATTTCTCTAACCAAGAAATAACCCTAGGTACGACCATAGGATTTAATTACTCGATTGCATTAATAATTAGAAAAGCCCAATCCTAACCAACAAACACGCTACGAGGGTTTGTTTAAGTTAAATCATACGTTTCCCTACCATGAAACCAATCACGCTAGTCGCCACTGGTATTAATCAATTGAACAATTACGGATTCAATCAATTAATTTGACAGTAGATTATTAGATTAACTCGAATATCGGGCCCTTGACATTCAAATAACATAACAAGCATAGGCAATTAAATCAGGAAACGTACAAATACCAATAAATAAAAGAAATAAGTAAAATAATTAGATCTCACAGATGTTCGAAACCGAGTCCTCAAATTGACCTTCGACTAGAAAAACTTAGCCACGCCTCATGAGAAAATCTCCACGTAATTTAATTGAGGTCCAGGCCATCAAAGGAACCAAGAAAGAAAAGAAAACTAAAACTATGCTAAAAGCTAAGCTAGAACTATTGATAAGAAAACCTCCTGTACGTTTGTCTTCTTAAAGCCAAAAGAAATGACTCAATGCTATCTATCTAGTGGTCCCCACCGAATTGAGAGTCCAAAGGCCAAAGAATTGGAGCTCTGCCGAAGTCCTTGATTTTAGTTTCCTCTTCATAGGAAAAACTTCTAATCAACAATAGAAATGCAATCCGTCAGTGGCACCTTGTGGGCCCGGGTTTGTGAAGTATTTAAAAGTCTCCATTTTCTCCAGAAAATACCTCCTTTTTTGTAGTTTTCTGCTCCATTCCCTGAAATTAAGTCCAGATACCACATATAAGTAAATATTAATAATTAAAACAATATTTGGCAAGGACAAAGGGAAAATTAATAATAAAATAATCAACAATTAACACCCTATCAATTCCCCCCACACCTGAATCATGCTTGCCCTCAAGTATGGGAACAGCAATTGAACACCAAAATTTGACAATGGCTGTTGCTCCAACTACCATATTGCCAAGATATCCAGAAAAACATATATCAAACATCACAAGTTAAGACCCAAGAAAAATCACCCCGGTTAGCTTCCCAACCACCAACTCCTCCAATTTAAAGCAAACTAATCTAAGAAAAAGGAATGGTTGCTCACATTTATCAGCAAATGGTCTAACTATTAACCAAAATCTCGACATTAAGATCACAAACTGGCAAGCTGACTTATTCACATACTAACACAATCTTTATTTTTTTTTTCTTTTTGTTTTTTTGTTTTTTTTTTGTTTTTTAGTAACAAAAGACTTAGTCTATAGCCCTTAGAGCCTTTTGACGCGAACTCCAACATTTGACAGATGGAGGAGCCCGGTTACTAAGCTCCAATCGTTACGGGACCACGCACTTATAGTAACTACTACCTTTTGACGCGAGAATCGACACTTTAGGTGAAGATCCCCGGTTACTCAATAGTAATCACAAGCGGAGTACAATCAGCTCTTATTTACAACCATATAGCACAATAACACAAAAATAACAGCAGCCAGTCTCAAATTTCCAAACATGGAGAACTAAAATTAATAACTGGACCAATTCACATGAAAAATGCCAACAATCATTCTCTATGCCTAGAAAAGTTAACAAAAAATTAGAAAAGTCAAGCAATTACTGATATTCACCAGAGAGATGTTCCTGAACTCAACCACATCAACTTGATACCCTTTTATTAATAGAACTTGGCAATAGCAGAATTAGAGACAACAATCCGGCATCAAAAACTTTGTATTCATATGAAGACTGACCACTAGAAAAAAAGAAAAGAAAATAAACGAAAAAGGAGATAAATATCAAACTAAAACAAAGGAAAAACACCTAAAAATCGAAAACTGGAAATACTAGTACCACAACTGATCCCCCCCACACCGAAATCACACATTGCCCTCAATGTGGCAAATAAACAGTAATAGCAAGGCGAAGGGCAACGGTACTTCCCTGAAGTCGTCAAAATAGGGGCGGGTCGGGCGGGAACTGAGGAGCAAGACCTGCATGTTGCATAAACGCTGCCAAATTCTGCGCCATGTGAGGTTCTAGGTGTCCTAGACCTAGAAGATGACCATGGCCTCACCATTGGTTCTAAAGATCACTCCAATTGACAAGAGACAACAATGGCCAACAAATAATGGAAACAGGAAATTCAAAGCAATAACAATTGAAAAGCCAACCCCATGAACAAAATGCACAATTCAATCACCCACAGGTTTTACAAATACCCCAACACTGATAGCAAATGCAATCAATAAGCACATGTGGGCCCAATTTGGTCAAATGCAGTATCAAGGCAGCCCAAAAGCGCAGCAAGTGCTTCAATGAACTAAGTAACTGAAATCTCTTGCCCGAAAACTCCCAAACAAGGGAATTAGACCCAAATATTGCCCGATTGGACACAATCAACAAATGTCAGCAATTAGACACAATTCCACCCAAAATCTCAACAACTGCCTCCAATTGGACAGTCAATTGCACAACTCAACCAACCAAAAGTTCTAGCAACTCAGTCACAAAAGCTCAATCACATCGAATTAAGAAATTGTATGCAAATTACTACAACTAGTACCACTGGTATACCTTACCGATAATGAAGTAACATAAACGGCCACCCCAAGCAAGAAAATGTAATTCTAGGCACCTAGTGTCTAGACAAATGCCTCAACAAAGCAGCAATTACAACCAATAAGCAATGGTGATCCGAATGTTAGTCACATGCAAAAATAATGTAACCCAAAATCGCAGCAATGGCTCCTAGAAATCAATAATTCGAAGTGACAGCACAAAGGCAACTCACAATGGCCACGGACTGTCTCAAGTAGGAATTGAACCACAGAGTCCCCAAGTGAGCCTAGAACGGACTCTAAGAATGCGAGAGAGTAAAGTACAACTCGGAAACAGAGGGACACAGAGATACCTGCCCACTGCCCAACGGCGTCGTTGGTCGCAGTGGGGAACTGTAGCGGCAACGGCCTTGGCCTGTGGGAGAGAAACGCGCAGCGGTTGGCGGCAAGCTGGAGCAGGAGAGCTGGCTGGAGGGAGGTACAGTTGTGGCTGTGGCTGTGACTCGCGGCGCTGGAAAGAGAGAGATCGAGCGACGGAGAGGAGCTGGTGGCCAGTGGAGGTCCATGGTGGAGGGAAAAGCAGACACCATTGAGGCCGCTTGTGGCACTCGAAGGCAGCGCACGAGGAAGAGGAGTGAGGTGGCGATCGGTGGTGGACGGCCGTGCGCGCAGACAGCGCGCAATGGCGGCGGAACTGGACGTGCGGCAGTGGAGGAAGAGCTGGGGGCTGCTGGTGGCGTTCGGCTTGGGTGGTGGAGAGGTAAATTTTGAAGGTAAAATTGAAGGTAAAATTTCGAGGGCGAAATTCTTTTAAGGGGGAGAGAGTGTGAGAACCCGTATTTTTCCCATTTTCTAGGTTTTAGAATTTTTCATGGCTTGTTTTCTGCATTTTCGTGATTAGAAAATTTTCTAGGTAATTTTAAGGAGCAGATATAATTTTTAGATGATTTTTCTAGTATCGAATGGATTTTGAGGAATTAAGAGCGTATACCGGACGTGGGACCCACTAGTGCGAAAAGTTCGGAAAAATTCGGCCAACTAGATTAAGTTTTGAATACTGGAATTAATTTACCGGGTGTTAAGAGATAAGTGGAGGGTGCAATTTGGATTGATATGAGAGAGACAAGTTAGGTAGAGAGTTAATAAAAGGTGACAAGTGTCACCATTTGATTGGGCTTACCTTAAGACCTTTCTTACCATTGACTTAAATAACCAAAAATGACCCAAAAATCCTCAAAAAAATCCTCCTTGAAGCCGGCCCTCTCTTGCTTTCTTTCTCTCTCTCTTACTCCAAGCACAAGGAAGAAAACACTTCAATCTTGTTCCAAATCATCAAAACTAACCATCCAACCTTGAAATTGCTCCATAAAACCACTTAAGGAAGTGTTGGTGAGTTGTTGTGTGAAGTTTTTTGGAAAGTTAAGGTGACCAATAGCTCTCTCTCTCTTGTTTCTAAGGTAAGTTGTGAAGAACCACCCTCCTCCTTTAATTGATGCTTAAATCATGCTTAGTGGTAGTATAAGATGCAAGTTTATGGATTAATTTTTGATTTGTGGTTGAAATGATGAAGTTTTATTATTTTTGGGGATTTTTCTGTTTTAATATAAGCATGATTGTGTGGCTATCTATGATGATTGGATATGGTCTATAATGACTTAAGGAGGTGGGAAAAGTGATTAATTGCAACCAATTTCTGTTTTGGAAGAAAATTGAAAAACCTAGGGTTCTTAAGGGAGCATTCTGTCCGAATTTTTAGGTCCTAGATAGAGGCCGAATTGGCCTTAGCTTAAAACATAAAAGTTGTAGGGAATGACATTTTAGAGGTGCCTACACAATTTCAGGTCAATCGGAGTAGTGTAGAATGATATAAGTCGAAATTACTATTGTTGTTCTGGTTTTACCCGAATGTAAGAATTGCGCCTGTAATTGGTTGTTTTGGCTGGAATTGCTTCCGAATTGGTTATTGAGGCCTTCTGATGAAATTTAGCCCTGTTTCTTAGATTTCATCTGGTTTTGGAATTTCTGGATTTGGACTTGGAGAGCCTGATTTATGATGTTTCCGCTAGAATGCATTTTGGTGAATCTGTTTTACGTTTTGATGTAGTATCTTGCATTTTTGACCTGTTTGCACTCAAAAATGGGTTGAGTGACCTTCTGTGATGTTGTATCCCTGTCTTTTAGCTTCGAAATGGTGGGTCTTACACCCTTATCCGATAATCGTAGTGAAATTGGTGCCATTACCGCAAAACGAGGACAAAAACTATTTTTTTTTAGGGCCAAAGCTAATTGCATTTCCGAATTTTCTGGTTTCCTTTAATGTTTGGGTATGCTTAGGGAACCCTGTTTTGGTAGTATATAGAATTGGTTTATGACTTGTAATCGAGTCTTATTGTGTTCATTTGAATAGTTTAGGGCTTGACTTTCATATCCGGTTATTTCCTAGCTAAATTTTGTACTTGAATGCCATTAAGCCTAGTGAACGGCTTTTGGGAATGAGATTATTTTTGTACAAGATGTTGGGACTGATTTGAGGAAATAATGAAGCCATGATGGCTGGAAAATAGGTAAACACAAGGGATATGCTGCCGAAATTTTACTTAAAGGCTAGTTGGATTTACTTGTGTGTTGAACGAAGGACTTTTGGGTTGTTTGAGGCTAGGTCTTCATGTTACCTTTTCGTTACCAAAAATCATGTTTTGCACCTTGCTTTAGTAATTATTTGGCAAGGCATACGACTGGTAGTCGAGCCTCACATGTGCATTCTGTATACTCAATTTTGAAAGTGGAACCTTCAATTGTTTTCCTTGGATTATTTTAGGGTTTATTGGTGATTAAAGCTCTCTTTTGGGAGGTATCTGCACTGACCCTGGTGAGTGTACTACTCACTTGTGTGTTACTATATGGCTATGAATGTAAATTGCATGAAGTGAATTGAATGTGACTTGATTGAAGTGAAAGTGTACTTTATCACTCTCACTTATATGCCTTATATCATTGTTGTCATGTTATTGGAATGTTACATGAAATGTTACATGAAATGAAAGTACTTGACTTGGTGTCGATCGGACGAGTATCCAACGACTACAAATGTTATCATCGAGCTCAACCCCATTGGTAGTTGATTGAATCGAGCCGGCAAGGGTTTGGTCGTGACAATTAATGAGCCTTAGGTAAAGTTATAAGGAATCTTGTAGTATGAGAGACTCTCGATTCCGGTATACTCGAGTAATACCACAATGCAAGTGTTTGGAGTGCGGGCCCGGTAGGGGGTTGTTAGGTGGAAGGAATGGGAGAGAAGTGGAGTCTACGGTTGGTTACTTTTGAACATTGACGGAGAGTCAATGACGCCCGATCAAGAAATGCAAACGAGGAAAGGGCTCTTGAGAGCCATCTGTATCCTTTGAGAGCCATCGGTATCCTTTTATCACCATAATTGAAGTGTGCCTTTACTTATTTTTACTATATGGAATGAAAGCTTGATGCTTATATGCACTTGGTGGCGTAAGTGATAGTATCTCACTGGGCAATTAGCTCACACCGTTCCTTTTGTTTTCCTTACAGGAATATGACTCTTTTGGAATGAATCTTGATAGATGGTTGCCGAATGAACTAGATGTATATTTTTTTGTATTGTATATGAAGTAAAACCCTAAATGTATCTTTAGGGCCGTTTTCACTTTCACTTTGGCAAACCGTGTATATATTCACTTTTGACAACTTTTGTATGCCACTTTGGGTTGTAATTGCTAAAGTTCAAGATGTGAATGTCTGCCTGCATTTTGGTTGGGTTCTGACGGGTCGGTTACTATTCATGATCGACTCCGGATTTCATTTTTTTTTATTTTGGGTTATTTTGCCCTTTTGCCTTGTTTACGCGCGTTATAAGTTCCGGAACGCAATAGATCGCTCTAAATTGCACCGTTAGTCCTGGCGAGAGCTGGGCAGGCAGTCCGCTAACCCCTTTGGTTCGCCTTAGGGGAAGGTGGGGCTATCACAATTTTTGCAAACAAAAAGAGGGAGAAAAACACTATCAAAATGTAGATTTAAACTAGAAATCCTTAGTCTTCTTAGTCGAGGTTGGATTAGTGTAGGATTAATTTACAATTAGTGGGTTGTTCTTCAATTTTTGTATTAGCTCAACAAGGGAACAAAGGGAGATGAAGATGGAGAAGTTGAGCTCTAGGGACAATGGTTTGATCTTTTCTAGCATTTTAACTCTTGTATTTGATTCCTTTGTTAGTTTTAATACAATATTGGATTGTATTTTCATTTGCTTTATATTTAGCTAACGTTTCATGCCTTGGGTTGTATGAACTAGCTATGATTTGTTTGTGAGATTTGCTTGGGAGGTTGATGCTATTGTTTTGAGTAAGTTATTTAGTACTTTTGATTCTTATAATCAGGATTAATTGGCTATTAGTTGTGATTATTTAAAGATATTGGATTATCAATAAAAGTTGTAATTCAATGTTAGTTCAAGAAAGTACTAAATTTAAAAAATACACTTAAGAGAGTAGAGGTCCACCTTTATGACTTGTTTTATAGTAATTTCATAGAAGCTCATGAAATTGTAACGAATTTCACAACCACGAGAGTATATATAGATTGGTTATAAGTATAGTTGATTCACTCCAAAAATAGATTTCACGTGCATAAGGAAATTAAGTCATAACTAGCCAAGGTACTAGTGTTCAATTGCCCAAGTAATATTGAATGGTTATGAATTCCATTCCCTAGGAGCTTTATATTATTGATTTATTTCCTTTTTATTATATGTTTGTATCAATGAGTTTATAAATAATAAAGGAGTTCGAATAGCATCAATAATTGATCACTCTTCTTTGTGAGATCGATTCTTAATATCATATACTCAAATATGATCTGTATACTTACAGTTGTGTATGGGGTATTTAGGAAGTTACAAATTTAAAACTTGAGGTAGAGATTATTTATATATACACACCCCACGCATATCATATTCCATTTCAACTAATTAATTAACCATTCGTTTACTCCTTTACAATTTATTAATTTAATAATTAATAATCATTTCTCCTATGATTGGTTTAATTAATTGTACATATTAATTTACTATCATTTTCCTCCTACCCATGATTGGTTTAATTGTCCTCGTCAAGTGCTTCAACCACTAAGAAGTTACCTTTTTAATTCCCCAACTCTGCCCACCATACTTAAAGCCCTGTACTTTCAGTTCTTTCAATCATCTTTATGTTCAATCAATTTGGGCCCCACAACCCTATCACAACAGCACCTTGGTACTCGTAACTTGGACTGAGCCTTATGTCTCTCGATAAAATTTACAGCTCGTGTGCCTGATCGAAACCACTTGGACATCAGTAATTGTATTTGTGTCTTCCATGTACTTGATCCGTACTCATTGATACAAACTGCTATACCATTTTGTAGATTTTTTGCCTAGATGAGTAGTAACCAAAGCATGACAACATGGAAAAAATTTTGTATCTCATATATCTAAAGTCAAGTAGCTAAATTTAATGAAAGAGGAAGCATGTCAACTAATTCAGGGGTAAAGACAGGAAAGCAAGTGGTATAATTCATTGACAAATTTGGAAATGACAAAACATTTTGAGACAATGTTGCAAACGAAATAACATGACATTGTCAAAAGGGGCAAACGAAATCCAGACCAGTTGACCTTGTTGAACCTCGACCACGTGTACCCTCTCTCTAAGTACTTCCTCATCTTCCTTTTTCCCATTGTATAATCTGTTAGCAACCCCCTATCAGTATCTCTATTTTTGAAGTGCAATCAATTGAAATTTGAAGTTGAGTTATAGATGTAGGCTGTAGCATATTGAGATCAAGCTGATCAAAATCGTTTTGGCTTATGCAGTGCACTAGTATGACTGACCAATTGACGTATGAAAAAGAGTCCATTCGTTTTGGCTCAAATTCAAGTTTGAGAAAAGTATTCTAATGATGGAATAATGAAATAGATCTCATGCCAAAATGTATCAAGATTTTTACCTGTCACATTAGCACGCTCCATGGCTAGTAGCTCCAAATTATAGAGATTGTCAATGGCTTTTGGAATTTCACCTGCTAAAAAATCATGGCATCATGATAAATATAATTCACGGCATGGCATAATTATATGTATATAACATATATGCATTTCAGAATTCTAAGGATCTTCAGTTTAGTTTCAAACAGTATCATGTAAATCTCTCATAAATATTGGCAAAATGATGATTACATACACTCCAAAACTTAGAGGTCATTTTGGTGCCAATCTCTATGCGTATGTCAATGAATTTTTAAATGTGTGCATAAATTAGAAATAAAATTGATATAAAATCTAAATATGAATATCGAAATTAATACTTTTTACATTTTCTTTCATAGACGGAAAAGCCATGAAGTTTCAAATGTCCAAAAATTTTAAGGGGAAATTACTCAAAACCACCCATGTGGCTTGAAAATATACTTTTAACATCCTTATGCTTTGGATTCAAAGGCAAGAGAGATGTAATCCATCAGAACCAATGGTTTTGTACAAAAAGACTACTCTACCCCATTAGTATACATATTGTTAATTCATCCTTCTTTCACAATTTTGTTTCTTTCACAATTTTATTTCTTACATCAAACAAAATTGTGTTTGGCAGTCATTAATCCCGGCCTAGACATCAACCTGGCAAGGCCATTGGTGTAACAAGTTAGCGGCTTAACCAAAATATTTCAAACATCCCCATGTAATCATTGATGAACAAAGAATGCAAAAAGAAGGAACCTTTGCTTATATCCAGTCTACTTAAACATTTAAGTTTGAACTTAATCTACTTAAACATTAAGTTTAAGTGTTTCTCCACACCCTGCAAGCATTTAAATCTGTGATCAATTGGTGCTCAAAATACATAAGAATTTTTCCCACCCAAAACAAAGTCAAGTTGGCACTTACCTGTCAGGTCGTTGCCACCCAAAATTATTTGTGTAAGAGTGGTTAGATTCCAAATTTCTTTTGGTATATATCCTCGGAATTTGTTGTAAGACAAGGATAAAACTTGGAGTATTGAACATTCTCCGATGCCTGATGGAATTTCACCTTTAAAGTAATTCCATGATAAGTAAAGCCCTTTAAGTTGTGGGAGATGATCGCAGATATGTGCTGGAAGGTAACCCAATAAGCTATTATTCGTAAAACTAATAATTTGCAATGAGGAGAGGTTAAGCAAATCCCATGGTAGAGGGCCAACAAGTTGGTTATGTTGAATGTCCAAAACTGTCAATTTCGGTAGAGCGCTGAATTCTTCTGAAAGATTTCCAGTAAAAAAGTTGAAACCCAACCTGATGGTCTCTAAATTTGTGAAATTAGAGAGCCTGCCTGATAATGAACCTGAAAATTCGTTATCTCGGAAGGATAAGTATTGGAGTGTAGTTAAACCTCCCAACCATGACGGTAGTTCTCCTTCAAAGGCATTATCTTCCAAGTTGATGTACTTCAATCGGCGTAGATGAGATAGCTCGGTTGGAAGATGTCCATGAAAGCTGTTATTCATAACATTCAACCTGACGAGAAAAGAAAGATTACCCAACTGTGGAGGTATAGTTCCTTCAATTCCCATGTAAGAAAGGTCAATGGCTGCGACTCTATGATGACGAGCATTACAAGTGATACCAATCCAGTTGCAAACAGAGGTAGAAGTGGACCAGTTGGTTGGGATGATCCTTTGAGGATCGAAAATTGTGGATTTGAAGGCTAGAAGTGCATTCAGATCGATAGTGTTGTTTTGGTTGTTGGCAACACTTGCGCTAGCTGAGCTTGTTGTTATAAAGTGCAACAGTAGCAAGGCTGCAACGAAAAGAAAATAAGTTCTCTGCATTGCTTATATAGAGGTAAATAAAACTTGAGGAATGCCAAACAAATATAGAACATGAGTACATTGTGACCTTGGGCAGCACTTATATAGGCACATACTTGCGGTTGACTTAATATTTTTCCACAACATGTCGTCGTCGTATTTCAATTGCAAAACTGGATAAAAAATAAAGCCTTGACTCTATCTCTGAGACATATGTTTTCAATTTTTCACAATTTAAAACTAAGTTAAATACCAACTATTGACTCGTAAGTGTGAAATTGTCATTTGTACCCCACGGCTGACAATTGTCATGGTAGATTTTCAAGTGTATTCTCGATCTCTGTGGGTCTTTCCCAGTATTTTTGGACAATTTAAGCAGCTTGTCTTGATGAAGACCACATTCACTAAGGACGCTGTCTTGATGAAGACCTGCTGCTCTATTCTCTGGATACTGATGTTTTGTTGTCCCTTACTTGCTAGGAATTAAATGCCCACTGGGGGAAGATTAATTCCTCTCTTTGGACATCATTGGGTTAGTTCCAAATAGTAGTAATAATGGTTATGGAGAATTCTAAATTGCTTGTCTTGTCACGTTTGTGCATGCTCTCCTAGTCTGTTGGTGATAATCACGTATCATTACAATCACTACCTTTAACAAGACTTGGTCAACCTTGAGGATGCTATCTTGACAGAGAACCATGAGAGTCCAATTCTCAAATCTATTGGGTGTGTTTATTGAAAAATATATTTGTTTATGGTTTGTAGTTGATCCACCTTGAGGATGCGATAAATACAAATTCGTTTCTAGGTTTCAAGTCATTAATAACAATGAACTAACAAAATAGAGCGATAGGAAGTTGTGCAGTGTTAGACTAAATACAGAATTGCCAGGCATGTATTCTAGATGATTTACTTCAATACTTTCAAAATTAGTTATATTATTTACAGACTAAGGTCTTGTTAAATTTTATCATTTGATTGTAGATTATTACAGAATGCTTTTCCAAGTATTAAAAACACACTTTAATTACTTCCCAAGATTACAAATTCTCATTTATCATCCTATCCTATTTTTAGTAACATTCTCAATTTTAACCTTCTCAATTTCCTCAGACTAGTTTTTATGTATTTTTCTTCAACTTTCGTTGTTATGTTTTGTAGAGTAATTGATATGACAAGCAATTCCAGTGTTTCACCATTCTCTGTGGCATTTTGAGTATAACAATTTTCAAGGAATGATAAAAGGTATATACTACTCCAAGCCAAGCTAAAATTATTTTGTCTCTGAAAACTTCAATAAGAGAAAGAAGAGCTAAAAGCTTGTTGTCCCTTCATTATTTTGTGGACGGACAATTTTATTCCTTTATTCCATTAGTTCAAACTGCAAAAATTGATAGAAAGTCCAAAAGTTTACACGTTAAATTGTTTGGTGACTTAAATGGTACATATTATAGCTCAGGAGCTAAAAGTGTATAAAAATGACATCTTAGGGAGTTAAGAATTATGTGACTTTATCACATCCACACAATTGAATAGAGTTTTTGTATCATAAATTGTGGATCCAGATTCACTTGTGGAAAAAAAATTACACTAAGAATATATGATATATTAATTCATAGTTATGATTATAAAAAGTAATATACATTCCAGAATACATGCATATAGAAACTAAAAAATAAGCTACAATGGGAGCTTTGGTCTACCATATTGGGAGAGAAAGGACTAGTCGAATTTTTTGCTCGTAAGGCTGTTGCTGGTCGTGAAGGATATTGGTGGCTATGTGAGGGCTAATTCCTTAAATTAAAACTAAAAAAAATATTGATCAAATGTTGCTCAGACAAGAATAGTGTACCAAACTATATCCGCCGTGGTAAGGCAATTTCTCTTTTTTTTTTTTAAATGGCTGACACTACTGTGCTAACTTAGCTCAGTAGCACCAGTCAAATCAAAACAAAAAAGGGTCTGACAGATTCTTTTCTGGCAGAAGCTGTCATAGTTGTGCAGCCTTTGACTGGATTAAAAAAAAAAAAGTTATCCCCCGCCGTGTTGACTTTGCATGGCAGGGGTGTTTTTTTTTATTATTACGAGCAGGTCAGATGTTGAAGAGGGTGGAGAAACCGTTTTGGAGATTATTCCAGTATGTATTGAACTGTAGTTCTGATGGCAGTAGGACTCAACTGGTTTTCAAGTGCTTGTCTTTTTTCTTTTTTTCCTTCTTCTTGTACTACATTGAATGATTGCCATTTTTAACATCATTCTCATATCATGAGTTATTAGATGTGTAAATTGTTTATGAGTCTTCTGGTGTGCTTCTGTAGGCGGTTGCCCTGGTTGTTAGAGGGAAAAAGTGGTCATCAACAAAGTGGATGCGAGTCCATGAGTACAAGGTGTAATTTACTGGGCACATAGTTATTGGTATATGCATTTGACTCTTTTCACACAGTCCACATAGTTCACTGCATTTAATTTAAATACAGATTTCTGCATTCTAGTAAAGCAATTTCTGTTGAAGCTCTTATATATTGCCCATGCTCATCCGTCTCCTAGTTGCAAATGGATAGACATACCTGGCAGATGGTTTATCATATTTCCAAAATTGTCTGCTTGTATTCTTCTTTCAAGTTTCATTTGGTACACAAAGTCTTTGATACTGTCAGTTCATGGTCATAGTTCAAATCACTTGAACGTTTAAGCAGTCATTCTGTGCATTCTTCTTATTTAATTCATTTCACTTTGTTATGTCTATCGCCCTCCTCTTTACATAGTTTCAGTCTGCATTAACTCTATTATCCCCTAATCTTTGCTTTGTATTCTTTGCTATAGCATAACTGGATAAATAGTCATACTTCTTGGCGAAAAGTGTATAATGAGGGTAATTTCTGTAGTATATTCACAAAGTTCGAAGACAGGTGATACGAACTCGACCCAGCAAGAACCTGTCTTGAAGAACCAAGTCGATCAGGCAGCGGAAGGATCTATCTTGATCAGGTTACGGAACAATAACTACCTTGCTAGACCTAAAGAGAACCCGTCTCTAGAAACCTAGTGGATTGGTTATTGGTTAAGGAACAATAACTACCTTGCTAGACCTAAAGAGAACCCGTCTCTAGAAACCTAGTGGATTGGCTATTGGCTTGAAAGAACAAGATGATGTAATCATCTTGCCTTGAACACCACAAGTATCCAAGCTAAATACTTGATACAGTTCAAGAAGAAACTCAAGTTCCATCAAGGAACTCCATAAAAGGAGACAACTCTCTTTTTATTAATTCATCTTCAATATCATGTGTCTCAATAGTTAAATAAAGTTGGCTATTTATAACCTTACAAGACTCAAAATCCTAATCTAAATTGGAAACAATACAAGCTTCCTAATTTGACTTGACACAACTTCCTAAATAAATTTGGAAGCAATTAACTACTTTTCTAAAACTCTAATTCAATTAGAATAGGAAACTAACTGACTCAATTGGCTTAACTATGATCAACATGACCTTAGCCTTTATTTTCCTTAATAACTCAAGACTAACTAACAAGTATTGCTGGAAACTTACTTAAATAAATAACAAGAAATAAGCATGACAAATCTTCAATGATTCTTGAACCCGATTGCACCATCAACCATCAATCGAAATTTCTTGAATTTGAAGGGAATCCAAATCTTCATGTTCTCACTTTGGAAACAAACACAAGGAAAAAAAAAATTCTTTTTTTCGGATGAACAGTTCTGCTACAGTACTATGAACAGTGTTACTACAGTACCAGCGGATGAACAGTACTGCGACAGGCGTGAATAGTGCGATGAACAGTATTCCGTGAACAGTCTTTTTTTTTTTTTTTTTGACTCGCCACAAGGTTACGACTTCACTTGGAAAAAATTTAATGGGAGTTAAACCCTTGAAAAACCTGTTTTCAAGAACGTAATCACACCAAAAACTTTCAACCTCGATCAATCACAGGGTAGGTTAGACTCAAGTGATAAAATCAAGAAAACAAGAATCAAAATTTATTTTTTTTGTTTCTTTTAAATCAAAAGGCGGCTAGGGTTTTGGTAGAAAAATAAATAGAAAAAAAAAGAAAAGAAAAGGATATTAACCTGAATCAAGAGCCGAAACTCTGATACCAGATGATACGAACTCGACCCAGCAAGAACCTGTCTTGAAGAACCAAGTCGATCAGGCAGCGGAAGGATCTATCTTGATCAGGTTACGGAACAATAACTACCTTGCTAGACCTAAAGAGAACCCGTCTCTAGAAACATAGTGGATTGGTTATTGGTTAAGGAACAATAACTACCTTGCTAGACCTAAAGAGAACCCGTCTCTAGAAACCTAGTGGATTGGCTATTGGCTTGAAAGAACAAGATGATGTAATCATCTTGCCTTGAACACCACAAGTATCCAAGCTAAATACTTGATACAGTTCAAGAAGAAACTCAAGTTCCATCAAGGAACTCCATAAAAGGAGACAACTCTCTTTTTATTAATTCATCTTCAATATCATGTGTCTCAATAGTTAAATAAAGTTGGCTATTTATAACCTTACAAGACTCAAAATCCTAATCTAAATTGAAAACAATACAAGCTTCCTAATTTGACTTGACACAACTTCCTAAATAAATTTGGAAGCAATTAACTACTTTTCTAAAACTCTAATTCAATTAGAATAGGAAACTAACTGACTCAATTGGCTTAACTATGATCAACATGACCTTAGCCTTTATTTCCCTTAATAACTCAAGACTAACTAACAAGTATTGCTGGAAACTTACTTAAATAAATAACAAGAAATAAGCATGACAAATCTTCAATGATTCTTGAACCCGATTGCACCATCAACCATCAATCGAATTTTCTTGAATTTGAAGGGAATCCAAATCTTCATGTTCTCATCAACAGGTGTGGAAAGCAAATAATATGGCAAAGAAGCCTCCACGTTGCAACCTGACAAGTACGGACGACGAAAGGGAATAATTCTAGAAAAGGAAGTGATGACCTATAACCGCGGTTTGGACATTGGCGTACTGCACAAGCTGGAAATGCATTGGGGTGAAACGGAATTGACATAAATATAATGGGCTAAGGAGTAAAAATAAACCCGTTAACTTTATTAAAACAACCCCAATTTTCAACTCTTTCGTCCATAATAACAACGGAGTACCCATTTTCCTTGAATACAAATGTTAGTGATCGCACAATATCATATTCAAATGCATTTTTGAATAAAGAGTCAACTCTTTATGGCTTTTCTGCACTACAACTAAAGATTAAATCCATTTTGAGGACCATTATTATATTCAAACGGGTGTCTCAGTTTAAAAGTTTCAGCTCCCCTTGGCTTTCTTCCATTACAACAACATAATACCCAAGGTGCCATAAAGACAGACTGATTTATCGGATAAAATGAAATTAAACCCGTTGGTAAGTAAAAGACGAGCCCTTTGTGCCTTTCAACCATTACAGTGACAGAGTACCCAACGTGCCTTAAATACAAATGTAGGGTTATGGGATAAAATTTAGTTAAAATGGTTGTCTTATAAACGACCAGCTCTTTACGGCTTTCATCCATCAGACAGTCAGGAGAACCCAATTTCCTTGAATACAAAATTATTTATTGGAAAGCATACAAATTAGCACGCCGGTGTCGGTTCTGTTGTATAAAACATCGAAGACGAAGCGTAAGCGGTACTAAACAAAGCCATGCTGGGGCCACCGAAAAGGAAGCATATTAGGTACTAAACACACAGCCATGTTGGGGCCCGCAGTGATGCGTGTGTTTGAAGACAGGTGGTGAGGTCGGAATCGAAGGCAAAAATTTGGTAAAGAAGAAGTCAAGGCGGAATAGATAGAGGTGATGTCTACTGGCGTAAATTCAGGCGCAGGCGGTGACGGTAGATATATCTGAGGAAGGCCCTTCCGAAGCTGTGGTTACACAATGCAGCGGCGTGGAACAGAAGCAGAGAAATCAAAGGTGAGTACTTTTGTCCATAACTTTGAAAAATGGAGTAAAATAACGAGTAAAACACCTGTACATCTAGTAGGGTGATTTCTACAGTTCTTGTAAAAGGCAACGATAGAGGAATAAGGAATACGAAATACGGGGTGTAAGACCCTGCGTCTTCGAACAAAGATGAAACGAAATCGGGAAATTATCGCAGTTTATTTGTGCACCGAGCTTTGTGTACGTACGTAGAAAATGTTGGTCCTCTAATTTGTATTAAATTGTGTAAAGGAAATTAAGCAGAAATGAGTGAAGACGTGAAGAAGACGTTGTAACAGGACTAAAGTCTTAAAACAGAGTGATTTGGATGGCTGTGTGGACATTGATAATGGCCCCCATACTGCATTGCGAATGCTTATGTGAAAAGAATTAAAGAAACACACAGTAGAGGTTGAGTTTGTGGGTGTTAATGAAAATGCATGTCGATAGTGGTATTTTGTGCTAAAGGTTGATATAATTGCATCAGCCACACTTATAAAAACTGTGTATATGAATGTTAGAGTAATGTTTATCGTCTGCATTTTGTGAAAGTTGTGAGGTAAAGTATGGTTTGTTAACTGAAATGATCGTGTATATATGTTTTGTTCCATTAGTAGACGATCAGTATTTATGTTACAAACGAAAGCATATGGGGTGGCTGAAAAAAAAATGTTAAGCGACCATGGTTAGAAAAAACATTGAACAACCACACAGGGGTTGTAACTATGGGGCAGGATGGGGCGCTTAAAACTCATGACATGGTCCAGGAAACAGAGAACGGAAAAATGGGGATGGATGGTTGCGGCAGGTTAAAGTCATTTGACCTTAACCAAGAACCTGAGTGTGACTGAGACACATTCATTGAAGAAAGCAGTGGTTCAATAGGAGGACACGAAGATGAGGAGGCAGATGAATTGGTGGGCGCAATAGGCGTGGATGACGTAATGAAATTAATATTTGACACGGAAGGAGAAGCTGGGGAATTCTATAATTTGTATGCAAAACTAAACGGATTTGGGATTCGTAAAAGTAATGCCAAACGAGATGCAGATGGCATTTCAAGATTTAGAAAATGGGTATGTTGCTGTGAAGGTTATAGGAATGAAAAGTGGTTTAATTATGAAGACCGGAAAAGAGAAGCAAAACCAATCACAAGAACCGGGTGTGGGCCTTGCTTTCGCGTGAAATATGACATAAAATCGATAAAATATGTGGTGACAAGTTTCATTATGGAGCACAATCACCCGCTGGCATCATAGGCAAGTGTGCAACACATTAGGTCGCATAGAAAAGTGAGTGATGCAGAATATGCGCAGACAAAAAGTCTAAAGTTGGTTGGTGCCAGAATATGCCAGATAATGAAACATTTTGTTATCAAAGCCGGAGGGTATAGTAACGTGGGATTTTGCATTAAGGATCTGTATAACCGAATGGACGAGGAACGTAGAAAAGATATTTTTAATGGCGATGCAGAAGGGGCACTTGGGTTCTTGGCAGCGAAGAAGGATGTCGATGACATGTTCTTTTATAAATATCATGTAGATAACGAAGGAAGATTGGCAAGGTTGTTTTGCGCAGATTCTAAATCTCCTGCGGACTTCAGTGTATTTAGAGATGTATTGGTGTTTGATACAACATACAAAACAAATAAATACCGCAAGCCACTAGTTGTACTTGCAGGGGTAAACAACCATTTGAACAGTACTGTTTTTGGCTGTGCACTGCTATCAGATGAGAGGATTGAAACATATGAATGGGTGCTAAGTACATTTGTAGAGGCTATGAAAGGTAGAAAGCCAGTAGCAGTGATGACAGATGGGGACAGTGCAATGCGAAGAGCCATAAAGAATCTTCTCCCGGATGCTTGTCACAGGCTATGTTCGTGGCACTTGCATAGAAATGCACGGAGTAATATTCGGTGCGAGGAGTTTAATAATAGGTTGTATAACCTGATGGCGAGAAAGTGTAGCACTCTTGAGTTTGAGGATCGGTGGGCTAGGTTAGTTAATGAATGTGGGGTGGTAGAGAATGAGTGGGTGAAGAAGTTGTACTGTAGGAGAAGGTTATGGGCAGAGGCGTATTTACGCGGTCATTTTTTCGCAGGTATGAGAAGTACTCAAAGGTGTGAGAAAATGAATACTTTTTTGAATGAGTACTTGAATGAAAAAATGCGACTCTATGAATTCGTTAGAAGTTTTGATTTGGCAATAGCATGGCTTCGACATACTGAGAGCAAAGCAGTTCACACAAGCGAAAACACAAAACCAGTCTTAACCACAATCTTGCCTGATTTAAAGGGGAGCGCAGCGGAGGTGTTTACAAGGAATGTGTTCTTCATGGTGAGGAAGCATTTGAACAGGCAAGGACTTCTAATTTTGAGGGCTGGAACGAGGAGGGAGGGAGTCGTACATATTATTACTCGAAATATGGTGGACACGAAATAAGTTGGAGGGTGGATTATGATAGGTCAATGGAGAAGCTAATCTGCTCTTGCATGAAATTCGAGTCAAAGGGGATTCCTTGTGCTCACATGTTTCGCGTGATGGTGGTAGAAGGAATGAACAGGATCCCAGAAGCATGCATTTCGAAGCGGTGGACAAAGGGAATTTACTGTATTAATAATGGAATGAAAGAATTTGTTGCAAACGAACAACTGATACAAATGGCCAGATATGGCACTTTAAAGTCCAGCTGTAATACTATGTGTTACTATGCCTCCTACATGGATGATGCGTTTAATGACCTGCAGCAGATGTTTGACAAGCATTCTGTGGACCTAAAGGAGAAGTGGATTGACAGGGGATATGGGGGAGACGGATTTGCAATGGATTCAAGAGTGAGGAACGATAGAAGTAGAAGAATATTCGGGCTGTTAGATCCCAGGGTGTCCCGGTCTAAAGGTGATCACAAGGATGCAGAAGCAAAGAAGAAAAGAAAGTGTGGTCATTGCAGGTACTATCGGAATTGCATACGCAGTTATACAGTAGTTAATTGATAAAATACATGAAGTAGACAGTGAAGGTAATAATGAAGAAGTGGGTATTTTTCGTTCTTATTATCAACAGTAGCAAATAAACACATAATTAAAAGTGCATATAAAGTATACAAAGTTATTGGCAATGCAAGAAAGTTGAAGTGGTGTAATGTTAGCATTGTGCTTAGTTGACGTGATTACTTGCAGTCACAAATGATTTGACATGTGATATATGGGTTGAAGATTGCAGGCAGGCCACAACCAACGAACATGCCCATACAAAAAAAATTCGCACAACACAGCAGTTCATGATGATTATATGGAAAATTGTTTGGATGACTCGCTGGAAAAATCATTTAAAATTGGTACAGGCTGGAGCGACTCAGGCGAATGGAGAGGACAAGCATTTGTACCACAACCATTCGGTAGCGGTGGAAGGGACACAGGTGGCCAACAAAGAAGTCCAGGAGAAAGATGAGGCACTACTGTTGTGATGTTTCGGTTTGCAGTTACGCAATAAATAAGGCAGGTTTTGATGAGTAGAGGTGCAAGAGTAGTCTTTCCATGAAACAAGTACGAAATTGTAGAAGGGGAACGGTTTGTATATTTCCTTCGCATTAATTTGTTTTGAGCATGAGAAGGCTACAAGGTATTCGTGAATGCGGGGAATGCTGGGTACAGGTTGTGGTGGTGTTTAAAAAAATTTGATTCCGTTACCATTGAAGTGTAAATAATGTAAGTTTGAATGTGTCATGGGCCATTGTAAGCTATTATGACCACAGCCACTCAAAGGTAGTAAACAGTCATTGTACTGATGCAGTACCTGTCGGTAAATGGCTTTGTTGTTCTTATTTCACTGCTGTTGCGTGTGTAAATCCTATTATATATTCTTTTAGGTGTGAAATGCAGAGGTTGAAAGAGATGGTATGGTTATGCATGGAAGTAGCAGCCGTGACGACAGACAGGTTACAGAGCAACACCGGCTCGAGGGATTGTCTTTTGTTAAGTATCGGTGGGATGAAGAGTATTCAAGGTTGCTAGGTCTAGATGGGTAAGTCATTGTAGTTCCACCGAAGGGGTGATGCACAGAAGGATCACCAGATGCATGACTGTCATGGTTGCGTCGTAAGCACTGCTGTAGCAAATAGTGCTACTGCACTTGGTTAATAGGAGAGTAAGTAGTTGACAAATTGTTTATTAGACGAACCAAACTTGTTACGGTCCTTTTTTGTAAATAGGAAATTAAGTGGAAGCGTATGTTGCGCAAAATCTCTTCGTGGGGTAGACGTTTTCCGAAGTGGCTACTTGGGAATCAGCTTCAGTTGCCCGGCTTTTGTAAACTGGTGCCTTACGCTGCTACTATAAACTGCTTTTACGATATGGGCTGTTTGTTCCTCTCCTTGCTATCCTAACCAATGACCGTAAGGCCCAACGCCTTTTCTTTTGCCCATCGTTCCATTCAGGTGTAGGAACAGTAACTTCTGTTTCTCCCCATCTATTTTCATTGCTCACAATGCTTATGCGTCTCTTCAGTGCACCAATAACAATGGTATTATTAGTTATATGTATTATATATGTATATTAATTTATGTATGTTAGTCCCACAGACAACCAAGAGGGGGGGGGTGAATTGGTTTGATTAAAATCTTAACCAAGTTTATGCACTTTTTCGTTAATGAAAATTTACCTTCCTTTTTAGTAATGATCAACCAAGTAGATTAGAAGACAATAGCAATATTGATCGGAGAAGCAAGTATAGATAAGCAATGAAGATTTTATTAAACAGAAATGTAAAATGGAGAAACAAACCAAGTGTCTACCAAGCTTTACCCAAACTTGAAGACCAAACACAAGGAAGAGCAACTTCTCTTTGATGAAAGTCGATCAACTAGATGTACAATGGAGGGAGCACTTCCTCCTTGCCCTAAGCCTCACTTAGTCAAGCCAAGAAGTTTTACAATCACTCAGAAAACCCTCAACAGAGCTACACTAAAGATCCTTTCACTCACAAAAGAAAAGCTCAACAGAAATTCACACCACTTTAAAACAAATCTGCTTTGGAGACTATTTTCTAGCTAAAATATCTCACTAGATCTTGTAAACAAAGTGTGCAAAAGTCTCTACTTCGTTCAGACCAGTTTGATTTTAAAGGGAACCAGAAATGGGCTTCATCAATGCTTCCAACGGATAGAAGGCAGCTGAAGAGTCAACTAGCCGTTGGGGCTGTCGGACGTCCGACGATCAAATCATCGTCCGAACCAATCGTCCGATGGCATCCAAGTTGACGTTCGGACGTCCGATGCGTCTTGATCGTCCGACACCGCAGCGTCCGATCGTAGGCAGAGAGTTGGCAAGTTAGTTTGGAATTTTTCGGACGTCCGATGCGGTTGATGAGCGTCCGATGGCAAGCGTCCGATCCTTCCGGATGTCCGATGCTTCCTCACGAGCGTCCGACAGAGCTTCCTTCTTGATGCTCTTTATCCTTTCGGACGTCCGACAGATTCCTTTCGGCCGTCCGACGTGAGTATCCTGTTTTTGCTTCTTCTTTTGGTTGAAATGCATTTCATGACCTATTCATACCTGATTCTTTGATATGTAAAGACACTTATAATCGAAGAAGGTTAGATACATTTCAAAATACTTTGTGATCATCAAAACCAAGAATAACATTCTCCCCCTTTTTGATGATGACAAAACAAAGGTTTGAAATGAATTTTTATGATTGCAATGAAAACTTCCTCTTTCAAAATAGACAAGAACTCCCCCTGTCTTAGTGAATCACAAAATTTGAAAATTTTGGAAAACTCCCCCTCACAAAGCTGCCCATCCGAGTTAATCAATTAAGCATATCAGCCAATCTAAATTTAAACAATCAATCCAACATATCCTAACATTACCAATCATCAATCATAACCATCTCCCCCTTTTTGTCATCACAAACGGGCAACCAATCACATCACCACATCCACAAATTCACAAATTTAGACAAATTCACACATCAAAACTTAGACCATCAGAATATCAGAATAGACAATCCACAAATTCATTACATTCACATAAGCAGAATAGACAATCATTCATCAAGATATTCAGACATCCATCAAAACAGTACTTAGACATCCAAAATGAAACTTAAAATATCCATTACATTACACATTCATTGTTGAATACTACAAAAACATAAAAGAGACAAACAACATGCAAATGTCCTAAATGATGAACTAAGTGGATCCAGGTGTCCTCCGAGAGAGCTGATATTGATCAAGATCCTCCTCTTCAGTTTCTTCATCATCTTCAGCAGCCTCTTCAACTGGTGCCTTGCCTTTATCTGATGTAGAGGTGCCATGAGGAGTCACAGGGGTTGAAGAACCAGGATCCGGAATTGATGAACTGGGATCAGTGGGGTGTGACTCTTTGTCATGGGAAACTTCCTCAACAACAGGGGGGGGAAACAGGAGGTTCTTTTTGTCTAGGAAGGCAGTTTGTTGCTCAGAGGACATAGTGAGCATTAGACCATGTTCTAGAAGAAGAACATGCTGTTTGAGTTCACGAAGGAGCTCAATTACTTCATCACTGGAAGAGGAAGATGCTTTAGTGGCAGACTTCCTAGGGTGAATGGGAGTGAGTGAAATGGGTGAAGGATCATGTGCAGTCTTAGACCTAAGTTCACTAGAAGATGCACCCTTATAAGCCCACAGATTATCTTTGAAAACAAGATTTTTTTCTTTCAAAATACCCTTTTGTAAAGGCATAAGAAGATGCTTCTTTAGGACAAACACCTAGAATAGGGACTTTGTTAAACTCAAAAATCTTTTGAAGAAACTTTCCATAAGACAATTTTCTGCGAGAATCAGTGGCATAGCGAAGTAAGAACTTGCACATGACAAAACCAAAATCAATACGAATTTTTTCTTGAAAACAATAAAAGAGGTACAACTCCATTTTGTTTGCATCAGTTCTGTGCCCATCAGTGGGCACAAGCAGGTTTGAAATGATAGAAAAAGCAATTAAATTCACAGGATCCAGATCATTCAATTTAGCATCAGCAGGTGAGGAAAAACTTCTTTTGAAATAGGTTAACATTTTTGTCCCATCAAAATGATTTGCAGCAGTAGGAAGCTCTTCATAAGAAAAGAAATTAGCAATCTTATCTTTGCATAAACGTTCAATGGTAGTATTTAAAATGGAGTTCACAATTTCAGAGTCAATGATTAAGTCTACCCCATTAACCCTGGAAAATATTTCAGTTGGTTCAGAACCTTTCCTTAGATTGGCAAAAAATTGATGCAACATATCAGGATAGTAGACATTTGGCATAGAAATAAGATGTGACCATTTCTGGAAAGCAAATAGACTCAGAATGGATTCTAAACCTATGGAGCGAAATTCAGAGGGGTTTACAGTTCTTTGAGGGATGACACCCTTCTGGGATATCCAGGAGTATTTGTCTTTCGCAGCATCATCAAAGAATGTAGGAAGAGGGGCTGATTTTGGAGGCGGTTGAGAAGATGTCCCCTGTCCAGATTCAGGCTGAGAGGAGGGTTGTGGTGTAGGCCGTGACATTTGACCCTTGATAGCTCCTCTTTTGAAGCGTTTGGATGTCCGTTTGACAGTGGGAAGACTCTCATCCTCATCCCTGAGTGGATGCTTGCGTCCGGCAGTAACTTTTCCTCCCCTTAGATTCACCATTGTGCGAAATGTGTGGAATGAGGAATGCAAATGATGCACACAGCAGTAGGGAAGTGAATCGTACAGAAATTTTGGGACACAAAGTCCTTGAACAAGATTTGACAGAGCAGTTATGAGAAAGTAGGGTTTTGAGGAAATTTGGGAATTTACGAAATGTTTTGCGATTCGATGAAATAATTAGGAGAAATGAATCGCAATCAATCAGGAAAAGTTTTGTTTGAATCAATTTGGGAATGAGAGCTTCAGAATGGTATGAATTTGAGAGTGAGAAATGAGAGGGTTTTCGTCCGAGAGGAAATAAAAAAAAATTGAAGCAAATGAGGAAGAAAGTTGATTTAAAACAAATGAGCCGTTGCACTGTCGGACGGCCGAACGAAGTTGTACGTCCGACAGTTGCGTCCGAACAGGTGCAATTCTGGAAAATGGCTGAAGAACATCATCGGACGTCCGTTCATCTTCTTTCGGACGTCCGAAGACTTTGAGAAATATTAGGATGATTTTTCGATTATTCCTAATTTTGATCTTAGATGAATGAACTGATCTAATGGCAGAGCTTTGGTAAATATATCAGCAAATTGATCTTTAGAACACACATAATTTACACATATTTCACCTTTTTGAACAAGATCACGAATAAAGTGATGCTTTATATCTATGTGCTTTGTCCTAGAATGATGAATAGGATTTTTGGTCAAATTTATAGCACTAGTATTATCACAGAATACAGGCATGCAGTCATACAACAATCCAAAATCATTCAAAGTGTGCTTCATCCACAAAAGTTGAGCACAACATGCACTAGCGGCAATATATTCCGCTTCGGTTGTAGACAAAGATATTGCATTTTGCTTTTTGCTAAACCAAGAGACTAAACAATTTCCAAGAAAATGACAAGTTCCACTCGTACTTTTTCTATCCACATGACAACCTCCAAAATCAGCATCCGAATAACCATATAGAGCAAACTCATTAGATCTAGCATACCAAAGACCATAGTCTAATGTACCTTTCAAATACCTAAAAATTCTTTTTACAGCATTCAAATGTGATTCTTTTGGACAAGATTGAAATCTAGCACACAAGCAAACAACAAACATAATATCAGGTCTACTTGCGGTTAAATAAAGTAGGCTTCCGATCATACCTCTATAATGCTTTTCATCCACATGATTACCTTCTTCATCTTTGTCAAGCTTTGTAGAAGTGCACATTGGAGTTCCAACTTGTTTTGAGTCCTCCATGCCAAACCTTTTCAGCAATTCCTTGGTATATTTTGCTTGATTTAAAAAAATTCCCTCAAGAGCTTGATGTATTTGAAGTCCAAGGAAGAAATTTAATTCTCCCATCATACTCATTTCAAATTCATTTTGCATAGTGGTGGAAAACTCCTTACATAGATACTCATTAGTAGCACCGAAAATAATATCATCAACATATATTTGCACAATAAGAAGGTCTTTCAACACGTGCTTAGTAAAAAGTGTGGTGTCCACAACACCCCTTTTGAAACCTTTTTCAATCAAGAAACCACTTAATCTTTCATACCAAGCTCTTGGAGCCTGTTTTAAACCATATAAAGCTTTAGAAAGTTTAAACATATGACTTGGAAATTTTGTATTTTCAAAACCGGGGGGTTGATCCACATACACTTCTTGATCAATAAAACCATTTAAAAAGGCACTTTTAACATCCATTTGAAACAATTTGAAACCTTTGAAGCAAGCAAAAGCAAGAAGCATTCTAATAGATTCTAATCTTGCTACGGGAGCAAATGTTTCATCAAAATCAATTCCTTTTTCTTGTGCATATCCTTTAGCAACTAATCTGGCTTTATTTCTTACAACAACACCTTTATCATCCAACTTATTTCTAAAAATCCACTTTGTGCCAATGATAGGCTGATTTTGAGGTCTATCAACAAGTGTCCAAACTTCATTTCTTTCAAATTGATTAAGTTCCTCTTGCATTGCCAAAATCCAGTTTTCATCCTTTAAAGCATCATTGACATTTTTGGGTTCAAAAAGAGACACTAAAGCAAAATTGTCAATCAATTTTCTAGATGAGGAACGAGTGTTTACCTTCTCGGATGGATCACCAATTATAAGCTCTTTTGGATGATTTTGGCTGAATTTCCAAGCCTTGGGAAGATCTTTGAGTGGATCATCATTTTTGTCTTCATCTTCCTCTTCTTAATCATTATGAACTTCATTTTCCATTTCAGTTGCTGCTGGTTTAGAACTTCCTTCATTTCCAATTGACAGCTTTTCCATTCCTGCTCGAACACCTACATCATCATCCTCACACGGACTTTTGGAATTATCATCATTGGTTTCATCAAATGTTATATGTATAGCTTCTTCAATCACAAGAGTCCTTCTATTAAAAACTCTGTATCCTCTTTTATTTTCACAATACCCCAAAAATATTCCTTCATCAGATTTTTTATCAAACTTACCAAGATGTTCCTTTAGATTCAAAATAAAACATTTACAACCAAATACTTTGAAATAACCAACTGTAGGTTTCTTATCAAAAATCAGCTCATAAGGAGTTTTCTTTAAGATAGGTCTCAAGAGAATTCTATTCATCACATAACATGCAGTGTTTACCGCTTCAACCCAAAGATATTTAGGCAACCTACATTCATTTAACATAGTTCTAGCAGCCTCTTGGAGAGTCCTGTTTTTCCTTTCTACAACACCATTTTGCTGTGGAGTTCTTGCAATAGAAAACTCATGAGTTATGCCATTATGATCACAAAATTCTGGAAAACCACAATACTTGAATTCTGTTCCATTATCACTTCTAATTCTAACAATTTTTAATCCAAGCAGATTTTGCACTTTAGCAAACAATGAAGTGAAATTCTTGAATGCATCATCCTTATGAGCAAGAAATATTACCCAAGTGTATCTAGAATAATCATCTACAATCACAAAACAGTATTTCTTACCACCCAAGCTAGAGATTTGAGTAGGGCCAAATAAGTCAAGATGCAAGAGTTCTAAAGGTTTGGAGGTAGATACACACTTCTTTGGTTTAAAAGAAACTTTTGTTTGTTTTCCAAATTGACATGCATCACATATTTTATCCTTTTCAAAACTGATTTTTGGCAAGCCTCTAACTAGCTCCTTTTTCGAAATTTCCTTTAGTAACTCCATGTTAAAATGACAAAGTCTTCTATGCCACAACCAAGGATCTTCATTTGAAGCTTTAAGACATGTTAAGCTAGAAGAATCAATTTTATCAAGAACCACAATATAAATGTCGTTGAACCTCTTACCTTTGAACACAACATTGTATTTGGAATCAAGTACAATGCATTCATGCTTTCTAAACAACACATTCAAGTCTTTATCACACAATTGACTAACACTAAGCAAATTATAACCCAAGTTATCAACTAAGAGCACATTATGAACAAAAGTTTCACCATCCTTACCAACATCACCTATTCCAATTGTTTTAGCTTTCACATCATCACCAAATGTCACTTTTCCACTTGATCTTGATTTCAGCTTTATGAATAGAGAGGGATCACCGGTCATGTGCCTTGAGCAGCCGCTATCAATAAACCATTTGGACTTGTTTGATCATTTTTCCTGAAAAAATAAGGTGTTTGGTACCCATTTTAATTTTTGGGTCCATAATAGTTAGCATTGTATCTAACTAACCACATGCATTTCATCCCTTTGTTCTGATTTCTTTTCACATAGCAATCTCCTTTCAAATGCCCTCTTTGACAACAGAAATCACACATAATGAAAGAGTTCTTAACATGTACTGGTTTGATATATCTCAATCCACCTCTTCTATATGTTGTGAAGCCATGTGCAATTTTGTTGTGAGCAAATGTTCTTTGACAAGCAGAAGGATGAGTAGATGACATGTTTCTTTTGAGAAAATCCTGTTTTCTTGATTTCAAAGTTTCATCCAAGATGTCCATTCTTTTCTTCAAATCACCATGCCTTTCCTTCAGCATTTCACAAATATTAGTCTTTCTGTCAAGCTCGTTTTGAACATCACATCCGGCTCTTACAAGGCATTCATTGTCAGTCTTTAGATGTTTATTTTGTTGAACCAGACTTGTATTTTCTTGAATGAGAAAAGCAATTTTCTGTTTTAACAGTTTGTTCTTATCATAAGATTCCTTCAAGGCATTATGTAGCTTTTCAACAAAAGATTCAAGATCATCATCTTCATCATCATCACTTTCAGATTGCGAGTGAGTGGAAGTTACCTCATTATTTCCAATAGCCATGAAGGCCATTTGAGCTGATTCCTCTTCTTCTTCAACTTCCCCTTCGGAGTTGCATTCATTCCAAGTAATCTGAAAGTTGTTGAATCTTGGCTTTCGATCAGCTTTTCCATCTTTCATCTTCTTCATGGGGCATTCATTTGCATAGTGTCCAATCTGTCCACATTCGAAGCATTTGTCCAACTGTTTCTTGTTGAAATCTTGTTTTCCTTTGTACTTTGCGATAGATGGTTGATTCTGGAATTGATTGCTAGGACCTCCCCTTCTAAACTTTCTTTTATTCAAAATTCTTTTGAAGCCTCTGGTGATAAGAGCAAGATCATTATCATCACCATCCGAATCTTCATCATCCAAGTGAGCTGGATCATCTTCACTTTGAGTAATCTTTAGAACAATGTTTCTCTTTGCTCTAGCATCCTCTTCCTCCTGCACTTTAGATTTCAGTTTCAACTCATAAGAGGTTAGTGAGTTAATGATAGATTCAATAGGCACAGAACTTAAATCCTTAGCCTCTTCTATTGCAGTCACTTTATTTTCCCATTCTTTGCCCAATGCATTGAGAATTTTTCTGTTCTTCTCTCCCAAGGTGTACTCTTTGCCCAACACCTCGAGATCTTTGATCAAGTCAGTGAACCTGCAAAACATTTTGTCAATATCCTCAAGAGGTTCAATCTTAAATGATTCATACTTTGTGACCAAGATGGCCTTTCTCTGTTCTCTCACATTGTCACCACCCTCATGGATTTCTCTTAACTTATCCCACATTTCTTTGGCTGATTTACAGCCTTTCACTCTAATTGATTCATTTGAATCTAAGGCACTATAGAGAACATTCATGGCCTTGGCATTCAATGTGAGGTTAGTCCTGTCTTGAGTATTCATTTCAGCTCTCATTTTTGGCCGAAGCAGCCCTGTATCTGCATCAAGAAAGTTAGCTTCATGCGGTCCTTCACTCACAATAAACCACAGTTCAATATCAATAGATTGCAAAAAGATAATCATTCGTTCTTTCCAGCTAACATAGTTAGAGCCACTGAACATGGGAGGCCTAGTAACAGATTGCCCCTCAACAAACATAGCATGACTGGTTGTCATCTTTACTCCTAGCCGTTAGAGCTTAATCTCAAGGAGACCAAGCTCTGATACCAATTGTTAGTCCCACAGACAACCAAGAGGGGGGGGTGAATTGGTTTGATTAAAATCTTAACCAAGTTTATGCACTTTTTCGTTAATGAAAATTTACCTTCCTTTTTAGTAATGATCAACCAAGTAGATTAGAAGACAATAGCAATATTGATCGGAGAAGCAAGTATAGATAAGCAATGAAGATTTTATTAAACAGAAATGTAAAATGTAGAAACAAACCAAGTGTCTACCAAGCTTTACCCAAACTTGAAGACCAAACACAAGGAAGAGCAACTTCTCTTTGATGAAAGTCGATCAACTAGATGTACAATGGAGGGAGCACTTCCTCCTTGCCCTAAGCCTCACTTAGTCAAGCCAAGAAGTTTTACAATCACTCAGAAAACCCTCAACAGAGCTACACTAAAGATCCTTTCACTCACAAAAGAAAAGCTCAACAGAAATTCACACCACTTTAAAACAAATCTGCTTTGGAGACTATTTTCTAGCTAAAATATCTCACTAGATCTTGTAAACAAAGTGTGCAAAAGTCTCTACTTCGTTCAGACCAGTTTTATTTTAAAGGGAACCAGAAATGGGCTTCATCAATGCTTCCAACGGATAGAAGGCAGCTGAAGAGTCAACTAGCCGTTGGGGCTGTCGGACGTCCGACGATCAAATCATCGTCCGAACCAATCGTCCGATGGCATCCAAGTTGACGTTCGGACGTCCGATGCGTCTTGATCGTCCGACACCGCAGCGTCCGATCGTAGGCAGAGAGTTGGCAAGTTAGCTTGGAATTTTTCGGACGTCCGATGCGGTTGATGAGCGTCCGATGGCAAGCGTCCGATCCTTCCGGACGTCCGATACTTCCTCACGAGCGTCCGACAGAGCTTCCTTCTTGATGCTCTTTATCCTTTCGGACGTCCGACAGATTCCTTTCGGCCGTCCGACGTGAGTATCCTGTTTTTGCTTCTTCTTTTGGTTGAAATGCATTTCATGACCTATTCATACCTGATTCTTTGATATGTAAAGACACTTATAATCGAAGAAGGTTAGATACATTTCAAAATACTTTGTGATCATCAAAACCAAGAATAACAATGTAATATAATTAATATTATGAATTATACTAATAATTATACATATTTACTAATAGAAATTATTAATTAGTTCGAGTAACTTTACTAATACATTTGTACTAATATATTTAATTAGCCAATAACTATCAATTACGATGTGGTTTGTAATATATTTATTAGGGATAATTTAAGAAACCTCCCCTGAGGTTTCTGACACTTTCACTGGCACCCCCTGAGGTTCTCAAAATTTGACTGACCTCCCTTGCCTTTGAGTTATTGGGTCCCTTAACTGACATCATGAAGGCCAAAATTACAAATATATGGTATGAAGTTGGGATTTATTACTGATGTTCGGGTTTATTATTACCGTTTAGTTGGAGAAAAATGCATCTACAGTGATTAATGAACCTAACAACAATAACACAAACTTAGAGAGTAATACATGAAGTAAAGCTGGATTAGGGAGTAAGGCAACATTTTTTGTGCCATTATTGTGGCTGCTGTTTCAGTTAGAAATATTTTTAAGTAAAATTCAAAAAATGGTACAAAAATTTCTTATGAAAAAAAAGTAGTAGGTTATCTACGTAATATAAATAAAAAATAGTTTAAAAAGGAAATATCTCATAAAGTACCAACTCTTTATGGCTTTTCTGTATTACATGAATGAAGTACCACGTTTTGTATGAACATTTTATTATAAATCATTTAATTTATGTTAAATACATAAATATTTGCAAATAAAATTCAAAAGCCGTTACAGAAACATCTTTACGAAAGGAAAACTAGCATTTTTTGAATTATTTAATATAAATGAAATATTTTAAAGTAAACAAAAAAAATTGTCCATAATATACCAGTTCTTTACAAGTTTCTTCCATTATATGAATTAAGTACTAGCTATTTAAGAGTACTTGACTTCGAAATAGAAGCGCAACTTTGAAATACGCTATTTTAATTTTAGTAAATTTGTTTATATATGAAAAATTGGTTAACTAGCGCAGTGAATTCAAACCCTGCTTATGTATCGGAAAAAAAGTACTCCAGGTCTGCACTAAAACACCAGCTCTTTATGCCTTTTCTCCATCAATTATCCGTTTTCCCATTTTTCCATAAGCTAATTCAAGGGATGTTTCTGAAATTATCCCTTACAATATATATGTGTATGTAAGATTAATAATTTATATAATAATAAATATGTTTATTATTATGCACATAAGGTTGCAAAATGATTAAATTTAATATCTTATATACGTTATAACTGTGTAAAATATTAGTTAATTAGTATTTATATATATTATGTAATTATAGATAGATATTTATAATTTCTTTGAGGGGGTTTACTCTCGGAAAAATGTGCAGTAGGAGCTTAGTCTTGGAAATTTGCAGAGGAAGTTGTTGAAGTGAAAGAAAAAAGGAAATGTGTCTTGTGCCCAAAGTAACGAAACAGAGCTGAACTCGATTAATTTTTTTTTTACAGCATTGGTACATTTCCATTGAAGTACAATATTTCACGTAACTTGTTTGTACATGATTAATGAATTTCTTATTAATTATAACAATTATGCAATGTCCGCGTCATGTACGTAATCTAAATGCCTATGAACTATAGAAAAAATTCCACATGTTTACTGACACTCCATCCGAACAACTTTGATACACCAGTTTTTTTTGGTGACATAGTTTAACAAAAATTGGTATAACTTGTTGGAACAATCCACTTAGGTAGCAATGCTTCGTCAGCCTCCCTCACACTAATTATTGTATAACTGTGTGGAAATTTGAACTCATATTCTTGTGTTGGAGTTGCATTCATACAAAAGGCTTTTCTGTCATGATATAAATAAGTTTGAAAAATGTAATGCATTAAATGTGATAGATTTATAGTAACAACAACTTCCATTTAAATTGTTTTGTTGTAAATATTTAATTTCACTGCAAACTTCAATTGCAGGTGAAGAACAATCTGGGACAGACGAAAAATAAGAACAGGACTATAAATTAGTTGTGGGAAATTTACGGTGACAAATTTTCTATCAAAGCAATTAAACGGTACAAATTTAGACAAACAAGTTCAACGTTACCAATTATCTGTCAACTGTTAACATTTTCCGTATTCAAGTTTAAAATTGTATCAGAATTACACAACACACGTGGCGATTGCTCACAGCTTGGCTTTGTTGGTGGGGACTCCCAACTAGTTTGCATACTCATTCCTCCGGCTACATAACCTTGTTTGCGGTTATGGGCCATGGGTGCTCAGTCTTTGGCATTATGAATTCCCTGATATTCGTGAGCTTTGCCTCTACCAAGCTCATCCGTAAATGTCTGCGTCCCGGCACTTGTGTTCGGACGCTTAGAAACACAGGATTCCTGGCCACCAATTCCACCGCGAAGGCAGCGTTTCCCTGTCCCCTTTTAGAGCTTCAATGCACTTTCCAAAATTACCTGTATTTGATGTAGCCTTTGGTCCACCACTTGTGAGTTGTCCGATACATTGGATGCCAAATGAAATATTTCTGCACTTTTTTCTAAGACTTTCTTTCTTAGGCCCATGCACTGAACAAGCAGGTCCTCGTACCAGTGTCTAGGCACCTAAGTGGAAACAACACAGATGGCTGTATTAATTTTACACAAATTGCTCAAATTAAATGGCGGGTGAAGTACAGGGCGAAGAATGCCATACCACATCACCAACAGCACATGGAAGAGGCAACCCTATTACATCGCCACCAACTCTGTGAATGCCCTCTTCCTCCAGTGATCCATCAGTTTGTATGCACAACACAGACCAGGGAGGGTAATTAATTGGATGTTTCAGTGACGGTGTTGTAGCCTCACTTAGTGGCAACTGGTCACATATATGAATTACGCACTCCTTCACACTGGGTGGCAACGTGGAGGAAGTCATTGGTTTCATTAGCCTTCTGCGCACAAACTCGTCATACATAGCATATGGAGGGGGATCTGGGTATAGGCTTGCAATGGGCAGTCCATGAAGCACATCATGTAGCCTGTTTCCCGAAATTGTATCAGTGCTGTACATACCTGATGGCCGATGGGCAGGTTGCTTTGCACATACACCTGCATATACTTGCCTAATAACCCTCTCGCCCAAGTAGTAAAATCTTCCCATGGGGCCATCCAAAAGCAATCTCGTTGCAGTTAGTTCCTTGGATTTGAGATACCGACTCGGCAATGCCATTGCAGGGAAGGGCAGCCAGTTGACCTATGATACACAATTAACAAGTGATGTAACATTGGTTTATTCAACAGGCGGAACAAATTCATAACAACTGTTAACACTTAGGCGGTAGAAACTATTGGATGTTCTAAGTGCGGGAACTAATGTTTTCCGGGTTAATGGTGTCAATTGCGCGGCGAAAATGTTCGACCGTAGACGGTGATTGTCAGTTGGCTCTATTACACGAGCGCCATCGCCACATTCTGGGCAATACGTCCCTCTCATCCTGTTTCAGTTTATACGGACTTATCTGAAGAATTTCATAAGCCCACACCTATACGTGGTCGTACAAATTATGTCCACCGTTCGAGATGAACACTAACTGCCAGAAAAGTTTATGTAACGGAACATGGAAATGTCGAATTGACACAGAGTGAAGGCAATTCTGGACTTACCTCCCAAACGAAACTGTAGCCGCCAAGGCTTTTCGTCAGGCGTCGGGAGACGGCGGACATAAATCTGTACAAGGTTGCCATCCCCGCCCCTCCCTAGTTATAATCCCCTATACGATCTACGTCCTCCAGCGCAGGCAGACAGTACAGGTGAATTGTTTCGGCCGTGTTGCTAAGTAAAATGTGGCCAAGCATGTATAGAAAGAAAGCTCTAGTCAGATGTGCCAGCTGGATGTCGTCGTTCTCATCAATCGCCTTGTCTTTGTAGAATGACAATATATCGGTAACTCTGATGGCACCGTCAGAAGCAAAAGTTGGCACCCAACCCAATTGCTCCTTGATGTAATTGGCATTTTCCCTAACATTGTAATCCCACGGAATAGGCAAGCCGCCCACTGCAACACCGGTTATACAGGTGAAGTCCAAGGGTGTCAGTGTCATCTCTCCGAAAGGCAACTGGAAGGAGTTTGTTGAGTCC